>NC_088849.1:1442408-2042408 GCF_904066995.2 Poecilia reticulata | reverse complement strand
ATGGGGGAAATTTGATGCAAGAGGTGGAGAGACAGCAAAACATACAGACAGGTGAGATAATGATGTCTCAGTGCAGAGAAATTTCTACAAAGTGAAACAGCTGTACTAACAAGTGGCATCTGAAATGAGAGGGGAAAAATGACATCAGAGTGTAAATAAATAGAAACTGTTTCACATTCTAAGACAATACAACTTCATGTATGTAATGTGAAATAAAGCAACTATGCAATCAAAACTAGGTAGATGGAGCAAATCATAAAATATTAAATGAATAGGAAAAAAAGAAACTTTACTCCTCGAACAACTGAATGGTTATTTTTTCATAAGATTTTTCACAATAGTTGCTTTCCCAACAAATGGTTTTGTTTATACATAATTTAACAGTACATGAGACAAATCATTTATGCCCGTTTCATTATGCTGCCGTCATAGACAGACTTCAAGAGGACGGGCTGAATATTCAACACTTCAAGGACATTTTCACTGTGTTTACAAGTCCACTTTTATATTTCTTTAGCCAGGCTTTAGCCAGGTTCGGACAAGGTGCAATAAAAGTGTCGTGGCTTGTGATGCACAGTATATTTAACGGGCTCTGACTTTACCCTGTTCTGAGTGACCATTTTGAAGACCTTTTACTGCTTACGTACTTTGTACTGTTAAGAGTTCAGCTTATTTTATTTTTATTTTTTCAGATTTTTAGCTGCCGTTTTGGCTGATATCATGTTCCTTTATTCCAGCAAAATGCCAAACCTCATGCTTGATCCACTGGCTCTGGTCGTGTTGTAACAATTTCAAAATACTGTATATTCATTTCTATAATGCTCCATTTTTCTGAACATGCATCTATGTTCAGAAAAATGAACATCCATCCATCCATTTTCTTACACCCTTACAGTGATGTCGGGAGGGTTGCTGGTGCCCATCTCCAGCTAACGTTCCGGGCAAGAGGTGGGGTCACCCTGGACAGGTCTCCAGTCTGTCACAGGGCAACACAGAGACAGGCAGGACAAACAACCATGCACACACACACACACTCACACCTAGGGACAATTTAGAGAAACCAATCAATCTGACAGTCATGTTTTTGGACTGTGGGAGAAAGCCAGAGTACCTGGAGAGAACCCACACATGCACAGGGAAAACATGCAAACTCCATGCAGAAAGATCAGTCAAACTCAGGACCTTCTTGCTGCAAGGCAACAGCTCTACCAACTGTGTCACTGTTAAAGGTTAAACATCTACAGCTATCCCAGCTTCAACATGTTTAGATTTTCATGCAATAGTAGTAGAATCTTCAAATTGTTAATAAGTGAATTGAACATCTATGTTTAACTGTCCAAACACAGTCATGACATGCTTTTAGGCTTCTGTGTTGATGACTGACCACAGTTTTTATGAGAGTTTTATGACCAAGATCCAACATTTAGGATTCTGGTACTTAGTAAGGCTAAATTGAGAAATGCTTCAGTAAATCAGTCAGTCCTGAAACTAAACATGGAACATTAGGCAGAGTAGAATGCCATCATATGCTCATCCTACAATCTGCACTTTTGATTCTGATTGTGTTTGTGAAGAAAACCAGGCTGTGATGCAAGATACACTCTAAACCTGTTCTCAAAGTAAAGGAATATTGCATCATACTCGCATCGTAATATATTGTATTGCATTGCATCCTATCACATCATCAAGATTGAGTTTGTTTTCATTGCTCCTAGGGAGGAGTATCGGCGCCATCTTTGGTGTCCACAAACACAACAGGTGTTATGCCCAGAAACGCACGCCTGCCCAAATTTGCGTCCCCTGTCGCGGGAGCGAGCATCGCTCTAAGCTCTCGCATATTGACGAGAAAACGGACAAAAATATGACCGAAGAGGAAATTTTAAAGATATTTGTAACATTATCACGTTTCTTAACCATGTAATCCCTAATACGTTGGGTTTTATTTCGCAAATTACTTGAATTAAATACGGGTTTTACACCTTTACTGAGTCGAACATATGAGTCGAACTTTTTTTCAGTCCGTGTCTGTTGTAAATGTTCTCCGCAAATGGTTTGAAATTCTCTGCTTTGTCTTTTAATACCATAATAGCTCAAAAGCATTACAACAAAGACCCATTATGTAGAACATTTTACATCATGCTTAACTTTCTAGTCTGTTAATGTAGGAGGAAATGCAACTTAATTTATGAGCCTGAAAATATTTGCATCCGTCTTGTTGATATGAAACTTATAGCATTAGCTCAGAGAACAAGTGTCATTACGTAGAAGAGATTAAATCCTTTCAGCTCTTTATTTCCACCAATTAGCACAGGGATGCATGTTTTGGCAATATAAATTTTGAGCCTGCCACAATATGTCTATTCCCCTCAAATATTATTATAGTGATTTAAAACTTATAACAGCAGTTCTTGGAACTACTCTCATTATGTAGAAAAAGTTATTTCACTCTTAACTCTTTATTTCTCCAAGTTAGCACAGGGATGCATTTTTGGGCAATATTTCCAGCCTGCCAAAATATGCATCCCTTCTCTATTCCCCTCAAATATTATCCTATTGATTTAAAACTTATACCAGCATTTCATGGAACTACTATGATTTTGTAGAATAATTTATTTCACAAAAAACTATTTATTTCTCCATGTTAGCACAGGGATGCATTTTTGGGCAATATTTTCAGCCTGCCAAAATATGCATCACTTCTCTATTCCCCTCAAATATTATCCTATTCATATAAAACTTATACCAGCAGTTCATGGAGCTACGCTTATTGTGTAGAAAAAGTTTTTTCACCCTTAATTCTTTAATTCTTCAAATTATCACAAGGATGTATTTTTGGGCAATATGGATTTCCAGCCTGCCAAAATATGCATCCCCTCTCTATTCCCCTCAAATATTATTATAGTGTTTTAAAACTTATAACAGCAGTTCATGGAACTACTGTGATTGTGTAGAAAAAGTTATTTCACTCTTAACTCTTTATTTCTCAAAGTTAGCACAGGGGTGCATTTTGGGCAATATTTCCAGCCTGCCCAAATATGCATCCCCTCTCTATTCCCCTCAAATATTATCCTATTGATATAAAACTTATACCAGCAGTACTTGGAACTACTCTCATTATGTAGAAAAAGTTACAGACGATGTCAAGTATCCTGATCGTATTTGTTGAACTAAAATTCACAGATTTCCAAAATCTGAAACGGAAAGCCTTGCTTGGATTAACGCTTGTGCACGACCGTCGTAGGATCAATAAGAACAAAGGAGTGTCTGCTGGCATAAGTATTATTGCTTTGCTTTCTTTGTGTTTAGTGAATGAAAAAATATAGTCAATAATAAACACATCCATTATGAAAACCTTTTAGCCAAGTACAGCATATTGGCAGTACCGATACAACTTCTACATCCTGAAGCCTGTCTGTTACACAGCCTTACGTTAACTGAACGGATCAATATGCAATGTATACCGTATCTGACATACATTAAAGATTTTATTTCACCTGAAAAGGCTTTTTACTAAACTGTACTCGTGTTAGCCACGCTAACTTTTACTAAACTGTAATTGTGTTAGCCACGCTAGCACCGAGTACCGTGTATAAGTCCTAGGCACATTCGAACCATCAAAACCATGAATGTCCAACTTACCCAGCCTTGCAAGAACAACAGCCATCAGTGATCTTGTCCACGGCTATATTTATGCTGAGGGTCTGAGGATCTGCTGTTTTCCTCATCGATTGGTAGCATTTAGCTGCAACAATGTTAGAGGCATCGCGTGGCTAAAACATCTTGATGTCATCCAAAAAAGATGACATGAACTTGTTGGTTCCCTTGTCCATTGTCGTGGCTGATATTTTGTGAAAATCCGGCAGAAATGCTAAACTAATTGACTCAGAAATACTCTGCAGAGTCAGTCGAAATGGTAACGTTTCATATCCCTTCAAAATAAGATACAGATGCGCCACAAAAATGAACATTTTACTTTCGTGAAAACTTTAACTCACGGGAGCCCTGAACTTGTTTCTCTGCAACGAGACGGTCCCATCAGGGAGTGACGAGAGACAATGACACCTTAAGTGTTGCTTATATCCACAGTCTGCTTGGTCTCTAGTGGCGAAGCAGCTTGAAGCTTCATTGCCTCATTAGCAGCCGGTCGCCGCATGTTACGCAGAGCGGCTTGTAATGTGGGACTCACCTACCAGTCCGGGATAAATCCATTCTCCTGTCTCTTCTCTGGGCCTTTTCCCCTTTGCAAAGAAACTTTCCAAAGACATCTGATCTGTTTTACTCATTTTGCTGCTTGTGGCTCAATGTTGGTGCGCAAGTAACCGAGAAAATCCGGTTAAAGGATTTTCAAAATAAAAGATCCTCCAGACTCAAATAATACATAAAACGGAAATATTTAATTATTTATTGCGCGGGCCGGTACCAATTGGTCCACGGACCGGTACCGGTCCACGGACGGGGGTTGGGGACCACTGTACTAAAGTATACTTTTTTTTCACCCGGGAACACTATGAAGCTAACTGGAAATTGCCTGCAATGTAAACAGCCGTCCTCCAGTGTGCAGACAGAAGAGCTGATCTGAACCAGGTGGCTGTTAATGTTAGTTTAATATTTGGAAGTGTGACCAACACAGACTGAACGCCTTCATTCACTTTCTCCACTGCCGTTGATGGAACTACAGGCAGACTAGAATTCCAAAACATCGCAGAAAAACAATGTCATTGTTCTCAACTTCTCCTTCTGTTCGCTGATTGGCCCGGCTAAAAATCTACTGGAGGCAATCCAAGCAAATTGGGAGGAAGTCCAGGCTGTGCTGTAAGCAAGATTATTTTTTTGAGCGGAATTAGACAGGCCAGACTGTCATTTGAGTGGTGCCAGAACACCAGTGGAATCATTTCCTTTGTGAAATTAAGCACCTCCCTAATGACTCACTTGTGACCAAAGTCTTGTTGTCATGTTCTTACAGTTTACAACCAGTACTGGGTGTAAACTGTACTGGGTACAGCACAGTTTACACTGTTGACTCCTTGTATTTGTGAGGTCAGTGCGCACGCACGCGCACACACACACACACACACACACACACACACACACACACACACACACACACACACACACACACACACACACACACACACACACGTGAACTTTGCCAGGCAAAAACGTGGCCCACTGCAACTCTTTGCTTCATTAAAGTAGCACGAGTTTCATTTATTTATGTAAAAAGAAAATAACTGACAATAAAATGTTTTTTTTTTAAACCCAACTCTTTAATGTATGTTTGGAGAAGAGTCAGATTTGCCTGCAGTTTGTTAGTTGCAGATGAAGTGTGATCATATCAGGGTGAGATCAGGCAGAATCAGTTTGTTCTCATTATCTGTTGATGACATCTAGTGGCAGAGAGGCAGAACTACAGCCTGACTTTGTATATAGTTTCCATTAGACAGAAGTGAATTGATTTCAGACTGCTTGCTGTGATTTTATTGCTTTTAGCTGCCTGATGTGAATGCACCAATCCATTTATTCTCTGTGGCGAATCAATAAATGACTGAATTAATAAAATGACTGATTTTACAGCAACACTTTTTCATTTTAGGATTACTGCGTTTTCTTTTGATGATTGACATCAATCATCATGTTATGATGATTGATGTCATCATAACATCAATCCAATGTTATGACATTAAAAAAGATGTCATAACATTAAAAAGATGTCATAACATATTTTTTAACTTTCTGTATAGCTCCTTTAAGTTTCTTTTGATTTCTCTGCAGTTTTTGCTGACAAGAGGAATATGCCTACTCAACACGTTAGTAGGAAAGAGCAGAGGAAAATGTACACGTCATTGGCATATGAGGTAAGAAGATCAAGATTACATTATTGCCAAACATTTATTATTTGTCTGAACAATTCTAAGGAACCATCTTTCCGATTAGACCCATTTAAATATATACTTATGTTTTCAAACTTAAATTAACACATTTCAGGTCAAACTGGCCTTGGGCCTGGAAGATTACTAGATTTGTATGTTTGACTAAAAATTACCATGATGTTGTAAAAGCAAAGGCATCTCAACCAGTATCAGTTTTGGACTGTAAACTGTAGAAGTGATCAACTGGAAAATGGTCCAGATTACATTGTGCCTATTTTAATTACATATACCCAAAACAAAGCATCTCTGACTTTCTCACAGCAAAACGTTCAAAACGTGATTGGAGTTGACTCCTTGTATTTGTGAGGTCAGTGATCACAACTGCTTGAGACCCCCTCTAAAACAGCTTTGAACTGCTCAAACTGGGCCCATTCTATATGGTTAGGTCCAAAGTCAGTTATACTCCTGGCAGATTTTGATTAAATCTATCAGTGAGAATGCATTACTGTTCTTCTGGATAGTTATGCTATATCTTTTGTCCGATTGGTATACTCCCAACAAAGAAGCTAGACATGTCTTAGGAAAATGGATTCCGTGTGTAACAAAATAAAGTGATAGCAGACCCGCAGTATAAGTGTTTGGGGTTAAATGAGACCTCTGCCTTTTCTGATTTGACTTGGTGACTTTAGCATGTGGAGATGACATAGTGGGTTTTTCTGGAAAGTTTTCCCAATCCTTCAATATCACTGCCTCGACTTCATGCCACAATCATTTTTTTTCAAGAAAACCAGCCTGTAGGAAGAGTCTTCACTTCACTGGGTTGGATGAAAGATGCAGCATAAATGTGTTATGAAGTATGACATGGCAGATAAGCTGTGACTGCTCGAAGCATGCAACTTTGATGATTTCCCTTGCATTGCCTTGCCTTTTAATAAGTGATTTTTATTTATATGCATTGGTGGAATCAAATCCTAAGTGCTGAACTTAGCATGCCTGCAGAAATGCTCTAGATTTTTCTCAGTTTTTGCAATGCCTGGTACCAAGGGCGTAGGAACGAGTCTGTCATTGGGGGGACGCATATCAGAAACCTGACAGATCAGTAAATAGCTTGAGCAGAAATGTCATAAACTATTATGCCATCAACACGTCAGTAATGCGTTACTCTAATCTGACCCTGGTTTCAGTAACAAGTATTCTAACATGTTACTATTTACAATCCAATAATCAGATTAAAGTTATGCATAGTACAATGACCGTCATTCCAGGATGAACACTCACTTTAGCATTTGCCTCACAACTAGCAAGATGAATACTCTGGTAGCACAGACAGGCTAACAGATTCTGATATATCTTATTGGTCAAAATGCATTGATATAAATTGACTGGTAATTGAACTGGTTCTACCTCTTTCTAAAACCAAAGTAGAAAACAGCTCATAAAATAAGACTTGACAGTTTTAAACTCAATACACCAGTTTGACCAACAAAACTAAAATGTAAAAAACAAGTTTTGTTCTTCTTGAACAACTCTCTACATCAGTGCAACAGTTTGATCTACAAAATAAATAAAAATGATACTTTTCACATCTGACCTGTAGCTCCTCACCGTTAACTCAGTCTCACTTTCCAGCTCTGCATTCAGTAACTTACCAAATATGATCCATAAAAACACTGAGGCAAAAAGACTAAATGTTTTTTTTCCCTGTCATTTTCAGCAGCAAACATTTAACTAAAATATCTACAGATATGTGTTTCTGTCTCTGCCTCCCTCTGACTCTCTGCAGCCTGATGTTCCTGCATGGATTCACAACAGACACTACAGTAATGTACAGTGTCAGAATGTGAACTAAATATAAAAAGTATGTTTTTATCATACAGAATGAGAATTTAAACAACTTAATTTTCAGATGTATACATTATTATACATCTCAACTCTATTTATTGTGTAGCAAAAATTTTCACTCATTTATTTTTAAACCTTTCCTGAGGTAAACCTACCTCACTTTTCTTATTGTCTGCTAACCATTATCCTTATAGTGTGGAAATAATGAAAAAATATTGAAACGTTGAAAGAAATCAACCTGACATCAGTCTTCACCTGTTCTCCTTTCTGGTTTTATTGAAATTAATATACATTTTATATCTTCACACTCTGAAAGTGCATCTGGCTTTCCTATGTCTTCCCTGACCTGCTCCTCTCATAATAATAGTTTAGTTTATTTAAAAATTGAAAACAGTTAATGCATATTTCAATAAACTAAATGAAGATCTCACCAGAGCTTCTTAACCTTTCTTCAATATCATTCTAGCACTGCTGTTCTCCTAAATATAATATAATATAATATAATATAATATAATATAATTACTATAATATAAATACATGTTAAGCGGTCGAGTATGATCAGGTGTTGTTCAGTTTAAATAATAAAAAGGCTAATTTTGCTGCGGTTTCAGTCTCATTCTAAATCAGTGTTTCTCAACCTTTTTCAGCCGAGCCTATAGATTAATAGTTTTATTGGACAGAAATTACAAAGAACAAATCTGGTTCTTAATCAAATCCCAATGAGTCAAATTGAAAGTGTCATGGAGTCATCAGCCTCATGACATTAACACTGACATGAAAAATAACATTGAAGAAAAAAATATATAAAATCTAATTAAAAACATAAATAAGTGATCAGTTCTTTACTGTTATGGTCTGTAAGATATATTTATTCTCAGTATTAGATGCAGTGGCGGAGCCAGAGGGGGGGCCAGGGGGGCCAGTGCCCCCCCTGTCATCTGATTGGCCCCCCTAGTGGCCCCCCCAGATGATTGACATGTAACAGCGCCAGGTTATTTCTGCACATTATTTGGAATCATTCTAAGCCAACCTAATATCTAAAGAAGAAAAACAATAATAAATATATGAAAAGAAAATGTATAAAACTTTATATATAAGTCCATGTGATGACATAAATAAATAGATTTTTATCAGGCGCGATACCAGCCTCCTTTATACTCATAACAACAAGCTGATATTCTTCTCCTGGGTGTTTCAGTTGTGCTGCTGTGGTGCAACTCAAAGGCTAAAGCACTTCATACCTGGTGGTTGTAAAACACCAATAAGTTATTTATTGATCCTCCGCAAAAAAAAAAGAAAAAACCGAAGAGGGGCCGACAATGTTCGTAGTTTGGATCAGAGGTGGCGCTGGAGATTTTTCGTTGACCGTCAAAAAAAAATCATTTTATTTCCAATTTGTAGTCATCAAACAAAACATTTATTATTTCTCTGCTAGAACGTTTTTGAAATCAGGTAACATTTCACGAAATGACGTGATTAGAAGACGACAGAACTCTGATCGTTTCCTGATCCCTCAGCGGGAGAAAAACCAGCAGAAGCGGATCAGCTGAGCTAGGCCCTCCAAAGTCTCTGGTCCGTTAAAGCGTCCAGATCAGAGATGATTCTCTGACAGATATTGTTCTTAGTCTGATTAATAATGAGCTTCACGATGTTCTCTGTGCGTAAAGTTGAAACTGTCTGCGCACCAAGTGGTCAGCTGATCATAGTCTGGACAGAAACCAGCGGACTGCTCTCTGTTCTCATCAAGACGAGGCTGAGGAGGGAATCTGACATATTAACTCAGTTTTACTGGTTTTGTTTTTAAAACACCATTAACGTAAGCAGTGTAACTATATATTGTATATTTGGCGTTTGTCATCTCATGTGTGATTAGTTGAAGTTTAACGGTGGAGCATTTACGCGCATTTATTGCCCAGCGCTCTGCGCTTGTTTCTGCCTAACGGATCTGCACTTTAATTTCTTTCCTCTCTCAACAGTCAGCTGTTATTCCTCTACTTAAACTACAATAAGTAGATCACATTCTCTTTAGGTTTTCTCTGTGTGCTGCAAACTCATTAAATGTAAAGTCATTAGAAGCCCGAACCACCATCAGGCAAATAATTCTGGTCCGACCCGAACTATTGTTACCTGTCAAATTACCTGTCCAAACAGAGCTTCCTAACCAAGGTGTCCATAACTCTTCAACACGCTTCCGGTCAGAAAGACGCATTTAGTTCAGTGTCCATGAGATGATATTCAGAAAGGATCTTTAATTTGATTGATTTTAGTTGCCTCTGCAATGAACTCTTTGCGTAAAGTCTATCATGTCTCCATGTGCGCCAGTCAAAGGTGTTAATTATAACATGTCAAATGACAGAGGGGCTTAAAAAATAACCAAATATTCAGTTTGATTATTTTTTATATATATACTGCTCAAAAAAATAAAGGGAACACTTAAGTGTTCACTTAAGTGTTTAAGTGTTCCCTTTATTTTTTTGAGCAGTGTGTATATATAATATATATATATATATATATATATATATATGCACACACACATTTAAAATTTTGCCCCCCCAGAGGTAGTCCTGGCCCCCCCTTGGCCCCCTCAACTTTAAAAGTCTAGCTCCGCCACTGATTAGATGTGGTCTCAACCCATGGCACTTCAACAATGTTATTTTACTTTTTATCTGGAAATAGTGTCTGTTTATTCTTGCCATACAGTCTCTGTATTAATTATTGCTCGAAAGGTCTTGCCATACCAGTTTATTCCTCTGTATTTACTTTAGTTTCTTAGTTTATTCTTGCATTTTGTTCTTCATTCATTTCCATTTAGTTTCATTTGATTGTTATTATCCTCTCTTGATTTATTGCTATGTCCACTTTAGTTTCTTTCCTCTTGCTGGGGAGAGGGAAGTCTGGGCCTCCCTTCTGAAGCTGCTGCCCCCGCGACCCGACCCCGGAGAAGCGGAAGAAAATGGATGGATGGATACTAATATATTAATAGTATATTTAAAATATATTTGAAGTATATGAAATATATATTTTTAATATAATTCTGAGACAAAATTATTGCACTCAAAATATAATAATTAGAGGTGTGCCGATCGATCGGTCACCGATCATAATCGGCTGATTTTCGTGAAAAAGTGCATGATCGGTGATCATTGGCTCTTGTTGCCGATACCGATAACCTGCATCTCATTTCGCAGCCTGCCTGTGCAGCTGGTCTCCTCTTTCCTTCACTCTGCGCAAATGCGCAGCAACAAATCCTAAGTGATGTGGAACTATAACGCACTGAGTGAATGAGGAAGTTTGCGTGTTGCGGCGGAAAATTGAAGCATGTCAAAATGCATCAACACAACGAAGCTAATACGACATAAAACCAATGCCATACATCGAGGCTCACTGCAGTAAAAAAGACATATGGAGGATCAGATAGCAGGTAAAGCAGCGAACAGCTACAAACACTCACCCGGATTAGCATGACGGTCAGAAAGCTAAACAAATAACCCGCAAAATTATTTAAGTCTTCCAGCCGCTGCTACGCGCCACACCGAACCTCTGTTTAAAGCTGCAGCATCTAACCTAAAAAAATTAATTTTACATACGTATTAAAACTTTCGCTGTCCTAACATGAGACAGATAATCTCTAAAAAAAAAAATCGATCTCCTCCCTGCTCTGCATAATTACTCCGCTCAGTCAGAAACAGCCACTCAGAACTAGCAGTAATCAGCTAGCCGCCATGCTAACAGGAAGTTTTCATTCAGTAACTCAGGATTGTTTATTGTAATGGATCCTGTATTTGCCTTTGAATGTTAAGTTTTATACTTGAATTTTTTTGGCAATGTTGAGAGGTTTTATTTTGGGTCTTTGCATTATTTAGCCTCTTCAGAACCTTCATATGTTATCAGTCTGTTAAAGATAGTATTACCGATATCAGTACAATTTAATGAATGCCTGTTTTGTTTTGTTTTATTCTTGGAAAAAGTTATTAAAAACAAGTTTTTGTCTAAATTAAGGTGAATTCATGGTTCCTTATTCCACATAATGTAACCGGTAGTGTTTACGGAAAAAAAAAAAAAAAAAAAATATGTGATCGGAATCGGTATCGGCAGGAAAAATCCTGATCAGCACATCTCTAATAATAATTATATCAGAATATAATAATAAAGCTCTGAAATATATTTAAAAAGCATACTTTAAGTACACTTGAAGTTGTTCCAAAAAAGTACGTATAGTATACTAAAATATATTAGTTGTAATTTAATACTATTTAAATACTACTAAAGTATACCAAGCACAAAATTAGTTGTTCCAAAATAGTACAGTTTAAGTACATCGATAAAAGTATACTAAAGTATGTTAAAATTTAGTATACTAAAGTATACTTTTTTTTCCACCTGGGTCTGCACCGGTGCAGCCAAACCAACGCCTTTAGGAGAAGTCTGAAACCTTTTCATCAGCGACATTAGGCTACCACATGTACATATTTTGACGGGCTTTATAAAGGAGAGCATAGGTTTGGACATCCATCGTGGTGGAGACAGTGACGTCACGTGCAAAGAGTCATATTGTCATATTTGTTTTATTTTATTAAATTGTGTTTATTTAATTGCCTAATTAACCACTACAGGGCTTGATTTGACTATCAATATTATGATAAAAAATGTTATGCTTACTACGGTTACCTTCATGCTGACTAACATATGGTAGTTTGCTATGATAAACACTGTCAGTATCATCTAAGTCTAGATAACGGACATACCCTGGAATGATTGGGGGAGGATTGCTCAACGTCTGCATGGGGGCGGAGCCAGCATCATGTCAGTTGTTTCCTGGAAAGTGATAATACTCAAAGTTCAAATTCTCGTGGGATGTTTTTTTTTTTTTTTTTTTTTTTTTAACTCAGTATATAATAATTTATTTTTTATTTTGTGTCTTTTGATGAAAATGCCGCAACAACTGCATGTAAGTAATGCTAAATCATATGAAAAATAAAAAATCGAATATTTTTAGGAGGTGCTATGACTTTGACAGGGGGAGCTATAGCACCCCCTAAAGCCCCCCTGGCGCCGCCACTGAATTCAACATAAAAGTGTTATCCGTATTGAATTGGGACATAGTAGTGAAAGATGGGACTGAACGGGAAGTGGCCCCGTATAACCTGGATCCTTCTCTGGACAGATGCTTTATTCTGCAGCGGAGGATTTGACAGGAAGCTCTTTGTGATCCAGATTCATGTGACATCTCCGATTGTGTCTCTGTCTATCAATCTGTCCGCTTTCTATTCACCTGGAAGTGAACTCCTCCTTCCTCACTCAGTGAGAGTGAGACTGTCCACGTCTCACTCTCCCTCTCTCCTTCATCTCTCTCTGTCTCCTCCCTCTCTCCGTCTCTCACACTCTGTGCGGAAGAGCACCAGGAGCTGTGAGCAGAGGAAGCGGGAATAAGCTCGCGAGCAGCCGAGCCGTTATGAGCGGGTCAGCGCCTCTCAGCTCTGCCACCGGCTAGCACCGGGAGAAGAGGAGGCGAAGGGAGGAAATCACACTAAAGGGGCTTCTAAATAAATGTCTTTCGCTGTCCATCTGCATCATGCTGTACTTCCAGCTGGTCATCATGGCCGGAACCATCATGCTGGCCTACTACTTCGAGTACACGGACACCTTCACCGTGCACGTGCAGGGCTTCTTCTGCTACGACACGTCGTACACCAAGCCGTACCTCGGGCCGGAGGAGAGCAGCGCCGTCCCGCCCATCCTGCTGTACGCCGTGGTGGCCGGGCTGCCCACGCTGCTGGTGAGTCCACTTCGCTGCTGTCTCATTCATTACAATAAATGAGGAGTTTATTGTCAGCTTGTTGGAACTGCTGGTTTCTCCCCTGGGTGGGTAAAAATGGCAGATAGCCCACTGTTCATCTCCTCACGACGGGGCTTCATGGAAGCAACTGTGTTTACTGGCTTTGTAAAACCTGCCTGAAAATGTGCAAGGAAATCAATAAGGTTTAGCTTCTGGAAAAAGGAATTAGGACCTTTTTTATTACATGTAAATAATATGATGTTCCTCCTGACAGTTATTTCTCCTGCACAACAAGCAGATGCCCATCTGCATTAAAGTCAGCACTCTGAGGTTAATGTCAGAAATCAGAACGTTGCAATTCTGTGAATAAAGTCAGAATTCTAAGAAAATATTTGAACTCTGTCAAGAAAAAGTCACAAATCTGTGATTAAAGACAGAATTCTTTATTTTTTCAGTGTTCATTATCTTATGCTGTAACAAAATGTTGTTTTTGTCAGATGAATTAAAAAACACCAAAACTAAATTTAGTCTTATAGAAGGAACCATAAATTATCAAGAGTATCTCAAACAAGTCATCATACATTCAACAAGCGGTCTTTGATAAAACCACGATCTTTTCAGAATAAATGTAAGGTGACAGACTTGTTGAGTCCAAAGACTATGCTGACGCTATAGAGAGCATTTATATTTGAAATAAAAAGGCCTTCTTTTGACTTTATCATCATTCAGTTCTGAAATATAAGATCTAATTTATTTCTAACTTTTGATGTAAACTAGGTATATGAACTATGATTAGAGTATTTTCCCTTTTTCTGTATATGTACCAGAAATGTCTTAATTGAGAACAAAGTGGAACACAAACTTGACAAACAAAAATGATTCTTAATATTCATTTATAAACAGTTTAGTGGCAAATGTCAAATCAAATAGAAGAGGAGAGTTATCCTGCAGAATAAGGAATTCCCTTTGTTGTGTGAGGATCTGGATAATACTCACAATGACGGCATCTCAAGAAAGAGCATCAGCTAGACTGAAGTCAGTTTGCTGCACTAAGAAAACACGATCTTGAGCTGGATAAGAACTAATCCATCTGAAGGATTACCAGCTGCTGTTGCTCATCAACTATTGAATTCATTCATTCATAAAAATACTATAGGATTAACACACATCAGAAACTGACAAGCTACCAAGTTACATCAGTGTCACTATCTGTGTGAGTGCCTGGGTGTGAATCCTCTTTAAATGCACTGCTATGAATAGCAGGCAGTTTTACCTGCGAGTGTCTGCTGGATAATCAGAGCTCTGCCATCTATCAGCAGCAGCCCGGTGACAGCACAGTTTAGTAACACGAAGCTGAGGAACAGCCCCCAAAAAACCCTGTTTAGAACATGGGTAGGATAAAATAGTGAAACATCTTAAGGTCATTAAGATATCAACATTTCACAGCTTTAAAAGACAAACAGAAATATAAAAATACAAAATAAATATCTTTTATTGTCTGATAGTGGAGAAATTCAGGTGTACCAGCAGGAAGTGGAAGGATGTAGATCAGGGGTGTCCAAAGTTGGTCCTCGAGGCCCAGCATCCTGCATGTTTTAGTTCTCTCCCTAGTGGTAGTAACAACCTCCTCAGCAAGTCAATGTTCTGCTTAGGCCTCTAATGAGCCATCATTTGATGCAGGTGTGCTAAACCAGGGAGAGAACTAAAGCATGCAGGATGACGGCCCTCCAGGACCGACTTTGGACACCCCTGATGTAGACTGACTGAGGTAGACAGTCTATCTAGAAAAGAGACAGAAAACAGAAAAGCTAGAAAAGAGAGTGTACCAAAGGCCAAGTTTACAATGATTAAAAACAGCTAATTCTGATTCAAAAAAATTTGCAACTTAGTAGGATAATTTGATAAATGTAGAAAATATGCACATGTATTTGTGCACTAAAAAACAACAATATTTACAAGAAAAGGAAAACTGCAATAACAAAGTTATAAAGACATTTTCAGTTTAATGCGGGCAGAGGTAAGAGTAAGGACCTGTGCACCAATACAGCACATTTTGCCATGTTAAATCACCACTTGGTTAAATTTAACACTGTCTGTTTGGTCCTCATCAGAAGCAGTGGGTTAAGTGGACTATTTTGTACTGTTACAATTTCAGAATTAAAATTAAAAGTAAAACTTTCACTAGCTAACAGTGTTAATAAAACAATCAAATTACTGGAGAGTAAATGTGATCATAAGAATTAATACGTTACTCTATTGTAACAAATCAACTCTGATTCTTATACTTTTAAACATTGCATTGAGTTATTGAAGGTTAACACCGGACACTCAACTCCAGTTCATTTTACACATACCGAGTTCATTATTTACTCCCTGTCAAATTCTACCACTGCACAGATAAATATGTTATATATTATATACTTTTGTAATGTCAAATTGCATCTATCAATTATTATACTTTTAAAATAAGACATAAGAGAATATTTTTTTGTAATTATATCCCTAGAATAGCGGTTCTCAACGTTTGCAGTACCGCCCCCCAGGGGGCGTTCAGAGGACGGCAGGGGGCGCTGGCGGAAATTTTTACAAAAGGGGGGCGCTGGGATGCCTTTAGGGGGCGTTTGGTCGAAGGTAAACTTTACACCTTAAATGCACAACAATATCAGTTTAGACTTTAAGCAAAACTGTATTTTTGAGTAAAACTGTATTTTGTAACATTAAATCACGCTTGGCTGCAACTGTATCGATGGCAGCTCTTCTTCTATTCAGTGTTTGTAGCTTTTGGCGCAGCTCCGCTCCGCATCAGTTCAGCGTTACACCGACTGATGACGTTGCTGTGATTCACTTTGTCTGGTATTTTTGTACATATGTTTTGTCAGTTCTGTGATCATGTCAAAGCAGCAACTTATATTAAAAAGTGTTTTATTTCCGTTTGAAGACTGCCGGCTTCCATGGAAGGACAACAGAAAATCACTCTTATAAACATGTAATTACTAAAATCACGATACCCTCACTGTGTATCCCTCTTAAAAATGAACATATTTAAATAAAGAAATCCTTCCATGGGTGATACCACGGTAGAGAGCGTTAATTTTATAGCGTTAACACCGGTGCTGCAAGTGGTCGGGTATGAAATGGGTGTGATAGAACGGTACCCCGGCACTTTTAAATTTCAATAATCAGAATACCGAAATTGTTCCCGTTGTTCTAAAAAGTTTATGTCAGTCTGCCTTTTCCCCATCGATACATTTCCCGAATGCTGTGCACCATAGGGGGTTAAAAAAAAAAAACCGACGCACACATTGCCCAAAACTCTGAAACAGGAGAAGCTGCCCAGGTGGAAAAAAAAGTATACTTTAGTATACTTCAAACACTTAAATTTGTGAAAGTACACTTTAAGTATACTAAATATTAAGTGTACTACCTATAGGTATATCTGAAGTATACTAAAAATACGCTTGTACCAATTTCGAAATTAGAACTTTATACACACTTAAACATAATTGTACCAAAATACACTTTTAATATATTAAATAAAAGTATACTTTAAGGGAACAAAATATGAATATGTATGAATTTTTAAGTGCCTTAATAATCTTTTACTATTTATTAAAATTGCATACAATAAAAAAATTATAATCATGATGTAATTTTTAAGAAAGTACCCAATCAATTTTCAGATGTGTGATGTAACTCTTTCCCTCCTCGCCCCCTCCTGTTATCCATGGAGTTGTGGAGCTGAGCTCTCCCAAGGACATTCCTCGATAAACACCTCTATCGGACTTTGCCAGAAACCTCAGCAACCTAGTTTCATGGCCCTTTCATGTCACCGCCTTCACTCTCGTCTCCGTTTTGCCTTTTGTTTTGTCTGAATGTTGCCATTTGCCCTCATGTGTCCTTTCCTCTTTTTTGTTTCTTTCCTTTGGTCTGTTATTTTGTTTGTATGTCCTTTTAATTCATGTAAAGCACTTTGAATTGCTTCGTTGCTGAAAATGTGCTATATAAATAAAATTACCTTACCTTACCTTACTAGGTAATGCCAGGGCATCAAAGGGAAACACCTGAGAAGGAGACACAGGGAGATGATCACTACAGGAACGGAGCTTGGTCAGAGGTTGAGCCTGTACTATTACTGGCTAACACTCTGGGAAGATGTGTCGGCAGCTCCCTCCAATTATACTCCTCCAGATGACGGGATTGTTGTCAGGTGTGCTGATCAGCATACACTGACACACGCCCTCAGGTGGTAACCCTCAGGTCGCTCTCTGGTGGAAAACACTGACAACAGCCATTCCAAAACCCCGAAACCCAACAAACTCTAGATCAATGACACAATTTAAGTCACCCCCTAAAATTAGCAATTGAGAATCCAAAAACGGGAAGCTGCTCAATAATCTATTTGCAAACTCAGCATCATCAATGTTTGGAGCATATATGTTTACCAGAAGAACCTTTTTTCTGCATTAATATTCCAGCAACTATCACATATCTGCCATATTTATCAGCTGTTCATCAGTGGGCGAGAATTTTACTGTTTTCAAAATGGCTACTCCTCTTGATTTAGAATTAAAATCTGAATAAAAAACTTGATTCATCCAAGAGCAACGTAACCTATTGTCATCCTTAATGCGAAGATGAGTCTCTTGTAAAAACACTATCAAGGGTTTTAACAGCTTAAGGTGGGAAAAAAAAAACTTTTGATCTTTTAACAGGGTGACCCATGCCCTTGATGTTCCATTTAATTAAACAAAGATAAGTGCCTGATCCTGCCATACCGGGGTCTACAGTGGTATTAACCATTTAAGAAAATGAAAATAAAAACAACCATAAAGAGCTGAGATGGACCTCCCCACAACCCATGCCCAAAAATAAACCCATAACAAAGCAGCACCCAAAGTCTCGATAAAAACAGAGCAATGGAGACGGCTATACACGGCAGTTATTCACAATAAAACGTGAACATGGAGATAAAGCAGAGCAAACAGATACAGAAGTGTATTTAACAAAAAGTGACTAATAACCCCCACCAGCCTCCAAATTAGAATACTAGTATGTGCATTATTATGCTACTTTAAGATTATTTTTATTATATTGCAACAAGATTGAGAACCGCAAAATCCATATATAATGGAGAAAAATACTACATAACAATAAATATATATGTTTATATAATGTATAGATGCTCACGAGCATTACTAATTTCTAAACTGAACGAGATATAACCATATCTTTAATATCCAAGTGATATAAATAAACCTCAAGTCTGAATGAAAGTTAAGAACGATATATTCACTGGAGATGCTCCGATCAGGTTTTTTGCTGCCGATTCCGATACCGATCACCCATGAGGCCGGTCTTTGCCGATCACCGATCTCTGCAAATCACCTGGATTGGCTGTTAATTTTTCACTTTAGGTATAAATACTACATGATCTGGCAAAATGGAAAGATGATCTGGCAATAAAGACACCTAATTTAGATATAAATTACAAAATATTTGCAGGCACAATACAGCAACTATTCCGTCAAAAGGACAACTGAAAAACCTGCAATCAGTAAAACAATATTTAACAGTAAGGCTCTCAGTACCATAAATTATGCACAAGTCAAATCTCACAACACTGCCTATATCAAATAATCCATCCATCCATCCATCCATCCATCCATTTTCTTCCGCTTATCCGGGGTCGGGTCGCTGGGGCAGAAGCTTCAGAAGGGAGGCCCAGACTTCCCTCCCCCCAGCCACTTCTTCCAGCTCCTCCGGGGGAATCCCAAGGCGTTCCCAGGCCAGCCGAGAGACGTAATCCCTCCAGCGTGTCCTGGGTCTTCCCCGAGGCCTCCTCCCGGTGGGACGTGCCCGGAACACCTCACCAGGGAGGCATCCAGGAGGCATCCTTACCAGATATCAAATAATGTCAAGAAAAAATAAATATTCATTCAGAATCAAATGCAGGTTGCATCAAAATAAACAATATTGAGTTACTAAATCAAAACTTCCTGACAGCTTGGCTAGCTGAGTAATGCTGGCTCTGATTGGCTGGTTGTGACTGAGCGGAGGCATCGATTTTTTTTTTCTTCCAGAGATTATCTATCTCATGTCATTACATAGCGAATGTTTTAATGCATATGTAAAATCATTGTTTAAGTTACGTACTGCAGCTTTAAGTAGCTGTTCGGTGTGAGAGTTCACTGAAATATTACTACCTGTAACGCGTAGCGGCGGTCCAACAGCGGGAGCAGAACCAGAGTCTTACACCGCCAGCTCGTTTATTTAAATTATTTTTCGGGTTATTTGTTTAGCTTTCTGACAGTGATGCGCTTCCGGGTGAGTATTAATAGATGTGCGCTGCTTTGCTTGCTATCTGATCGCTCCGGATGTCCCTTTTTTTCCCTGCAGTGAGCCTCGACCTAGCCAAACTCCGTCAAATGTTTGATTCTTAAAAGTCATATTAGATTCGTTGTGTGCATTTTGACATTCTTCACCCCCAAGGTATTTCTTCGGTGCAAACTTACTCTAAGAGCGTTATAGTTCCTTGCCACATCACTTAGGATTTGTTGATGCGCAGTGTGAAGGAAAAAGGAGATCAGCTGCACATGCAGGCTGCGAAATGAGATGCAGGTGATCGGCAACAAGAGACAATGATCGGCGATCACCGATCATACACTTTTTTATGGAAATCGGTTGATTATTATGAGTGGCCGATCGATCGGCACACCTCTAATATTCACCCAAACACAGTCTATGACCAGGGCTCATTAAGAGCGAATAGGGCTCCCTCAGAAATCAAAGTCTGAACGTATTGCTTTGAGTCCTCGGATGCAGTAAACTCCTTTACAACTCCATTGTAAGTAATGCGCCCGGGCAACCTTCGCAATGTGATCCAGAAAAATTGATATAGTCCTGGCTCTGACTTTAATCCACTGGCGCTCCCTCGCAAGACGTAAAATGTCCTGACAGTCACTGTAGTAATAAAGCCTGCACACGATTACTCGAGGTCGTTCGCCTGTTTGGGTTTGGGTTGAAGAGAGCGATGAGACCAGTCCACCAGCGGTTCCTTTTCCAGTCCAAGCGCTTCCTTCAGTAGTGCAGCCACGACGGTAGGTGAGCATCACCCCGCCCTCCTCCACGCCGATGATCCTGATATTTTTGCGGGGCGATCTTGACTCTTAAGTCCTCACACTTGTCTTCCAACATGGTGACTTTAGCCATAAGCTGCTCCAGAGTAGATTTTATACTGGCAATGTCGTCAGTGCAACCAGTGAGCGCCTCACCCAGATCCCCCACCGTAGCCGTTAGTTTTCACTATGCAAGTACCTTGCTTTACCTCAGCTTTAATGGATGACAACGCATCTCCAAGAACCTCTTGAAGTTCCTTCTTAATAATGCTGGCAATATCTTCTTTCAAAGAAGACAATAGTTCGAGCTTTACGGTGTCGCCGTCCGGGTTCATCTGAGTCGGAGCGACACATGGGTCTACCAGCAAAGAAACCGAGGCCTGTGAGCATGACTTTAGCTGTGTCTGAAAAGTACGAGATTTTTCCCTTCCTGACATTGCCACGTGGTGCAAAAATATATACACAGGACCAGAGTGCAACAAAGTAGATAACAAAGACTTGGTTTACAAGGAAAAGCACAGTTGAATAAGAATTTTAAATGAAATTGGCAGGAGTTACCACCACCCATGATCTACTCCATTGACCGCTTTCAAATAAATCTTTTAAACAAGGCCACATGGGTGGCGCAGGTCTTCTGGATGACTACCGTTGGTGGACTTCATTTTGGCCTTGCTATTGTTACTTTACCACTTTGCAGTGGTTCAGTGGACCAATTCCTCTTTCTCCATTGATTACTTTCAAACTAGCAAACAAATCAAAAAAGCACAATGCGACTTGGATGTAAAGTGTATCGCAATGCTTCATAGAAATGTAGTTACTGTAGAATCTTTTCGTAAAAGTCATAAGTACCTATGATTAAATCTACTTAAATAAATTGCAGATAAATTAAACATTTACTTAAGTAAGAACAAGTACTTTGTTACAACCCACCATGGGAGACATATAACATGTTAAGAAATTGAGCCCCTCCCTGAGCTACTATTGCCGACTGAAGAAATACACCAAAAACATCCAATCAGAGCCAGGAGGTGAGTCTTGATAAGGACAATCATTGTCATGAACATGCTGCTAAATGTGCTAATGTAATAACTCATTACAGGAAAACCGTTTATATAACGTCATTGGTTGCCATGCTAACCAGCCTTAGCATTCACAACAGACTACTGATGACTGTAGCTTAGCTGAGAGCAAGGGAGGGAGACAGGGAGATTGGACAGGTGAGAGCACACACAAGCATGACTGTGAGAGCCAAGGCTCACCCCCTCTGATTGGTTGTTTTTATACAGCACTGGGAAAAGGTGGAAAAGCTTGATTTTTTTTTCACAGATTATCTGTCTCAATACTGTCATAACATGGTAATACAGACCAGGGTGCAGAATCTCTCCTCTCTTGGACTGAGTCCCACACTGGAGAACTGGATTCTGGACTTCCTGACCAACAGACCTCAGGCTGTCAGGATCCACAGCACCGTCTCCTCCTCCATCACCCTTAGCACTGGCTTGCCGCAGGCAGCATGCTCAGCCTCTCCTATCTGTCTGTCTGTCACACTGTGTAACAGCACCTTTACTGTTAGACTGAGTGACATTATCAATCTGAAAAGATGATTAAAGATGCCAGTAGGCCTTTAATCTAAAATCATATATTTTAGCTTTGAGTTAAATTTTAAAGCAAACATTTCTACCATTTTTGCCAAGCAAAATGATTCTTACATCAGCAGTGGTTGCACATTTCTGCTGAAACCATCCCAATCAGCTTCAACCACACACTGCAGGATCCGATAGCCTCCTTCTTTCACTTGCATAATATATCTTTGACAACTATTATCTTAAAACCATAATGTTCAAATTATTGAATGATGCTCTCTGGAATTTACAGAGTGGAGACAAAATGGGATGGTCCTCCATCTTGTCTCAAGAGTCTGTTAAGCCATTTCTATTGCTCACATGGAAGCCAGTGTTGTTTTTCCATCTAACATCTGTTGTGGCTACAAACCTGATTACCCTGCAGATGGAGAAATATGGAGCCAGTAGAAATGACAGTGGAAGCTGTCTGGAGGGAGGCTAAATGACCTGCTAAACCTTGTCCTGTGGTGCACTGCTGATGATGACAGATGAGCGTCCTTGCATAGATTTGTATAAAATGAAATAAGTGACGGCTTAAGGATGAAGGATGGAAGAAAAAAAGAGTGCACAAGTTCAACATCACTAAAAGAGCAGTTTAGTCAATAAGCCATAAAAGGATGGCCTGATCACACCGTCCTGCTGCAGCCTGCAGGGAGCAGGTCCACTCAGACAGATATGAACAGAAAGCAGAAAACACAGGGAGATATCCATCCATCCATTTTCTTCCACTTTTCCGGGATCGGGTCACGGGGGTAGCAGCTTAATAAGGGAGGCCCAGACTTCCATCTCCCCAGCCACTTGCTCCAGCTCCTATAGGGGAATCCCAAGGCGTTCCCAGGAGAGCCGAGAGACATTGTCCCTCCAGCATGTCCTGGGTCTTCCCTGAGGCCTCCTCCCCGTGGACGTGCCCGGAACACCTCAAAACGCAGGCGTCCAGGAGGCATCCTTACCAGATGCCTGTGTCACCTCAACTGGCTCAAGCTCCCTATCTCCCTTGTGGAAAACTTATTCTCCACAGAAATAGGTTTTCTGTGGAGAAAACCTATTTTGGCCACTTGTATCCGGGACCTCGTTCTTTCGGTCATGACCCAGAGCTCATGACCATAGATGAGGGTAGAAACGTAGATCGACCGGTAAATCGACAGCTTTGCTTTTTGACTCGGCTCTCTCTTCACCACGACGGACCGGTACAGCACCCGTTTCACTGCAAACGCTGCACCAGTCTGCCTGTCAATCTCCCGCTACCTTCTTCCCTCATTCGTGAACAAGATCCCCAGATACTTAAACTCCTCCACTTGGGGCAGGACACACACCCCAACCCAGAGAAGGCATGCTACCCTTTTCCGGCTCAAGTCCATGGCCTCGGATTTGGAGGCACCGATCCTCATCCCAGCCGCTTCACACTCGGCTGCGAACCGCTCCAGCCAGAGCTGCTGATCACGACCCAATGAAGCCAACAGGACCACATCATCCGCAAAAAGCAGAGACGCGATCCTAAGGCCACCAAAACGGATCCCCTCAACACCTTGGCTGCGCCTAGAAATTCCATCCATGAAAGTAATGAGCAGAATCAGTGACAAAGAGCAGCCCTGACAGCCCATATCAAAGGACCCGGTACCCCATACTCCCGGAGGACCCTACACAGTACACCCGAGGGACGCGGTCGAACGCCTTCTCCAAGTCTACAAAACACATGTAGACTGGTTGGGCGAACTCCCATGCACCCTCCAGGACCCTGCTGAGGGTGTAGAGCTGGTCCAGTGTTCCACGGCCAGGATGAAAACCACAGTGCTCTTCCTGAAACCAAGGTTCAACTATCTGACGGACTCTCCTCTCACAGGGAGATAGTTAGGGACTAAACAGGTAACACATTGTGACTGTGGCACTGTCAGCTCCTGTTAAGCTGATGAGGAAGTGGACAAATGGTCTTTGGCTCTCAATGCTGCTAAGCCAATTCTGCAGTCTGACCTTGGACCTCAACCCTTTCCCAAAGATGGTTTCTAAACATGTTGGGCAGTTGGAGGAAATAAGGACAGATACAAGGATTAAATAAAACTCACTGTGGTTCTTTTTAAAACAATTGCAACTCTTTTTTTTGTGAGTAGTTATAATTCCAGAATTTCAAACTTGATTACTAGAAAATGAGTTGCATTTTCTAGTAATTACTAGTACTCTCAATTTAAAATTATTCTCACAAAATTTCATGCTCATATTTTCTATAAAATGTTAAAGACTGTGTCTAAAAAAATGGTGGCGAACATTTGTCTTGAGAAAAAGCTAAACTTCCCTACTGTTTTCCTGAGACATAGCACTGTGGCTCCCAGAATGGAAGAGCTACCATCTGATAGAAACAGGCAGCTGGGTTACTAAGGGACGGGTGCATCACATGAACTGGTCAGTTATCCATCTTTCCGAGACAAGCTGATGAGGACTTCAACATAATAGGAATACTTCTAGACTTCCACACATAAACAGCAAGACTACAGGCACAGATTCATTCACATCTGGCTGTTCAGTGGATGATAGAATGAAACAGTGGAGTAGAACGGAATGAGTAGAATTATCACTTGCTGTCCACTGTTGTCCACTGGCCCCAGCTGGAGAATGGAGTGGACCGTCCACTTATCTATAATGAAATCCACAGGAGAGGATGTCAAGGAGGTCACTGTATCATTAACCAGCTGATCCTCTACCTAAAACAACTCAAGTTTGATCATCATTACCAGATTATTATTACTTAATATTAATCCCAAGAAATCCAAGCTGAACATGGAGACACAGTTGACCACAGTGATGTTAGAAGGCACAGGCAAGGATCTGAACCCTGTGGGAGGATGTTGGACGGGTTATGGAACATTTTTGCAGCTATAGCAGTCTCAAACCAGCAGCAAGCAGACAAATAAACATATAGCATTACCTGCCACACTGTCGACTCCTGCTGGGAGAACCAGTTGCCTCCAAGACCACACAACAGACATTTGTGCACAAACATGTGCACACTTGGATGCACTGTGTTATATTAGTTGGCTGAATGTCATATATGTGGATGTTCAGCCCACTGGAAATATCCAGACCAGTAATGGTTTGGGAGTTGTTGGTTCAAATCCCAGAGGATAGAACCTCTGAATTAAACATTAACTCCTTAGTAGGCTGAGTGTGAAACCAGCGAGAAGCACATTTCCTGGATCAGAACCACTATGCGCCATCAGGAGCATCCTGGCAAAAGAAGCAAATCAGCCACACGTCTTAGATCAGAGGTGCCCAAAGTCGGTCCCCGAGGGCCGACATCCTGCATGTTTTAGTTCTCTCCCTGGTTTAGCACACCTGAATCAAATGGTGGCTCATTAGAAGGCCTAAAAAGAACACTGACCTGTTGAGGAGGTTGTTACTACCACCAGGGAGAGAACTAAAACATGCAGGATGCCGACCCTCGAGGACCGACTTTGGGCACCACTGGCTTAGATAATGTGGGTCGTTCCTCAGTGAGAGCACAATAAATGGACTCCCAATCCAAACGTAGCATTGCATTTTTTTTCTACTCCCTTCCTCCAAAGATCATTTAGAAAATGCCCCCCTGAATCATCTGGTGCATCTTCTGTCTGTGGTTAAAGACACCAGACTGTAAGATGTGTTACTACATCAGAGTCGCATCAGTCAGCTAGTTGCTGACTGTCCTTGATCAGCAGAACCTAAATCAGCAGTCATCAGTTTTCAGGTTTTTTTTCATATCTTTCACAGAGGCGAAAATCACACAGTGGAAAAGAGTTTTCAGATAAACTTGTGACAGCAAGAGGTTGGTGAGGACTCTAAAGCAGGGACATCTGTATAGACAGTATCTTCTGAACTAAAAAAAAAAACCTCAACACATAACCATTAGTGCCCCATGTTCACATAGAAACAATGTTTAGATGATCCTAGAAAGGTTTTTTTAAACGAGTTCCTGAATGGAAATTTCTCCCTGTCGTATTCATGTGAACAATGAAAACATGTGTTTTGTAGACATAGCCCAGTTTCTACTTTGACCTATAACCCCAAACATGTCACAAATAACAGGTGGATTACGTTTGTCTTATAGTTGATTAGCTTTATAATTCAATGCGACACCAAGAAGAAGTTTCTATGTCATCACTACTTACAAAGACTTCACTTGTAATTTGTTGGTCTCCCTCTGGTTCTTGTTTTCTTGTGTTTTTTTACTGCTAACCTTTATGTGCACATGCCATGTTCCATGTTTGAATAGAAACATGTCTGCATAGGGTCGCAACTACATATTATTCAAGTGGATGCGAACACATAAATTGGCACTTCCCCCCCCCCCCCCCCCTAGCCTGAAGGAAGGTACGTGAAGGTGAAGGAACACGCGCTAGATTTCTTCTCAGGTGGATGCGTACACAACATATACTCGCTCTACCTATCCCCCACCCCCCAACATGAAGGTACGTGAAAGGTAAAACATGCTACATTTACCCCGTTATGGGCGTGAGGTGAAGGAGCGCTGCCCCCTCCAGACTGGTGCAGTGCCCCTATGCGCTGCATGCCCACTTTTTGCACCACTGTATGTCAGAAAATGTATGTTTTACATTTTCTGACAACCTGTTTTAGAAAACAATGTTCCTCTGCTGATGGACCTAACTGAGCAAAACAGCTGCTCAAATAATTATCTAACTAATAAACTGTAAATAAGACCAGTGATTTATGTTTTTGGTTGAACTCCCGTGTTATGGAATTAGTTCTTGTGAAAACATAAAGCATGTGTTCTCTTTCCAGTTCAGTTAGCCAATACTTTGTTCCGGTGGAAGCCAGAAGCAAGTGATTACTGTATTTAGTGATTTGTAATAATCTGCTTCTCTGTCATTTAAGAATGAATGCAGATAAGACACAAGAAATCATGTTCCCATCTGACAAGAACTACAGCATGAGCTAATATTGTTTGCTCATAGCAATAATGTGATACTAAAGAGAGCTGAGAGGAAAATGGGTTTCATGAAGTATGGTTCTAGTTGTTGAATAATGGCTGCTGTTATCTTTATCTCTACAGCTGCAGCACAGCCCCAGTGACAAGAAGACACTGTTCTGTGTGCAAATAGAAAAACGAACCAGAAATATGTTCGGTATTACAAAACAATAATGAAATAGGGCAAAGCCTGAGTATCATTTCAGTTTAACCAGACTGGAGCTGGACGTCTCTGAGTCTTAGCGGTTATTAAAGTTTGTTAGTCATTAAAACATATAGACATCCAGGTTTCCCTCAGAAAACTAAGCTGGGTGGTCAAGAACAATGTTCTTCTGCTGTCTCGTGTGTTGTTTATGGTCAAACAGTAACAACATACTTAGAAGGCCCTGGTTTTATTTTCCAGTCTGTTGTGCTGTCCTCCAGAGCAAAAAATCCACCCAGGTATTCATTTCTAGATTCCAGCGTTCACACAGCAGTAGTTTTATCCTTCAGGCTATCAGACTCATTTAAAAAAGCTAAATCTCATCACATAAGCTCTCCCTTCTCCTGCAGTACTCCCTCCCCCTCATATGTTTCAGTGTATTCCACAGATGTGCAGATGGAGCCCACAGTCTCATGAGTTCAGTGTCGTGTAATATATAGTGAGAAAATATTCATATGAACTGAATTCTGTGATTTGTCTCTGATCTTTTTTTGCCATTAGATCACAATCACTGAGACAGTGCTGTTCCTGGTCCAGTACACATCCAAAGAGTTTGATCGCTCAGAGAAGATAGTGGCAACTGGCGACTGCTGTTACCTCAACCCTTTGGTGCGCAGAACCTTCCGGTTTCTCGGTGAGGCTCTCATTTTTTCAGAGAAAATGAAATCAACCTCTCCAGCTCTTTTCTAGTTACGCTGACCAATCAAAGCTGCACTCACACATTCACACACTCATACCACAATCTGTAGTCAACATAGTCTGGAGGTGCTAACTGGGATCAATCCCACAACTTTCCAGTTAAAACTACTCTTCTCAATAAAACACTGGCTTCCCAAATACAATGGGAACATTTTCAAAGGAGTCATTGCCGAACCAATTTATTTTACCCGAGTTAAATTTACTGGAAATGTTTTATAGCCCATTCTCAGACCCAAACATCTATAAACTGTTCACATTCTGAGAAACACAACACATGTCTTTTGTGACACTAAGCACTTTAATCTAAACAGTTTTCCTTTTGATTTTTGATATCTCTACTTTACAAGGCTAGTAGCATTTCCTGGTTATATTTTTGCCTTTACCTGTAAAGAATAAAAGGAAACATTATCTAGCATGTGGCATTTATTATCTGCTGCTTTTCAGGGGTCGGGTCCGGGGTAACGATGTGTCCTTCATGAACAATCACATTCTTTCCTCGGCTCTTTACCTTGAACCAAGAACTGGAGTCTCAGTGGAAGTGGCCCTTTAGTTTTTACAACTTTGCTTGCTTATAATGCTTTGCACATATCAATAGTTATTTGCTATTGAATTTAACATGATTTTCATTTAATCTGCAAAAAAATGCAATACAAGAAAGGGTTTATGTTTTATAGAAATATATGTTCAGCTCCTCTGAAATTCTAAGACTTTCCCACACTCTTTAAACAGATATGTTAATATTAACACAAATTGTGTCAAAACTCAACACAGTGATGTGTGTAAAAAAGACATCAATTTGTGTTAAATTCAAGTTATTGTGTTAAGAGTATTTAACACAATAATTGTGTTCCTTTACCACAGTTATTGTGTTAAATAATTTTAACACATCAGTTGCGATAAACTAAATATGTTGAATGTTTGGATTAAAGAAGTGGAGCTCAGGCGATGCCTACCTCCAGCTGTCATTGGGAGGTAGGTGGGTTGCCATTAGGCAACACAGAGACAGAAAACCATCCACTCACAGCGAAGGACAATTTTAGAGTAACAATTAACAGTCATGTTTTTGAATTGTGTGAGGAAGCTGGAGTACCAAAGAGAATCCACACATGCACTGGAACATGCCGCCATGATGTGATGTGAATATGGACCCAAATGCAGCAGGCGAGGAAGCAGGAAGTAAGATGAAGATGATTTTAATGGCGAATAAGCAGCTCACACAGTCCAAGGAACATGCAGCTCGGCAGAGCAGAAGCTAGGCTCAGCGCCGGTAGCAATTGCTAATTGTTTTGTGTTAACACAACAGGAAAAAGCTGACGCCGTAACAGGACTTAACCAGTACAACTGTTACGACAAAAAGACTGACCGGTGACACTACTGGCTAGACACGACTACGGTCCGACAAGAGACAAAGACAACAGGTGGGCTTAAATACACATGGAGACAATCATGGGAAACAAGGAACAGGTGACACTAATCAACGAGTAGCCAGGACAACACAGAGGCACTACAGAACACAAATCTAAAACACAGAAAAACTCAAATCAACTTAGAAAAACCCAAATCCTAACACATGCAGCTTCATGCAAAGATTTGAACCAAAGATCTTCTTGCTGCAAGGTTAAAGTGCCTGTCTGTATGGTTTTTTGCCATACAGACAAAAAACTAGCTTGAGCTAAATCTGGTGCAAAGCCTCTTTTATTCATGTCTTTTGCATATTGAGGCTGTCAAATAAAGTAACAAACAAAAAACAAATTAACAACAACAAGCAGCTGCTTCAATTGACTGTTCTTCCTGTGGAAAGTTCCAGAACTGCAGACATCCACAGAGTAATGTGATTGCTCAACAGTTTAACACATATTCTGTGTCCAGTTTTTTTTAACTAAAACAACTCATAATATGTAGAAAACAACACAAGATGTGTTTATTTGATGATAGCACAGAACATGTGAAGGTAAACACCACATTTCAGAGTGCAGGCAACATTCAAATGGCCATATCTTTGTCATATTTTCATTTCTATGTGTTTGGCATTATTAGAAAGCTTAGAATACACACTTTCTGAATCTGTAAATAAGTCAAAATACCTCCCAGGACACTTGGTCCTTGTTTTGTCATGGTCAGTCACAGTTTATCCAGTCTGGGATCCGGTTTCAACAATGGTCTCTTCTGGTCTCCCAAGACGTCTGTTCCTTGTGAATGCACAGGCACCTCATCTCGTCTCCGTGTGAACAGGGCTTCAGCAGTACCAGAACTTTCCACTTAATAACACGTACCACATCGGCACATAATGGCTGAAGAGAAATGTGTAAATGAAGTTTTGCACCTGATGTTGCTGTGAATGTGGGAAAGCAGTGTTGCCACTGGCAAAGGATGTGTTATGGAATACACTTCTGTGCTTTAATTAGAATGCAGACTGAGATATGTTTGATCTTTGAAGAAAATCAAGCACGACCCAATCATTAATTAGAAAATGACTGACTATTGCTGCTATATATAAACTTTAAAATCTCTATTTTTCTTGGAAATATTATGATGTATTTAATTAAAGAGAAATTAAGCCAGAATTAATTACTAGAACAATGTGTACTATTGCTGGAGTGATAATCAATCCGCTTAACCTTTGACTCATTGGGCTTAAGACATATACAGCATCCAACCATAATCTTTGAAATTGTTTCTGTATGACCAACAAGATATTCTTTTATAAGTGAGTCTGAGACAACAAATTGTTGGTTAATTCCATCAGTTTTAGCAATGTTGCTAAAAAATTAGGCTTTTTAAAAATGTGATACTTATTTTAAAGCATTTGTAACATTTGATCACATAGCACATTTCTTATCACAAAAGTTTAATGAAAACAAAGTCTAAAAACAAAATAAAAGAACATGAAGACTAAAACTAAATCATAAAAAATTTCTGAATAAGTAGTCTTCTGCTGCCCTCAAAATGAATCAACACAATGTAAAGACAAGAAAACTGTTTTAGAAGTTCTCTCTGGCTGCCTGATCAGATGATCAAACTTGACAAAAACAGAAAGACAGACAGATAATCACCAGAGTCACACAGCAGGTCCACTTGACCCCCTCCTGTGTGTTTCTGTCCAGAGAGTGCACACACACACCTGGATCATCAGCATGTCTCTCTCATTATTCTCCCAACTCTCTGCTTTATCTTGTCTGGCTTAGGATTCTTATTAGCATTGAGAATGGAAAGACTGTCATGTTTCTATAAAGAGAAGTAGCAGATTGTTGTCCTGCAGCAGGTGTGTAAGCAGTCCACATGTTTTGATCTTGTAACTGTTCTCTTGTGTAATTCACCACAGTGAGTTTAAAACAGCATCAGCAGGGACATCCAACATTTCCCTCCAAATCCTCCCGACATCAAGCAGAAGTCAAACGCTTTCAGGTCCTGCTTCATTTCAAATGTCCTGCTTTATTTTAGCTAATAGCAAAACTCACATGTGTTTCACTCAGTGTGACTACTTCTGCTCTGCTTTTGTATATCTGCATGTGTGCCAGACAGAGCTGATTTATTCCCACTGGTTTCTGCATCTCCGTCTGCAGTGGAGCGGCAGCCTCATGTGCTCAGCCATCTCGCAGCTTCACAGCCCTCTCCTCTCATTCATGCCTACCCAGGCTTTGCATAATGACTCAGTGTGGCTGCGCTGTTCGGGAGAGATTAAATTTAGAATAGAGCTAAGGGCCGTGGAGCTATCACACACTCCACCAGTGTCTTCAGCTGCATGCATTCAGAGCTTTATGTTGATGCACAGTACACTCAGTCAATCAGTAAGATACTAAGCCAGGGGCGGGCAATCCTGGTCCTGGAGGGCCGGTGTCCTGCAAGTCTTAGATGTCTCCCTTGTCAAGATGTGGTGTTTGGGAGGTGGTGAGGATGAGACCCATGTTGTTTAATGATGAAGCTCAATATTACTGATGGGCTATCTGAATCCAGGCTTCAAGGCTTGTACCGAGTAAAAAGGGGGCGTTTCCGATGAAGCCCCGCTTCGAGGCTTGTGTCCTTAGACATAAGGATAGACGCCTCATGGACCGCTCTCGCCTATTGTCGCTGACGAGATTTAGGGCGGCCATTTTGGAGCGGTCCACCACTCCACTCAGCTTATGTGTTTAGCAGGCAAAATGACGTATCAGCGCATTTAATCGATAATAACACACATTTTTTGTTACTGGAAACCATATTCAAACATTATCAATGCTACATTTATAAACAATTGTATTATTTAAGTATGTTTTTAATACATAGTTCAGCATATTTAAATATTAGTGGCTATAACAATAGAATAGGAATGGAATATTCTGATATCGATGTATGATGAGCATATTACAGAGCACTCAGCCGTGAATAATTCATTATGAACAGCTGTGTATATAATTTATTATAATAATACATATTTATATAACTATACAAACACAAACAAATAATGATTAATACTGAATAATGTATAATGGATACATGTTTGTTTATATATATATATATATATATATTATTTTTATTTTATTTTCAGCCGACGAGTTCTAGCTTCAGAGAGATTCAGCAGCTGAGATTGAGTCCAAAATCCGATGTGAGATTCATCCGTGCTGCAGTGAATCCGTCTCTCTTTATAGATTCCTCTTCTTCCTCACATCGTGTCTTTATGAAACTTTCAAAACAAAAACGGAAGATTTGGGATGTATCTTGTGAAATAGTTAAATAATTACATAATAATAGTGTTTACCACCTGCGTAAACTTTGCTGGTGAATGTTATAACACAAGTTTTATAATGTATGTTATATTGTTTCTTTTCTAATATAGGCTCTTGTGTCAGATAATCTAAGTCAATTTTGGAGAATAATTCATTTTTTTAGATTTACGGTATCTCAATTATCCTCCATAGCGGCTGAACCTGGTATTACACCAAGCACTGTAGCTAATATTAGCTGGTATCTCGCCGGTGGACATAAATATAGTAAAGCAATATTCTAATCTCAATATATACACAATAATATGTCAATCTTACTTGTGAAATATTGTCTGTGGAGCCCTCACATCAATAGTCCATCGATCAGAACAACAATATCCCTCAGTGCTGAGACATCTTCTGCTGTTTTGTTTGAGCAAAGTAGGAGGGAGTACCGCTCCAAGATGGCCACCGTATTTCCTGCGCCGGAGCAGCCAATGCGGGGTCTACTCTTACATTATGTCTAGGCTTGTGTCGTCTTGCTGAAAACCACGTGACTGGCAACAAACGAGGCCTCGCATTGCGTGGGTCACATGATTGCTTCATTTTGCGTGTCGGTTTTCAAAATAAAAGCGCTATGAGCCGCGCTGCATCATGGGTTGTTGTCCTTTTGGTCTCGCATCAGAGGAGGATATTTATCTTCAGTAGCCAAAATAAAATGAATATTGACCAACATATTTGATGTGTATTGATGATGGCACTCATCAAAATGTAATGTTTGTTACTGCTTCTCACAATTGTAGATTATGTTGTTTTTTTATAATTATATTTTTGTGATTTTATGATGTAAATCTCTTTGACCTGCATTGTTGCTGACTTGTGCTACACAATAAAACTTGATTAATTGTCTGAAATGGAGCCAGCAAGAGGAAAATCTGATATCTGGGAATACTTTGAGATTATCCTCACAATAAAATTCTTAGATAACAATAATTAACCCCTCCACCTCTCAATTTCTCACCTTCTGCAAAGTTCCGCTATTATTTGTAGTCTGATTGGCAAATATATATCAGTCTTGCACAGCAGAAACAGATTTAATTCTGTTGCAGAACTAAAATTCAACATGTAGCCAAATATAAGGGATGAGAGCCGATTATAAATCTAAGAAAAAGCGAATGTCCCAACAGGCACTGCACTCCCAAGACACTAAAACATCAAATGTCTTTATTGTCAAATCAGTCTGACATGCAAGAAAACCCAACACATCCACTGACGTTCAACATAAACCAGGATTAGATTGGCTACAAATCATTTTAATGATTGAAACATATGACGATTAAATATGGTTTCATTGATTCTCCTGTTACTAAACATGAGTTTGATAAAAACTGTGACAATATTGCATTTAGTAATTTTTGGAAGTATGATCCAACTGAGTGACAAGGCTGTTAGTTTCACCAGCAGATGTCACTAGTGAGCAATGAATGAAGCATTGAGTAATGCAGTGTTTTTCAACCACTGTTCCGCGGCACACTAGTGTGCCGCGAGTGATCGTCAGGTGTGCCGTGGAAATTATCCAATTTCACTTAATTGGTCTAAAGATTTTTTGAAAACAAATTAATTATCTGCGAATAATATGCCATTTTTGAGTGTCTGTGCTGTACTAGTTTCTAGCGGCATAATCATGTAATTTTCTTATCACTAGATGGCAGTATGGAACATAGGAATGTACATTAAAACAAGAGAATTAGTGATGCATGAACGTGACATGTAGCTGTGAGAGCATTACATCTAGCTACCGCGATGGAAAAGTTTTTGAAAAGAAAAAATACTAACTCCGATCTGGTCCCTGAACAAAATCCGGACCCAGATGAAGGCCCTAGTATATCAAAAGAAGGCAGATACCGTGAACTCGAGACAGTACAGTGAGAGTTACATTTCATTTGGATTTACTTTTACCGGGGACGCAACGGCACCGACTCCGTTGTGCTTGGTATGTGGTGAAAAGCTATCCAACAGTTCTATGGTACCAAGCAAGCTTAAACGCCATCTCCAAACGAAACACCCTTCGCTTCAAAACAAGAATGCTGACTATTTTGTACTCCTGCGCAAACACATGGAGAAACAGGCAACATTTATGAGAAAAAACACAAAGGTAAATGAGAGAGCCCTTAAAGCTAGCTACCTCGTAGCTGAACTTGTAGCTAAATCAAAAAGGTCCCACACTGTGGCAGAGACATTAATATTACCCGCCTGTAAAGCCATTGTAAATGAGATGCTCGGACCTGAAGCGGTCAAAGAAATAGCAAAAGTCCCTCTTTCAGATAACACAATTTCGAGACGTATTGATGACATGTCTGCAGACATCGAAAGTGTGATTTTGGAAAAGATCCGTATCAGTGAGAAATTTGCATTGCAACTTGATGAGTGTGCTGATATTAGTGGACATGCTCAACTCTTGGCCAATGTGCGTTTTGTGGATGGAGACTCAATCAGAGAAAACTTCCTATTTTGTAAGGCATTACCAGAAAGGACAACAGGAGAGGAAATTTTTCGGGTGACATCAGAATATTTAGAACAAGGAGGACTTAAGTGGGAAAACTGCACAAGTGTCTGCACTGATGGAGCTGCAGCCATGGTCGGGCGCACCAAAGGCTTTGTAAGCAGAGTGAAGGAAAGAAACCCAGATGTAATTATTACGCACCGTTTCTTACACCGCGAGGCCCTCATGGCCAAGACTTTACCAGCAGACCTGGCTCCTGTGTTGAATGATGTTGTGCAGATGGTAAACTTTGTGAAGGCAAGACCAGTGAAAAGCCGCATATTTGCATCTTTGTGTGAGGAAATGGGAGCGGAGCATAAGACCTTGCCGTTTCATACGGAGGTCCGATGGTTGTCGCGCGGCAAGGTACTGGCTACGTGTATGAGCTACGGGAGAAACTCAGAGTGAATCTGACAAATGAGGGGTCGGATTATGCAAAGCTGCTTGCAAGTGATGAGTGGTGTGCAAGGCTGGCATATCTGGCGGATATTTTTCATCATCTGAATGAACTGAACGCACGAATGCAGGGCCGAAATGAGAACCTGCTCACAAGTACTGATAAAATTAATGGATTCCACTCAAAGGTGCACCTCTGGCAACAACATGTGGAAAGTGGCAACCTTGAAATGTTCCCACTAACCAAGAAATGGCAAAATGTTCACACTGCTGCACTGTGTGAAATAATAGGTACACATTTAAAAACTCTTGAGGAGAAGATGTCATTTTATTTCTCTTCAGCCTTCACTGAATGCTTTGACTTTGTTAGGGACCCATACAGCTCAGCAGTTGTTGGCAAGAACATGACTTTACAGGAGCAGGAAGAACTAACTGAACTGAGACAAAATCGTGGTTTAAAGCTGAGCTTTGCTGATCTACCTTTGGACAGTTTTTGGTTGACTGCTGCCAAGGAGTTCCCCGTTCTGGCAAACAAAGCTATTTTGACATTGCTTCCATTTTCCACAACATATCTGTGTGAAGTGAGCTTCTCAAGCCTAACTACCATAAAAACTAAAAACAGAGAGAGACTGAGAGCTGTTGAGGAAGAGCTTTGTGTGTGTCTTTCTTCAATTCCTGCCAGAATATCAGCTTTGTGTTCATCCAAACATGCACAGGTTTCACACTAAGTGAGTAAAATGTAGTAGAGAATGGCTAATAGAATGCTTGTGGACAGAATTAGTTTGTAAAACACTTTGAAGTTTTCTACAACCTCTTTAAATTTAACACCACATTGTTGTGGCACTGTTCAGGTTTATTTTTGAAGTGGACATGTTAAGTGCAATTTGAAATAAGAATTATAAAATGATAAAAATACATTTTTGTGTTTATTTGATTCCTATTCAAGACACTGATAAGAATGACTACATATTTAATATAGGCGGATACAGGGTATCTTTGTTTACAATTTTGGTTGGTGGTGTGCCTCGGGATTTTTCCAATGAAAAAAATGTGCCGTGGCTCAAAATGGGTTGAAAAACACTGGAGTAATGAACCTTTTTGCAAAGCAAAGGGCTGGAAAGGTTCATTGTTTCATGAGGCTTCATTTGCCCATCACTACTCAATACAGTCCAGAACAGGCGGGACAGCAGAGAGTTTAGCAAACAGCTAAATAGCGGTAGCAACTGATAACTGAAGACTGAAAAACAAGAGCTAAGCAAACCAGGACTTATCAGTACAACTGGAGAGCATCAACATGCGACATTAGACAAGGACCCGACAAGAGACAAAGACAAAGACAACAGGTGGACTTAAATACACAGGGAGGGTAATCAGGTAAATACACACCTGGGAAGCAATCAACAGGGAGGACAGGACAGAGACTCACAGGGAAACAGGACTAAACACAGAAAATCTCAAAATAACTACAGAGAGAAACACAGATCACAACATCCCTGATCCATCACACTTGAATCCAACAGTTGAATCACCTCCTAAGTGCAGTCAGGTTCTCCAGAGTCCTGCTAATGACCTCATTATTTGACTCAGGTGTGTTGAAGTTGAGACACATCTAAAGGTTGTAGGAAACCGGCCCTCGAGGCCTGGAGTTGCCCACCCCTGTACTAAGCTGTAAGTGTATTTTAAATTAGGGGCAGTGCTATATTATAAAATAGATTATTTTTGCATAGAATGATAATATGAGCTATGAATAAACCTTTCCTTTCCTTTCTGCTCTTTTCTTTTCATTAACCCTGGGGTTAAGGACCTAGGTCAGATGTGGGCAGTAAGGACAGAAAGTCCATCCTAGTGGTATTATCTTTATTGGAAAGAAGATTTTTAATGCATGACATTAAAAATCCTACTCACCTGCCTCCTGTGCTACTTAAGTTCCTGTCTGACTTTTGTTTCTCACTGGTTTCTGGTTTGGTCTTGGTTGGTTCATGTTCTTGTCCATGTCATGCACCGTTATTCTTTCTTCATGCCCAGCCAGTTATTTAGTTCTTTGTTTTTTTATTTACTTATTTTTTAAATAAACCTCAGCTATGGCACTCTACTCCTGCTGTTGGTGCTTTGGGCTTTTTATGATTCAGTCTCACCAACCATAACAAGAATCACGTATCATCTCTTCTTATGATCTGAGTATGTGGATACACCTGCAAGTTTCTTATATTTACCACTTTTACCTTTTCACTGTACTGCAGAAATGTTGCTGTTCTGCATCCTCTGCAAATATTTCAAAGATATCTATGAAGGATATTTCTATTCTATGCAGACATATTCCTCTTGAGTGTAATGGTGACAACAGTCAGATAAACACATTTCATAAAATATGAAGTAACACTTTCACACTGTGTCACTCTGTATTCAACACCTCTGCCTTGACTTTGCCAAAGTGTTGTGTGTGAGCACCAGTGAGCGGAGAGTCTGGGGAGCTGTGATAACTTTGATGTTGATTTGTGTAGAACTGCAGCTCTGTGGAGATACTGGCACTAGATCAAACAATAGGTGCATTACAAACACACACACACACATACATATATACACACATAGACAGGTAAAATTCAGATATTTACATCCACCGCATAAAAAAACGTAACCTTTCTTCTCAATGTTTGACATTAATTTAGTCTAAATTTTTCTATTCATGGCAGGTAGGATCAAAAATATTTCTGTATTAACATCTGTTTGTCTGCTGCCTTAGCCACCATGCTTCACACTGTTAGGGAAACCCTTCTCAGCTGCTATAATCTGCATCTATTCCATCACTGATACAAGATCCCTTCAGCCATTCAGTTCTTGCCAGATTAAAAGTCACATCATGTTAGTAAAAATGTCCAGCAGTCCTTCCATACCTGTTTCTGGCTCCCTGTTCTTGACCAAGCCTTCACTCCCTGAAGTTTTACTTCTCTTGTCTATCCTGGATGTGACACTTGCCAACCCATTACTGTTATGGACTTCCACTCTGGTCACAGACTCCCACTTTTTGCCCACTCCTCTTTTGATTATTCCGATCCTGCCCTCTTCATAACAGTTCCTTCCTGTATTTCCAACTGTTCCTGCATTCTACATTTGCTCATGGAACTTACCACAGGGGCCGCGTTTCATTGGCTAATGCCCATTTTACGTCACAGCGCATCTACCACGTGCGTGACCGTCTCACAAACGCAAGCTACAGTATGCTAATGTACATTGTGGACTAGCAGACCAGCAGAAAGTTTTTGCGTCAGGACTCGAAAAAGAATGGTTCTCCACCGTCAGTGTGGTATCTGCACAGGCGATGTCAGGTATCCTGATCGTATTTGTGGAACTAAAATTCACAGATTTCCAAAATCTGAAACGGAAAGCCTTGCTTGGATCAAAGCTTGTGCACGACCACATTTGCAGCTCAACCGTCATAGGATCATGCTTTGCTTTCTTTGTGTTTAGTGAATGAAAAAAAGAAAGTCAATAATAAATAACTCCATTATGAAAACCTTTTAGCCAAGTACAGCATAATGGCAGTACCGATACAACTTCTACACCTTGATGCCTGTCTGTTACAGTCTTACGTTAGCTGAACAGATCAATATGCAATGTGTACTGTATCTGACATACATTAAAGATTTATTTACTGAAAGGCTTTTACTAACTGTAATCGTGTTAGCCACGCTAATGTGTTAGCCTCCGAGTACGTGTATCAGGCTAGGCAATACGAACATTTGCCAACAGAATCACCTCAACCATAATGCCGACTTGCCCAGCCTTGCAAGAACAATAGGCGTCAGTGATCTCGTCCACAGCTATATTTATGCTGAGGGTGTGAGAATCTGCTGTTTTCCTCATCGACCGGTCGCATTTAGCTGTGACGCGCACAATCTTGGAGGCATCGCGTGGCTCAAAGACCTTGATGTCGTCCAAAAAAGATGACATGAACTTGTTGGTTCCCCTGTCCATTGTCGTGGCTGATATTTTTTGAAAATCCGGCAGAAATACTACACTAATCGACTCAGAAATACTCTGCAGAGTCAGTCGAAATGAAATTACACATAGAAACTAAGCACAGTGAGGCTTTGTGAGACATGCAGTCACGTGAGATTTTCGAGGGGCGTTTTTGGGCGGAGCTTGCTAAGGTCCATAGTGTCCATTCTCTGCCAAAGATGTTCCCTTTTTGGATTTCCTCTCATCTGCTGTTGATGGTTTTCAAAAAAGATGTTAGCACCCTTCCTATGCCATGAAACCAGTGCTCTGAATCAGTGCTCAGATCTGGCCAGATCGCCAACCTTCTCACGCCTTTTGCAGTTGCTCCTAAATCCTAATGAGCCAGGCCAAAGCTTCCAACAACTCATTGCTTTTAAATCAGTCTTTGAACACATTTCCTGTACTGGTTCTCATTTTCAGTTCTCGAAGTCAAGATATTGCAGTATAATCTTGCATAAAATTGCCTCATCACCAGCACAGGAATGGCAGTATGATGTGGAGAGTTCACCAGTCACCCTAGAAAGTCAGAAACTACAGATGTTTTATGCGTGTTGGCCTCCTGGAATACACAGATTCAACTTCCAGCAACTCCAGTAACCTCCAGACTACTGGAAGTTGCTGGTGCTCCTAAGCATTGCTTTCTGCTGTCCGGTTTCCTATGGAGAAGTGTAAAGTTGCTTTTGCCCTGATGTCCCTGCTGTCTGATGTGGTTGAGTTGTGGGACACAGCTGACTCTGAAATCTGCTAATCCTTTCAATTATTTTCCAATGACTTAAGCTGAATTTATGACCTTGAGCGACCTTGAAAGTAAGAAAGCAATACACTATGGGTGCTGTGGTGGTGCAGGGGTTAAGTACAACCCACATATGGAGGCCTTAGTCCTCGATGCGGCCGTCGCAGGTTTGATTCCCGGCCTGGCGACATATGCCGCATGTCTTCGCCTTCTCTCATTACCCTCTTTCCTGTCAATTCACTATCAAATTAATGCCACTAGTACAGGGGTGGGCAACTCCAGGCCTCGAGGGCCGGTCTCCTGCAACATTTAGATGTGTCTCTACTTCAACACACCTGAGTCAAATAATGAGGTCGTTAGCAGGACTCGGGAGAACTTGACTGCACTTAGGAGGTGATTTAGCTGTTGGATTCAAGTGTGTTGGACCAGGCAGACTTCTAAGAGTTGCAGGACACCGGCCCTCCAGGACTAGGATTGCCCACCCCTGCAAAGCCAATAAAACTTTTAACAAAAGAAAGCAATACACCAAAGTTCTTGTTACCTTTACCAAACTTTTACCCTTGAAAATTAGGTAAAGTTACCAATTTTAATTAACTATTACACTGTCATAAGTTTTATCCCAGGGAATGATGGGATTTCACTTCTGCTGGTGCTTCTACTCCAGTCCTTGGCATTCAGCCTCCACCACTATGCAGTCCAGAGTTGGCTGGTGGGGGTCCGGTAGGCGATGCCTCCACTCTTCCAACCTGCTCATCTCAGTTTCAAGTCCTGATGGGGATGGAACCTGTCAGTCTGCTTCCCTGTTTGCCTGCCATGCCAGATTCTTCATCTTCTGACCTGCTCCACCTCATTCACTCCATAACTTGCATCTGTTCCAAAACCCATATGTGATCTACTCATATGAGTAGATCTATCCGGCATTCCTTCCATGCCTGTTTTTTATTCCCTCTTCTCAACCAAGCCTTCCATTTCTAAATTTATGGCTCTTGCCTCGTCCATCCTGTAGGTGGCGCTCCCTAACATTTCTGGTCGGCAACTCTCGCTATGCAGAACCGTAACTACCACTCTGACAGAGTGGCCTTCACAAAGTTCTGATCTCAGAACTAAAACACTGTTTGAGCCTGAAAACCTGACCCAGTTTCACCAGAAAGAGACGGACCAAATTCTAGCAAGCCACTGAGAAAAGCAGGTGAAAGGAAACACAAAACATTATACAGTTTAAAAAGTAATTGTAGCAAATTCTAAGGAACTGTATGTAAACTTATAAATTTGAGGAAAGTAAAGACAAAAATGTTGCTCTCAAATGGGAGAGAGAATTTGGGATTTAGCTCTGCCTACTCTGATATTTAGAAAACAGAAAATAATTTTGCTCATCCTAATTGACCTGAAAGAGAGGCATTTTATTCTAATTAACTGTCACAGTGAAACAAAAAAGTTGTCTTTTTTTTGTCTTTTTTAAAAGTCTTTTTAAACAGTGGATGGAAATATCCTGGTCCAGTTGTTTGACAGATGGATGGCCTTTACTCCACGAGCATCTGCTCAGAACACACACAGTATTTCTCCACAGTAGCTGTGACGCCATGCTGTGTTCAAAGAAAGCAGGCTAGGTCTGATTCATGTCCTGCTAAGCAAGTTTTGCTCTTTCTGGTCCCTGAGTCAGAATGAAGGAAACTGGGGGTGAAATCCATTCGTAAAAACACAAAGAGCCAAAGAAACTGGGACAATGTCAGAAAGATAAGGAGCATGGTGACTACACAACAACTGAGTCACACAACGCTTGACTAAACCTATTTGATGCTTGTTAAGAAGTGAAGCTGTCAGCATCTAGAGCAGCTCCACACTCAGTTGGTAAGACAGGAAAGACAATGAGTTCAGCTGATGACAACCAAACTCCTCTGATGCCACGCCGCAGTCTCTAATCATAGCCTGCAAGATTTAATTAGTGTTGCACAAACACTTGACAGGGACTTGAGAAGCTGTGAATGTTGCTCTGACAAATAACACTTCTCAGATGTGTGTGCATGTGTGTGTGTGTGTGTGAGACTATGTGAAAAACCTGCCTGAGTAAGCACCTGTTGGATAATTCAGACTGACAGAGGATTGGACTATAGCAGAGTGGAGGCAATTATTCTGTTAAAGCCTTTCAGTCACTGAAACATAAAGGCCGGTTGGTTGGTTTGAGTGGCTGAGTGAACGTGGTTCAGGGAGTATTAACATCAAGAGATTCTGCAGAAACATCGTCAGGTCTCTGCTGGTGGAAGTTGAGCTCCTACAACACAACTGGACTTTTCACACTATCCTCCTGGATGTTAACTTAGTTCTTGGTAAGCAGTAAATTAATAAATGGAATAACGTAATGTTGTGGTGACTATTTAGTTTTTAATAACCTCTTTTTGTGATGAGGCAAAAATATACTTTTTCTTTTGCTGTTTTAGAAAGAGGAATATTTCAAGGTCTGCGCATCTTGAAATGTCAGCCTGTTAAAAACCATTCTAATTCAGGTTTTCAGCAGGTCTTATACTGTCAAATCAAAGGAACTTTCACTTCCATTTTCTGTTTTGGATTCTTTTAAAAACTTTAAAGTTATTACTCTTTTTTTCTCTTTCAATTTAAATATCTACATTTTGTAATAAGATGCATATAACACATTATGGCTAAAGCTGCAGTCTGTAACCTTTATAAAAAATGTTTTTTTACGTATTTGTTGAAACTGTCACTATGTGGTGTGTGAAATAAATCAGGTTCATCCAGCTTCTCCTTATACTATCTAGAAACAACCAACCAAAGTCAGGAGGTGGGTCTAAGAGCTGGCAATCAGCCCGTGAATGGTGCTGCTCATCCTTTCCCTCCCATGGACATTGCTTTGCTGCAGCTAACCCAGCCTGTCATGAATATTGAGGCTAGTTAGCTTTTTCTGTAATTGTAAGTTGTTTCTCCACCTTTATCATATTGAGCAGCAAGTACCTAAGGTCGATCGACAGCACTTAGACCCTCCTCCTGGCTCTGATTTGTTGTTTTTGGTCTTTCTTCAGATGGCAACAGCAGCAGAGGGAGGAGGTAAAGGAGATCAATCTTTTCTCTTAATATACCGTCAGGATGTGGTAACAATTTTAGCAATTATGTAAATTTTTTAATGAAAGTTACATATTGCAGCTTTAAATAAATTGCTTAGGGAAGAAAAACCCTTAAAAGCTAATGACATACAAAGAAATTCTTAGGGATCCATAACCCATGGTTTTATATACATACATAGACTTGAAACATGATTTTTAAAAACTCATAAAATCAACCCTAGTAAAGTAAATTATGATTATGATTATTATTATTATTATTAAGTTCTATGAGGATTTCTATGACATCAGATTTGTGATTTAGCTTGTCCTGTTTATGATCTGTGGTCCACCTCTTCCCCAGGAGTCTACGCCTTTGGCCTCTTCACGGTTGACATCTTCGTCAATGCAGGGCAGGTAGTGACAGGGAACTTGGCGCCATACTTCCTGACGGTGTGTAAGCCAAACTACACAGCACTCGGGTGTCAACAGGCGCTGCGCTACATCAGCCACCAAGAGGCCTGCACAGGGAATCAAGACGATGTCCTGAGGGCCCGCAAGACCTTTCCCTCAAAGGAGGCTGCTCTCAGCATCTACGCCGCTCTCTATCTGGCTGTGAGTTTATCTTTCTGATCTGTGGGCCAGATTAATCTTACAAGCACTCCGGTCAGTTAACAAAGAAGGCTATGCTGTGTGTGTATAGAATACCCTGTGTGTAAAGCTCATCTATCTATCTATCTATCTATCTATCTATCTATCTATCTATCTATCTATCTATCTATCTATCTATCTATCTATCTATCTATCTATCTATCTATCTATCTATCTATCTATCTATCTATCTATCTATCTATCTATCTATCTATCTATCTATCTATCTATCTATCTATCTATCTATCTATCTATCTATCTATCTATCTATCTATCTATCTACTCTTTTGTATACAGTATACAGTCCTGTGTAAGTCTGACTGTATAGCTCAATGGGTAGTCACCAGTATTTCACCCTGGAGACCCGGGTTCGAATCTAGGCTGGGGCAAAAGCATACAACAGTGACATTGAGCTTAGGCAAGACCCTTTGAGCTATGTAGCCTATCTCACACCATGAGAGACATTGATAAGCATGACATGCCGGCTCAGACGTCGCCCAGCCAAACAAGGTCTGCGTCAGGTGCTGGGGAACCAGAGCACCTTGATGAAAAATGGGCTACTGAATGCTACTACTCAAGTAACCCTAGTCAGAGGGGTTACATGCAAAGAATGTGGGAGGAAGTTTGGCAGTTAGTGTTGACATCCCCAGTCAACACTAACTGCCAAACAACTAGTAGCTCATTGTTCCAACATCTGCAAACGGCAACTACTATCACAATGTGAGATTGACGAGGTACCTGGCGTCCTGGGGAGGAGCCAGGACGCTAGGTCAGAGGGGAGTTAACTCCAACTAGCTGCCCAGAAACTGGGTATGTAGCCACAGTAATGAATGAACCATCAAAGCTGAACAAGGCAGCAACTGACCTGAGAGAAAGAATCGTGGCCCAAATGAACACCAGGCAACCCCGACACCAATTACAACTGTTGAGTGAAGTACCTCAGAAAGTCACATTGAAGAATTGAATGTAGCATTGAGAACGATCCCTACCAACACCATAACAGAAACCAATGAACTGATATGCAACTCAGCATCAGTGATCCTTGAGATGCTTGGCTATAAGAGCAACCATGAGACCCAATACCCACCATGGAAAAGACGGTTAGAGGCTAAAATCAAGATAACAAGGAGGGAAGTGAGTCAACTGTCAGAACTCCAAAGGGGTGCAATGAAAAGATCAGTACCCAAGAAGTACAGCCAGATGCCCATACCTGAAGCACTCGAAACTGCCAAACAAAGGCTCCAAGCCTTGGCCAGCCGCCTAAAGAGATACACGAGAGAGAATGAAGCCAGGAGGATTAACCAGCTCTCTCCACCCACCCAACCAGCTAAAGTGTACTCTCAATGGCAGGGTAATAACAACAGAGCAGACCCACCCAGGCTGGAGACTGAACAATACTGGAAAGGCATATGGGAAAGGGAGGCGTCCCACAACAGCAATGCACAGTGGCTAACCTCTCTACGAGAGGACCACAGCAACCTCCCTGAACAAGCCCCGGTAACCATCACTGTGGCAGATGTCCAAGACAGAGTCTCGGGTATGAAAAACTGGACAGCACCAGGACCTGACATGATCCATGCCTACTGGCTTAAGAAACTCACTGCCCTCCATGAGCGACTGGCAGCTCAACTGAACCAGCTGCTACAAAATGGGACTCACCCTGAATGGTTAACTGAAGGGCGCACAATCCTGCCCTCGAAGGGTTCAGTCCCATCCAACTATCGGCCAATAACCTGTCTCTCTACAACATGGAAGCTCATGTCAGGCATCATAGCGGCTAAGATAAGCGGGCACATGGATAAATACATGAGCAAGGCACAGAAGGGCATAGGCATAAATAGCAGAGGAGCCAAACACCAACTCCTTGTAGACCACACAGTCGCCCGAGACTGCAAAACCCGACACACCAACCTGTGTACCGCTTGGATTGATTACAAGAAAGCCTATGACTCAATGCCACACACTTGGATCATTGAATGCTTAGAGATGTACAACATCAATAGGACTCTAAGAGCCTTCATTGCAAACTCGATGGGGCTGTGGAAAACCACCCTTGAAGCCAACTGCAAACCACTTGCACAAGTGTCCATCAAATGTGGCATATACCAAGGAGATGCTCTGTCCCCACTGCTGTTCTGCATAGGCCTGAACCCTCTCAGCCAAATCATCAACAAGACTGGCTACGGATACCGACTCAAGAATGGGGCCACGATCAGTCACCTCCTCTACATGGATGACATCAAGCTGTACGCCAAGAGCGAGCGAGACATCGACTCACTGATCCACACCACCAGGATCTACAGCACTGACATTGGGATGTCATTCGGACTAGAGAAGTGTGGTCGGATGGTTACAAAGAGAGGGAAGGTTCACTCCCAGAAGGAACAATAGCAGACATAGAGCACAGCTACAAGTACCTGGGAATACCACAAGCAAATGGCAACCTCGATGAGGTCACAAGGAAAGGAGCCACAGCCAAATACCTCCAACGAATAAGGCAAGTCCTGAGAAGCCAGCTCAATGGCAAGAACAAGATCCGTGCAATAAACAGCTATGCCTTACCAGTAATCAGATACCCTGCCGGAATAATTAGCTGGCCAATGGAAGAGATGAAGGCCACGGATGTTAAGACTAGGAAGCTACTAACCATGCATGGAGGGTTCCACCCCAAATCCAGCACCCTGAGACTGTACACGAGCCGTAAGGAAGGAGGCAGAGGACTAGTGAGTGTGAGAGCCACTGTCCAGGATGAAACATCCAAGATCCATAAATACATCAAGGACAAAGCCTCAACAGACGATGTGCTCAGCGAATGTCTCAGGCAATGGGGAACAGAAGACAAGGTGCTGGAAGTACCATCATGGGAGGACAAGCCCCTACATGGGATGTACCACCGACAAATAACTGAAGTGGCTGATATCAGGAAATCCTACCAATGGCTGGAGAAAGCTGGACTCAAGGACAGCACAGAGGCTCTCATCCTGGCTGCGCAGGAACAGGCCCTAAACACCAGAGCAATAGAGGCTCAGATCTACCACACCAGACAAGACCCAAGGTGTAGGTTGTGCAAGGAGGCCCCTGAGACAGTCCAGCACATAACAGCAGGGTGCAAGATGCTATACTTGCGGGGACTACTTTCCTGACACATATTACACTGTGAGGACCACACAAGGAGAAATGCTGTTTATGGGGTTAGGTTTAGGACAAAGGTGTTAATTGAGTTTTGGTGTGCTCACGCGTATGTGTATAGCTCAGCAAAACTCGGCTCAGGGTGAAAATATATCAGGAAGAGAGAGATGTTCACTGTTTGAGATATCCTCCTTTAGGCATCCATTTGAGTCTGCTAAACTTTTGTCCAGAGCTTGAGGTTCCTGCTCAGACTGCTCTACCACCAGACCAGGCAGTGAGGTACAAGGTCACATCACAGGTTACCATGACAATGCGGAGAATGACATGAGTTTTAGTGTACTGTGATACGTACTTTCATTTCTCAATTAATTAATATAGATGGATGCTGAAGCTGCAAAAATATTTTCAGTCTTTTTCCTGTTCATTTCCTGCAGCAGTAGTGATAAGGATGTGTGTGCCATCGATACACTCTGTCATATTTGGCAGGTCTGGGAAATGACAGCTTAAAAGGTGACTGACCCCAGTCTGAAACGGTGCACAATGTCTGCTATAATTGAATCTTATTTTAAACAGGCCTATCTAACTACAGAGGATTTAACATCACCCAGAAGAGTGGAATCCTGTGCAAGTCTAATCTATCTAATAGGTTTGTGCCTCAGTAAAACGTGTCATGAGTGGAAAAAGGCATCAGTGCAGTGGCTTCTCATTCATCAACACAGTGCTGCCTTTCTGCATCGCCAACATCATCCAGGAAGCAACTAACTGCACATAAATGTAGAGCAGTAACTGGATATGGCCTGCAGACATTGCTGACGTAAACATCCAGTTTAGGTCAGGAAATCCTTCTGGAGTATTGTGGTGAGAAAAAGTGTCGCTGAATCCAGTTGAGATGCAGTGGCATGACCTCCAAATGGTGATCCACACTTAAAAAGCCTCAAGCATGGCTTTATGACCACAGTTTTGCAAAGATGAGTGGATCAATGATTCTCTGTAGTGATGCAGAAGGCTCATTGCAACTCATGGCAAAAGCTTGATTACAGACGTTACCTCTGAAGGTCGCCCAACTAGTTAGAAGTGTTGGGAGATAGCCTGTGTAGGGTTTACCTTTATCTCATTTGTGTTTTCTTTGTGAAACATTTACATCTAATTGAAAAGATAATAAATCCCATGCATCATGGTTTAAGTATAGAAATCCAGTTAGGACTGCTTGCTTCAGGTGGGCGGGGTTCTGTAGAAACTCAGACTTTCTTAAAGAAAACCAAGCAGGCTGTTTTCACAGAAGGTGTTATCATGGTTATATACTGTAATTGAAGTTTGATTGCATGTATATACCTCGCTGACTTAAACAGATTGTTCACAAAAGTTGCTTTGTGAAGTAGGCTCTTGCTCTCCCTGTGGGTATTTACATCTCTTGAGAGACATTTAAACTGTCAGAGTGATGTTTCAAAGAATGCTTTCTATTAATTCTTTCTAGGACATTCTATGTCCTTTTATGAAGGACATAGAAAATTCAGTTCCTAAGAAAAGAAGAATATTATGTCAAGCCAACAAACAAATATTTTTAACACAAAAACAATACTTCGTGACGTAAACAATCATAGAGATAACTGCTGATTGACAGTTAATCTTCAAGAGGTAATGGCTAAAGAAGCTGGCTGTTCAGAGTACAGGACCAAAAAAACAACCCAAGGTCTAACCAGCTGTGGCTCATAGTACAGCTTTAGAACTGATAGCTTGACACAAGGAAGTACAGAGTTCTGGGGCTGAGCTGGACTGGATGTCTCCAGACCCAACAAAGGAGCCTATAAAGGGTCATGTCCAAATTGCAGAGCTCGTAGACTGAGAAGAGGAGTTCAGAAAGTCATTACAAGCTCTGTAGATTGTGTTAGGGCCACTGCTGCCAGGATCCAAGAAGCAGTGGACAAAAGCTAGAAGGCCACATAAACCCACAAAGAAGCTCTTGTGATGCTTAAAGTGCCTGAACTGATTAAGGAGCTTTGGAGGACATCTAGGAGGCTGTGGACACTCCATTAGTTGGTTCTTTCCAGCTAATGGCGTTTGAAGGTCTGCTGAATGGTTGCCGAATCCGTCATTGCAGCTCTGGAGTTTGATGAAGACAATTCTCTGGATGTAGACCAGCTGGCCTTTTTGGGACTCATTAAGAGAACAGGAACTGAAATCAGAAAAGGAATGTCTTAGACCCTCTTTTGGAAAACTCTAAAAACAAGAAATTAACATAGAGGCACACTGTCCTTGGCCCCCTTGTCAGAAAGCGGGAAACTTAAACATAGGCAAACTTGTCAATGCACCCCCTTGATGAAGAGCTCAGGAACAAGAACACAAAGGGAATCCTCTGGAGGCAGAGACATCTGGTCCCAACAGCACAGAACTCAGTTGTTAAGACCTTTGTTTTAGTAAACATTTATTACTCTTCACTAATGCTACTTACTACCTGCAGTGTTGTCCTCACCTCAAACTTCAAAAGCATTTAAAGTTCCAGGATTAACTTTTTACACATAAAAAGTTAACTTTTAGATTTCCAGCTAAACCAGGCTGCCACAGAGTTTTTGAACAAGTTGAATAATTATGTGAGTGTCACAATTTTTAGGTTCAATATATACTTTACATATGCACCACTGCTACAAAACCAGCATAACTGTAAATGTCACAGCAATAACTTATTGAAGCTTTTAAATTTCATGCTGCGCTGTTCAGACCCTCAGTGCAGACACCTCATCATGCTGAATACTTGAAGTGGTTGACAGTGCTAGGTTGTTGGTTCTGTTCATTTATTCATTCAGCTTGTTTACCAATTGTGGGCACTCACACTCACAGGCTGAGAGCAAACAACCTTCTAGCCTGATAGCCATATGACAGAGGCTGCAGCCTCAGCTTTCTACTGTTCCCTCTAAGTGATGATGCTTTTAATCTACTTCATATACATTATTAATGTGCTTATAACATTACCCTTAAGTATTTCAGAACAGTTTTGGCTTTGTGCTTTTTATGATCTGTATGCATCCTACTAGGTGATTCTAAGCAGTAAACAGATATGACGATGTATAACAATTCTTCTTCTGCATCTACTGAAGCTTGTAAACAGTACTTCATCAAGAAGTTTACAGTTGCAACACATAAAAGGCAGCATTAAGCTATTATTCTGAAGCTGAACAATAGCTTCAGAGCTCTAACAGTGTATGAATGTCCTATCAAAGAACTAAATAATCTTTGCATGCATTGTTTATCTGTTTTACATCTCTTAAGCTGTAGTTATGGTTAGTATCATCAAGGTGTGGCAGACTGAACTCGGCTCTGACTAAGACTAGGTTACCAGGCTGACAGTCAAAACCTTGAAAGATTTGGTCCTAATTTTTGGGCTGGTAGTAAGCATAGTGATGTAATTATCTATTATTTATGTTTTCATTCAGGCATTTTGAAAAACAACAACAAAAAACATAATCTGTATGCTTTTGAAAAATATGGAAGAGATTAAAGAGGAAATATGAAGTGGGTCACTAGATTGCTTTAGGAAACATGGACTGTTACCATGACAGCTGCGTTCTAGATTATGATTTGTTTGGAACGTATTCAGTAATAATGCAAACATCAATATAACCTATGATTGGTGTATATTCAGTAGTACTGAATTAATGTTACTATTACTGAAAAGTAATTTAAGCAACGCGGTTCACTATACGACACATTATATAGATTAATTCCACTCAGACTGATGAGACTGTATCTAATAATTATGCTGATTTTCTGCTTACAGCTGATGAAGCCACGTATGTCTGCCTGTATGGATCAATCTGAATAATAATAGCGGGATGAAGGGGTTAGGAAAGAGAAAATAGAGATGATTTAAGTGAGCCTTGAGGGAAATTTTGTGCTCAAATTAAGAATTATAAACTGTCTTTAGAGGCTATCTGGTGCTTCAACACAAGAGATTGATAATTAGAGCCAAAGACAAGCCATATGTGTCTCCCTGCCTCACTTTCTCTCTGGAGTTCACCCTACTGGCACTAAATCAAGGCCAGACTTGTTATTAACATGCATGTGTGCCATAGTTTCACAATTTTGTTCAAGAAAAAGCTCTAATGATGAATCTGCCTCAGTGATGACACAGGGCTTTGAGACCTGGAAGTGTGTAAAATCACTGCAACATCTAACAATGGCACAGAGTCATAACGTAACATGTTCTAAGTATGATTCAGCTGTAATGAATCCATGTTGTGTATGATTTCTGTTTCTTTTTAAGTTGGTCTGAATTTTTTTGTTTTCTTCTCCTTTGTGAGTTTTTATTAGATTCTTTAGAGTGTTGCCTCCTTGGTTTAACTTTTCTTCTTGAATTTATCTCCTAATCTCAGTTTCACAGATTTCAGCTCTTCTTTTACCTTTTAATTTTAGGTTCTTTATCAGTTTTTTCTCTACTTCTGGTCTATTGTTGTCTTAACAGTTTCCTGGTGAGGGTGGGGTCAGGGCTTTGCCTTAGCTGCAACAAACTACTCCCATTAACATTTCTGGATCACTCCAAAAATCCTCAACCGTATCCATGTCACTAACACAACAGTCCACAAAACCTATATTTCCACCTGACCAGTAGCACCTTGAGCTCACACAGCCACAATGTCACAGTGGCCCATCCCTCTAACTGCCTAACCAGAATCTAACTTTACTCCCCCGAGCCTCCGGATGTTGAATTGAGATAATGAACAGAATCAACTGAATAGGGCTGTCATCTCACCCGGTCATGTGTTTCTTCTGGTAGATGTATGTGACCTGCACGGTCCAGGCCAAGGGGACGCGCCTGGCTAAGCCCGTCATGTCTCTGGGGTTCATGTGTCTCGCCTTCCTCACTGGCCTGAACCGTGTGGCGGAATACCGCAACCATTGGTCGGATGTCATCGCAGGTTTTATCATTGGCATGGCCATCGCCACCTTCCTGGTGAGAATCACACATTTTTGTCACTATGAAAACATTTCTGTTTAGGAGAAGCCAAGTCCTCATCCTGACAGTAGGTGGGGGAGTGGGGACCATCCATTGCCTCCACACAACACCAGAACTAGCGATGTGTTTCGTAATGTTATAATTAGAAGACCAGAATACGAGTTGTGAGGAGATGGGACTGTGGTTCAGCTTTTTGTCATTATTCATATTCTAATCCTAATAGATAACTATTTCTGAGTTCTGGTCCTCATAGACTCCTGACCTGCAGGTTTTTGGTGTTTCCTTTCTGCCACACACCAGGCTGCAGAAAACCTGTTGATTAACACATCTGTTAATCAACAGGCTTCTGCAGCTGCAGAAGAGGTCATGCAAACATTTGAATTAGCTGATCTGGGTAACATTTTATTTGAAGGGGGTGAATAAGACTGTCATGACACTGTCATAAACATGACATAACACCTGTCATGAACATGAATAAGCCTTCATGAATATTTATGACTGTTTTCATAAAGCGTCAATCGGTAAATTATGACACTTTTAATACAAAGTTGACATTATTCGAAATGTCTTTGTTATGACAACTTGACATTAACCAAGAAATCATTACTGTTTAAACTTTACCTTTAATAATATAATGTTGCCTAATTTTTAAGTGCAATCAGTAATAATTTTATAACTAATTTATATCAGTAATGACACTTGCCCCCCTTTCTCATCAAGGGGGGCAAGTGTTACCCTGATCTGGAACAGAGACACATCTCAGACATGCAGGACAGCAGTTCATGTTACAGCCAGTTAGTCAAGTTAACACAAATACTTTAATATTTGTAGTGCTGTGAAAAAGGACCCCCCCTGTTATTGATATATGTTAAAAAGAATTTTATTAGGGGGATTATTCAAGATCCTTAATAATATCTTTGATAGCTTTATCCTTAATATCTGACAAAATTACCCTGAATAAATACAAAAAAGTAAAGATAAATACTTTAATGATCACAAAAGAAAATGAAATGTTGCATCTCATGATCCAGTTTTCTTCAGAGAGCTGTTGTCGATGGAGATGGCTGTGGACAGGAAAGGTCTCCTGTAGCAGTCTGTATTACATTCTGAAAAATTCTGAAAAATCCCTGACTGAAGATACTGTTTCTCTATGATAATTTCATGAAGAGGACACATTTTCTTGATTTTAATAAAGTCCTTCTTTGCACCACCGTCTCCTGAGGTTCCATAGTCATCCACAGATCAGAACCTTTCCTGCTACTCTGTGCTGTAGCAAAGTGAAAAATCAAGTGAAAATTGTAGCTTGAACCTCAGAGCCACTTTTTCCATAACCCTGAAGGAGCTCCACTCCTCACAGCAGTGGCACCCTGAGTACGCAGCCGACTCAGAGCACCCTCTGCTTTTCTGCTGTGTGTTTCTGGTAACCATTGTATCGTCGTGGTTTCTGTAGGTGGTGTGTGTCGTTCATAACTTCAAAGGCAAGCTGCTGCTGAATGAGGACTCTCCTGCTGAGTCGCAGCCCAACACAGCCATGCTGAACATGGGTCACCTGGACAGTCCTTTGGAGAAGTACATCGCTTCCCAGGTTGGTGAGCGCTTCACACGTCAGGTTTGGCAGAACTGAACTTCCTCTTTCATCCTATAAAGAGATCTGGAAGGAGATCTAGACGCTTCTTTATTTAAATGTTTAAATTAATTAGCGAAACATGTGAACACAATATGCAGAGATTATTTGTCATTTAGGGAACGTGGATTTTCTCAAATGCACGTTGCTACTGCAGGAGACAGACGATGAAGATGAGGAGTCTTGCTATATTAAGGAGTGCCTCCATGTTTTCCTGCACTGGCTCCGGGGCCTCAGCTGGTTTCAACACCCCAGAAATAAAAGGCAAATCAGCTTTGATTTGGTTTGGAAGATGATCTCTAGACAAATCTGCTTCTTACTCTTCCCTACTGTCTGTGTTTGCTTCTGCTGCTTGGTTACCCCCATTAACCAGCCGCCAGAGGTTAGTTTACCTTTAGTGGTTGGTTGATCAACCACTAAAGATAAACCAACTTTAAATCATTTCCATCTCACTGAAGCATTGAAGTTTGATCTGTATTGAACTCTTCTACCCTATAAAAGTCACCAAGTTTCTGTAGCCAAATTCTGTAGCCATCTTGCTTGACACCGCCATTGAAACAGCTTATAACATTTTCAATGTGAATATTCAGTGAGAAATCACAGTCCTATCACTAAATCAATGACAAATGATTTTGTCATTTTCCAGTTCAGTTTATAATTCTGGTTTTTCAGAGTTTTGATGCAGGCTCCATGGAGCTTCTGGTGGCATGATTAATGCAGTGAATCCTATTAAAAACATGTAATTGGAGAAGAAAACCTGCGTCTTTGCTTCCAGCCTGCCTGTGGATTAGTTTTGGGCGTGTTGAGTGGGAGTCGCTCTGTTCTCAACCTGTTATAAATTCTCAAAGTAAAACCTGCCATGAAGTTTGCTGGGTGGTTCCTCTGGCTGAAATTTTGCAGTTAAGATGATGATGATGATGATGATGATGATGTGTTTTTCTTCCACCTCTGGGTGGAGCTATGTTTTTGCTCTGCTGCTACATGTCTTCCATTGTTTGCGGTCATAAAGAGTACGTCAGAAATTAACATTAAGACAGTTAAATTTTTACATTTGCAACCTGATTCACAATCATTTAGGCAACAAATTTCAGATTTTTACTTGTTAAAAATTTAGAGTTTCGAGCTGACTGAGTTGGACTGAAAACGTGAGATCAGACTGATTGGCTAAGGGGAGAAGTCACTGGTTGCATCACTTTACTTCTCCACTGGCATCCCTTTTTTGCCTCTCTTCTTTTTAGAAAAATCTACAGACTGAACAGACAACACACCTTGGTCGTGTTGTATTTGATCAGACTAAAAATTGAACTGTCATATATTTTAGATTCATTGCACACCAACTGAAATAATTCAGGTCTTTTATTGTTTTAATACTGATGATTTTGGAATACAGCTCATGAAAACCCAAAATTCATATCTCAAAAAATTTGCATATTTCATCCGACCAATAAAAGAAAAGTGTTTTAATACCAAAAAAGTCAACCTTCAAATAATTATGTTCAGTTATGCACTCAATACTTAGTCGGGAATCTTTCTGCAGAAATGACTGCTTCAATGCGACGTGGCATGGAGGCAATCAGCCTGTGGCCCTGCTGAGGTGTTATGGAGGCCCAGGATGCTTCAATAGCCTTAAGCTCATCCAGAGTTTTTGGTCTTGCGTCTCTCAACTTTCTCTTCACAATATCCCACAGATTCTCTATGAGGTTCAGGTCAGGAGAGTTGGCAGGGCAATTGAGTACAGTAACACCATGGTCAGTAAACCAGTGGTTTTGGCACTGTGAGCAGGTGCCAGGTCATGCTGAAGAATGAAATCTTCATCTCCATAAAGTTTTTCAGCAGATGGAAGCATGAAGTGCTCCAAAATCTCCTGATAGCTGCTGCATTGACCCTGCCCTTGATAAAACACAGTGGACCAACACCAGCAGCTGACATGGCTCCCCAGACCATCACTGACTGTGGGTACTTGACACTGGACTTATGGCATTTTGGCATTTCCTTCTCCCCAGTCTTCCTCCAGACTCTGGCACCTTGATTTCCAAATGACATGCAAAATTTGCTTTCATCCGAAAAAAGTACTTTGGACCACTGAGCAACAGTCCAGTGCTGCTTCTCTGTAGCCCAGGTCAGACGCTTCTGCCGCTGTTTCTGGTTCAAAAGTGGCTTGACCTGGGGAATGCAGCACCTTTACCCATTTCCTGCACATGCCTGTTCACGGTGGCTCTGGATATTTCTACTCCAGACTCAGTCCACTGCTTCCGCAGGTCCTCCAAGGTCTGGAATCGGCTCTTCTCCACCATCTTCCTCAGGGTCCGGTCAGCTCTTCTCGTTGTGCAGCGTTTTCTGCCACACTATTTCCTTCCCACAGACTTCCCTTGATACAGCACTCTGCGAACAGCCTATTCGTTCAGAAATTTCTTTCTGTGTCTTACCCTCTTGCTTGAGGGTGTCAATGATGGCCTTCTGGACAGCTGTCAGGTCGGCAGTCTTACCCATGATTGTGGTTTTGAGTAATGAACCAGGCTGGGAGTTTTTAAAAGCCTCAGGAATCTTTTGCAGGTGTTTAGAGTTACTTCCTTGATTCAGATGATCAGGTTAACTGCTCGTTCAGAGAACCGTTTCATGATAGGCTAATTTTTGAGACAGGGATTTTGGGTTTTCATGAGCTGTATCATCAGTATTAAAAAAGACCTGAAATATTTCAGTTGGTGTGGAATGAATCTAAAATATATAACAGTTTAATTTTTATCATTACATTATGGAAAATAATGAACTTTATCACAATATGCAATTTTTTTGAGAAGGACCTGAATATCTCACACTGTAAAAAAAGTCAGTAAATTTACGATAACAAACGGTAAAAGACCAACAGTTTTTGACCGTCATATCCAAAAACATTTCACTACTGTAGAAACTACATGGAACTACCGTAAGTCGAAACTGCAAAGAAAGTAAGTAAATTTACAGTAACAAACAGTAAAAGACCAACAGTTACTGACCGTAATATCCAAAACATTTTGTTACCTTAGAAAATACATGGAATTACAGTAAGTCGACACTGCAAAAAAAAAATCCGTAAATTTATGGTAAAAAAACGGTAAAAGACACACAGAAACTGACTGTAATATTCAAAGCATTATATTACCGTAGAAAATACATGGAATTATCATAACTCAATAAACATATATCCTAAGTAATTTTGACAGTCATGAATGTAGAAAATACAGAAATATATTTTAAAAATATAAGTAATTGTAAAGTTCATAGAAAAATATTGTAATATTGCCAGCAGTTAATTACCCTAAACTTAACAGTACTAATCAGCCAAAATTTAAAATTTTGCTGATATTTATATTTACAAGGTGAAGCCGTAAACAAGATTCCAAAAGTTATTTTTACAAAGAACAGAATGCTGGTGTGATATTTTGGTTTCTTTTTTAATAATGCCTTTAGTACACCAAACTGAAATCTCAGCAGTAGACCAGGCATCAATCTGGCAACCCACCGATTGCAAAGCAAACTCCTACAGCCAACACCACCATCATTTATGAGAATATTTGATTAAATGGTCATTTGAGATTCATTTTATGCCGACCAAAGATTTCTTATACATTAAGAGAACTGTATGTTAGCCTCACTTGCTTGGATGAAGCTGAAGTTGATTTCCAATTGCTGCTTCCAATTTGGGAAATGGCTAAAGGGCAATTCCACCTAATTTTTCACTACCATCAGCATCTTTAATTTACTCTAGCTAAAAAACTACAACACCTAGACTCTTCAAATCTGGGCTAGATTATTCTCAACTCATATCAGAATATTTAAAACCAAGTGTGGGATTTGTGAAACATTTATCTGATTTGTGAAACTTCAATAAAGAACAATTCTATCCAAAATCAGAAAAGTTGTGAAGTCGCCCTTGATTGAAGTTTCATAAATCCCACACTTGGTTTTAAATATTGTGCTATTAGTAGAGAGTAGTCTAGAGCGTTTTTCATTTTGTTATGTGATAAATAGCAGATTTTACAGTAAATGGAGACTGTTATTTGTCATGTAAACAAATAATTATCTAGTTTGTATTGCCGCTTGATCCTTCAGCATCAGCAGCAAGATTCTTTTAACTCTGTTCCTGTAGTTGAGTGTGGCTCAGGAAACTGTGGTGTCCTGAACTCAACACAGTAAAGTCACAGTGCGCTAGCTAAGGCTGCTAACCAGCAGGTGCTAGCTCAGGGTGCTGAGAGGCCAGTAGGCCTGGTCCTTGTCAGGATGCGGCTACTGCCTTTGAAATCAAGCTTCTGCTATTTTTGCGCGTTCAGGAGGAGGAGAAGGAGAAGGAAACACATTTCTGCATCACAGGTGAGCTCCTTTCACGGTTTTAACTGAAGTTAGATCATTTTAACCAACTGACAAAGAAATGTGTAATAGATTATATTTCTGGTCTACTTTAGACTGCATGTGCTTAAAGTTATTGTTAATGGCAGAAGCAACTTTTTCCAAGTTTGGTTCAGTAATTAATTTGAATTACTTTGAGTGTGAAATGTTAGCTTTTGTTTCAATACTTTGGTAATACTTGGAAGTATAACGCTTGGCATCAGAGCTAATATTTAATATTTTCCTTTGACCTCTTGACTCTCACCCCCAAAATACTTGCACTAAAGTCACTGGGTCCATGACAGTTGAAGGATTTTAAGATAAGAGAATTTAAATATTAATATTTTACAGTTTTTCTCAGTTTAGGTGCATTTCTCAGAACAGAATTGAAATTCTTAAAGCTACCTGTTTAATCTTCAAATTACTGTGTCACTTCTGCATTTCATTCATTTTGCAAGTTTTGCTTTTGTACATCATGTAGCTGATTATGTGCACTTCTCTGCTTTTCCCCCGTTGTAATTTGCTTTAATCGTGTTGATCAAAATATGTTAAACGTGTCTGTGTTGAATTCTCAACTTCCAAAACAGCATAAGTTCATTGTGTAAGTCTTAACATGCATAAGTCTTAAAGTTGTCATAATGTCAATCATATTTTAATTAATTTATAATTGGTTCTTTTCTAAATCTGTCCTGAATTGGTAAATTGCTCCCAAGTGAGTCCTGAGTTTCTCTAAGAGATCAATTTATGAACCATTAGCTCATCCAACGATCAACCAATTTTCTGAAACAGATTGAAGGTGCATCTGTGAACCATCAGTTGGCAACAATATGGTCTATGTAGCCAGAACACAACACAATGTTACATTTCTGAGAACTGATGAACAAGTATCTGGACAGAGTGAACAGCCAGAGAAGAAGAGGAGTGAGGCTGAGGAGGAAATAGTTGGGAGGGAAGCAGAAGAGTCAGAAGAGGCTGAGGACATCTGCCAGTTTCCATCAGTCCAACATCAGGATATGGCTGCAACCCACAACATGATGCTGATGGAGGTTCTCCCACACTACTGTTCATTCCTTAACCCCACTGAGGAACCTTTGTCAGCATGACGATGGAAATTAAAATGTAATTATGTAATTTCTACAGCACTGTACAGTTTTCCATGAGGAGATTGTCCTGTGGTTCCTTTTCTACTTTTTTTGTTCTCTGCATTTCTGTCTTTTTCTTTCTGAATCACCATGGCATGATCCATCAATAAATTACAGCAAAAGCGTAAATGTGAATTTTGTAGTCTCTTCCCATGACTAATCAATTCTTGTCGTAAGTCTTATCTGTACATAGAGAAACTATAACTTATTATTTTGAGTCACTGATATGTTAACTGACAGAATTTTGAGAGCTTTTTGCTGTTTCTACAAATTGTTTTGAGAAATGCGCATACTGTTTTGTAAATGCCAACAATGACTTGAGAAATGCACCAAAAGTGACTGAGAAAAACTAACATAGCATAAATCGTCTCAGGTGTATCTATTTGTTTGCCTGTATGAAAAGTGTACACATTTACAGCTTTGTTTCTGCTAGCTTGCAGGAATTGTAACTTACATAAATGGTTGAAGACAACTTATTGGCCTTTATGAGACTCAGATAAATGGTGAGTATCTATTTCATAAATTGCCTAAAACAGTTATTTGTTTTTATTTATGTTTTTTGTTTGTGTATTTTGTCAGGTTGCAGAGAGGATCACACCTGTCGACAACAAACAAAGATTTAAGAACTACTGAATTTTCAGTCAGAAATGACCACACCGCCTGGTTGAAGTACCAGTCTCCAGATGCAAGTCAACAAAGGTAAGACAAACATTTAAGCGAATGGTGCATTTATATGATGTTCATATAAATAGTGCATCTTTCTAGTTTTTGCTTTGTTTGTTTTCCAGCAGAGAGAAAATACATGATTGACAACATGTGAGTCTCAATTTCAACCTGTGACTGGGAAGACTACAACCATCCTGAGCAAAGTCTGAACTCAGTGACTTGTGACTCTCAACCCAGAACAAGAATCCTTTTATCACCGGTTTTTCTTCTACAATAGGTTATCTCTTATGTGGACACATGCTGTTTTTTTTGTTTGTTTTGTTTTCCAGATCTCAGTAATACCGTGAGGAAACTGGACAGAAAATAGAATCGGTTCTATTTTTAACTGAATTTTTAAATAGAAATTGTTTATTTAAATGGATTACTCGTAATCTGTATTTTTGTTTAATTTGAATTTATTTTCTTTATAACTTTCTGTATAGAAATGCTGAGAAGTTACACTTCCTTGTGTGTTGTACTATAATTTTTATGGTAAAATTCTGGTAAGAACAGAGACCAGTAATTTACCATAAGGTTTTTGGGAGTTTTTACAATAAAATGTCAATATATCATACAGTCTGGCCGTGTTTTTCACTTATGTAGGTACTATGCCTCAGGCAGTATGACCGTATTTACTATGGCAAAACCACATTTTATTTTTTTATTTAACATATTTTAGGAAATACGGTATTTTACCGTATTTGGGAAATACGGTAAAATACTGGCAGTTTTGGTTGCCAGAATTTTATCGTATAAAGACGGTAAAATTCTGGCAACCACAGCTGCCAGTTTTTTTACCGTAAATTGAGGCCGTTTTTTTTTTAAGACCAGTAGAAAAACCAGTTGTTACAAATAGTTTGGAAATCAAATTTTTGTACCACTAGAGATGACTTTAAAGGCAACTCTCCACAGAAAAATCTAGAAATCCAGATAACCTACTAGATATGAAAGCAGGAAGTCCTAGAAGATGACTTGTCCAGGAAACAATGTTAAGCAAAACTACAAGTGGCATTTTGTACACTCTTAGAAATGACTGTAAATTTGCGGTGGAATTCCAGCAGTAAGATACTGTTATTCCAAAATACGGTAGGATATTGTCAATTTGATGTCTTCTTCTCTTGTCACAATCAAGACTGACGACTGGCAGTAAACTACCACAAAATTAATTGTACAATACAGTTTTTTTCCTAGGCAAGACATTTTACTTGTATTTGCATCTTAGAGAACCAGCATTTAAATACAATATTAAATGGAAAGAAAAAAATACTTTCCATAATAAATCTTTTAGGGAATGAATCGAAATCTACAGAGCATAATCAAAAATATTAGATTACCAGTGTTGGTGGTGTATGTTAAAAATACAATGTTAATTACTTGTTTAGTCAAATTCAAAGATAGGTTTGTCAGTTTCCCTAAAAAGATGGTGTTTGATAAAAGAGTTGCTCCCACAATCGCAACGTATGGCGTCTTGTCTGGAACTTATAACAAGGTAAGTTCCCCAAATCTATTAAAACATGCTCTTTTTGTTCTTTCTTTAATGTATTTATGTAATGTTATGGTGATGTATTGTCTCAATGTTTGTAACTCTCTGGCGGACATTATACCAGAATGTATGCTGCATTTATACTGTTATGTATTCTGTATCTCAATAAAGATTTATTTTTAAAAAAATAACAAAAAAAACAAGGTAAGTTCCATGTTAAGACCATCATGTTTTTGATTTTGATTTATTTTTTTAATGAAATCATTAACTTTATGTTTGCGTAAGAGTATCAACTTATGCTTAACGTAAGTTTATTTGTTTGGATATTGCGGTACAACTGTTCAGTACAGAGGTGCTCAAGTCCAGTCCTTGAGAACTGCCATCCTGCAACTTTCAGATGCTTTCCTGTGCCAATTAACACACCTGAATCAAATGAAAGGGTGGTTAGCAGGTCTGTTGGAGTAAAGATTCATCGAAAAGTTTCAGGACGGTAGCTCTCGAGGACTGGACGTAAGCACCCTTGGTTTATTATTTTTGTTAGCAGCTAAAGCTAGCCAAGCAGGTGTAGCACGGGGTGTCAGGTGGTTAAACGAACATTAAAACTGTCAGAAAGGCAGTTTGAGTTAACATTATTTAGCTGCGGAGTCGTTTTCTTGAAGTTTTCGGCTATTGACGGCATAATGGCGAGAGTGGCTGTGCTGGACCGGTGGTTTTTGAGATCAAATAAGCCAAAATGTTTTTGTCTCTATAAAAAATAATGATAATAAACAATGACATATTGGCTGCCTCTTTTTTCTTCATTAGTACATCATACTGGTGACTGAAGTGTGTTATGATGACTTCAACACATTTCTTCTGATAGGTTGGCAGAAAAAATGCTGTCCAGAATGTTTCTATAAGCTGACTAATTTCTATAATGCCTAATGTCTGAGTTGTGTCAGGGTAATTATTTCTGACATTTTTATGCTTTATGTTGTGGGTGGTGAAAAATGCTCTCCAGGGTAAACCCGGTGGACAAAGTATTTTGGTGGGTCTGGTTAGTTTAGCTAACTTCTCTTTAAAATCTTTATTTATTATCCTAATGTGTCTGCTCTTTATCCTGTTGTTCTTCCAGGCTGGGAAAACCAGGCATTCTTCTGTTGGTTCATGTGCTTCGTCCTACATCCAAAGGCCACAAGAAGAATCCAAAACGGCTCATATCAAACTGTGGACCATGTTTTCAGATATGTGCAGGTATGTGGTTATTCTAATGATCCTACTTCTTTGTAGAAGCACTTTCTCATTGACTTTGTTTGCTATCTGAATGTAGCTGTGCTGCTAAATATATTAAATAATTTTTATTATTCGTCATATCATTATGTCAAAGATGCAAGCCAGTGTTGAAGCCTCCCTCATTGCCGTGGAACCAGGACAGCCCTTCCTCCTGCATGTTGGTGAAAACAAGAGCAGCACCAAAGACACTTCACCATCAGTGATCAAAAGATCATCCAAGGTAGCTTTTGATGAACTTTGAAAGCACACTTCACCTTCAGTGCAAAGTACCATGAATTCCTCTACAACTTCTGTATATTAACCCAGCCTACAGTTTTCAACATTGATGTGATTTGCATGACAATTGAGGAGTTAAAATCCTTGCTTTTACTTTACCTGCAGAGTGGACACTCTTTATTATGACGATCATTTAAATACATACTGTATCAATGAGAGGATTTGTTTTATGTTCTTCCAATTAAGGACTTGGTTTATTACAGTCCCTGTGGCAAGCAGTTTTCTGCATGGTCAGCATTGAAGGCCATATTGTCTTTGAGAGGGTCCAGCCAATATTCCAGACAGGACATTTGAGGAAGGTGGTGATGTTTTCTCTGTACATAATTAAAAACAGCTTTATTTATATATTGTACCAGCTGAATTCAGAATGCCACACTATTTATATTCTCAGGAATTTTCCCATGTTGATTTTGTTTTTTAGTCGCTTCATTGGGATTAACCCAGAAAGGGGCACAAAAGCCAGTCATGGGAAGATGGTATCCAAAAAGACAGGAAAGACCATTCAAAATAAAAAGTGACTTCCAATGTTCAGGTTTCCACCCTCATCAAAAACCTGATGGACTTTGAGTGGCATCTCATTCAGGTTAGTTGTTGTCCTTTTCTTTTCTTTGAAATATTTCTATTTCCACATTATTTAGGATCTAAATTGGATTGTCTTTTCTTTTTCCATGTTGGACGGTGCCTTCATCTGCATTTAATCAAGTAAGTGCCACTTGGTTTTCAAGAGTGCACATTTTAAAACCCTGTTAATACTAGAATTCCACATTATTTCAGCCATGTTGAATTTTAGATTTTGGAAGTCCTTTATTATTGATTTGCTTAGTGATACCCAAAGTATGGATATTTCTTTAAGAACTGTGTTTTTATGTTCATAAGATTGTAGAAATTAACGAGTTAAACCCAGTTTATGTCGCTGTAAACTGAAAGTCTTAAATTTTTATTCCTGTGTTAGTGAAACTATATTTTGCCTTTGAAGGCCTATTTTTTACCAGTTCTCTGAGGAATGGTTTTGTGTTATTCGTTTTGAATGTCTGAATATACTGGAAATATATGTGGTTTGAGGCATAGTGGTGCCTTTAAATAAAAATTATGTTCTGACGGTTACTTATTGCATCCTCTTTTGTGTTATGTGAAGTTCTGGTTAATGCAGATTATGCATTTTAGAACCGCACTAATTATAGCACTTCTAAGAAGCTTACAATGGGTTAGGTATTAATGTTCTATCGCAAAACTACGACTGTACTTTAAAAAGTAGCATTACAGTTTTCTTTGCAGTAGCTTACTCATAAAGTGAATGCAGTAGTAAAACTAAATTCACAGTAAAAACACTGGAACGCCAGTATTTGAAGGTATATTTACTTCCACCACTGTATTTTACGGTGCCCAACATGTACAAACACCCAGCAAAGACGAGAAAAACACATGCAACAAAAAAGAGATGCCAACAAAAAATGCTGAAAACAGAAGTGATCCAGACCACTAGGGGGAGTCAAACAAAGAACAGCTGTGTCCAAAGTCAGGTTTTGCATCTTTGGGTCCTCGACGACCGGAAGAGAAGCTGTAGCTTTCAGCTAGTTGCTTAGCCTCTACCGTGGCGTTATGTTGCCACCGTGACAACATGTATCACACAGCGGCAAAGGAAAAAAAACAGGCTCGGAGTATGTTTGTTTTTTTCTCCTGATTTCTCTATTACTCTTCACCTTTTAATAAAGGCTGTTGCAGCCTTTATCAGACTAAATCTGTTAGTCTGATTCTAAAATGTTTAAACACGTATAGCACATTTACACAAGGAATGTAAGCAAAGTATCCCTTTTCAAATACTCTCCAAATCTCAGGTAAGACAATACAGTTTAATCAAACTATTGTGTTTTTAGGCTTAACTTTAATCAGTCAAACCGATTTGCTCAGGAATAAATTAAATATTTTAGTGAACCAAAATATTACAACTAGATGTTACCTGACTTAATATCTGTGTTTAACTAACTGTCATTTGGGGAAAGCCTAAATGAGTCAGGTGTTCTCCCGCGGTATACTAAAGAGCAGACATCTCCGAAAACGTCGGATAGATATTGCAATTAGGTAATGCACTGATGAACCGAGCAGAAATGTGAGATTTATGCATCTACATTCTCGCCTACAAACATTGTTTAAATCATGTTGTGTCACAGCTGCTAAGCAACAACGCCGAGGTGGAGGCTAGGCAGCTAGCTGAAGGCTACAGCTTCTCTGCAATGCTCTCTGCCTTCGCAGGACCCCTCTTCCGTAAACCGGGTCGTTTCTCAAGCCCATGAAAGAATGAGCTTGAAAGGGTGCAGACCCTGAATTCAGACACAAAGTTATAGTGGTCTGGAACACTTATTTTTATATATTTTTTTGCATCTCTTTTTTTATTTGCATCTTGTCTTTGTTTGCTGCGCGTTTGCACCTGTCGACCACCGTAGTACGATTCTGTATTTTAGTTCTGCTGGGGTCCATATGGTTATGTGTATTTGTTATAAGTTGCATTGTGATCACTGTTATGTGTAGAGTGTTATGGGGTTCCCCTGTCTGACTGCTGACTTCCACTCACATGTGATGGACCTGTCGTGGGCGAGGGATCCGGGGAGCGGGATCTGATAGAATACCGGAAGAGCGGAGAGTTCAGTGTGTGTTAGCAGTGAAGCTGATCAGTTGAGTGTAACGGTTTGTTAGAAGCGCAGCTGCAGCCTAAGGAATAGCAGCTCGCTCTTATTTCTAATAAACCCTGTTGGCGGTACTACATCTGCGGTGTGTTGGCGTCACTACAGTATTTACTTACAGTACACCACTTTAAAAGGTAATTGCAGAATTGAAAAGGTAAATGCCCAGTAAAATACTGGTATCTACAGACGCCAGCTTTTTTTTTTTTTACCGTTTTTCTGAAAGAACGGGAAAATAAAACTGGCGTCGGTAATCTACCGTTTCAGAAAAACGGTAGATTACCGTTCTTTCACAGTATCCATACCGTATTTGCATTGACAGTAATCTGCTGTCAGGATTAATTATGGTACAGCTACTGTGCATTTACAGTAAACTTCTGGCGTCTATCGCTGCCAGTATGTTGCTGTAAATTTACAAGATTATTTCTCAGAGTGTACCTATTTTAAACAGACCTCTTTTCTTTGGTTTTATGTTAAGGAAATAAATAAATCTGACCTAAGGTGAAACACTGAGTCAATCAAGAACAAATCAAAATGCATATAATAATAATAATAATAATAATAATAAATAATGCTTAATTTCTTAAAATTAAGCAAAGAAAATGAGCAATGACTCCCCTGGCTAATCCAGGTAAGTAGGAAAAGATGAAAGTACATCGCTTTTAATATTCAAAAACATACACCAACCCTGGTATACACCAGCTCTCTGGTGATTAAACTGAAACTGGTGTACGTCAGAAATTAACATTAAGAGTTACATTTTTACATTTGTTACCAGTTTCAGTTTGGTATTTGCACCTACAGACTGTGACCCTGGACCAGGGGCGCGGTAAAGGACTGAAAAGTGATGACAATTCTAGAGGCCCTGACCAGCAGGGGGCCCTCCACAATTTAATTATTTGTCTATTATTCATAGAAATGAAATAAAAAAAATTTGGGGTCCTGTCAAATACAAAATTAATTATATTGTATTTTCAAAGATTGTTTTTAGGAGTAAAAATTTAATGTTACCCCTCCCAGAAAAAAAAACACATCCGTTTTTGCCCTGTACCCCCCTGGATCTGCATGAAATGGTTCGTTCCTGCTTGGACCGCTTGAGGTGACGCTGTTCAGCTGCAGTTAGTAGAAACTGCAGCTAAATACAGCTGCCACAAAGCAACTGTGCCAGTTACTATGCTGCTAAGTTATAAAATCGGGTTTTCAAAAACAAAATAGATGGAGAGAGAAAAAGGCAAGAGTGTTAATTTATAACCCACTTTTTCTCCAAGAGAGGTGGGGTAGACTGTGATATTATCAACCATTTAGCATAATTAGCTTAGCTACAAACTACTGACTGCCTCTATTTCATTAGCATTTAATGAATTAAGGAAAAAATTATCAACATATTCATATATTTAATTGTTCCCTGTGCCTTTTACCACTTAACAACAGATGAGTCAGTCAGCAGAAGCTGTAACCCACATCCCCCCTGACCTGTCCTCTCCTGCAGTGTGCAACTTTTTTATAAATATTTTTTTTCACATATTTTTTAAAACTATTATGTTGTGACAGTATGGTACGAGACGTAATTTGTGAAAAATGTATTTCCTCTGCCTTCTCCCAGTGCTAGAAACAACCAGTCAGTGGCAGGAGAGTTTTAGTGCTGTCAATCACAATCTCATGTGGTGCTGCTCATCCTTCCTCCCCCTGGATTTGTGCTGTGCTGCAGCTAGCATAGCACAGAGCTGTGCAGATTCAAACTGTGAATGATCAGTTTAGTTGGCATAGCTACCAATGATGGCAGATAAACGGTTTCTTGTAATGATAAGTTGTTTTTCCACCATTAGCACATTTAGCAGTGAGTGAATGAGGCTAATTGACAGTGCTAAGAGCATCATACTAGTTCTGATTGGTTGTTTTGGTCAGAACGATGCATTACTTTAACCAGTAATAGTAATTCAGGAAGCAAGTGGAGGAGATTGATTGTTTTCACAGATTATCTGTGTCATAACAAACTGCTACGACATGGTGACAGCTTTAACAAATATGGAGAAAACATATTTTTTATTAAAATTATGTACTGCAGCTTGAATAAAAGGCAACTACATAGCATTTTTGAGAAGTTTGGATTGCTTTATGTGTAGTTGCACATTGCTTTTGGCTGTTGCTCATGGGGAGAGACATTTCAGTAATCTAAAACTAATAGAAAAAAATTTAAGCAACCTACTTGCATACTGAATGTGGACTGTTGGATGTTAAATTCATGAGCAGTAAATATTGTGCTAGTATCAGTATTGGACCACAGAAAGCAAGGCGAATGCAAGCCTTTAAAATTGTGACGCTTTTTATGGGTCAAATAGACTCAAAAAAATGTAACAACAGCTGCACAGGGGCCCCCCCCAATATTGTCAGGGGGCCCAAGACCTGTCATGATAACAAATTTTGCTGAGCGATTAATTGTCTAAAAAATTACTTCGATAAACGATAAAATTGTTTCAAGACCTTTTGACACTGATTTAATGGAAATGTCGTAATGCGATTTCCTGCCATACATAGATACATTTTATTTTCAAAAGAACACATAACACTGGAACTGATGAACTAAATAAACAAAACAACAAAAACAATAATAAAATGGATTCTCAGTCTCCATTAAAAAACGTACTTGAATAAAAACTAAACAACATAAAGCCAAAGTGGAAATAAATACTGCATTCAACCAAAAGAATGCAGATTATGAAGTCTGTATACTATATTGGCCTTCAGTAATCACTAGATTTAAATAGAGAAGATGGGCACATCCGACTACCTAATGCAATAGTTCATACTACAATTTCACCCATATTTCACCCATCAGATACCGTTTCCCCTGTTTTAAAGTGGGGGAACGGTATCTGATGGCCATAAATGTCCCATCAGATACCGTTCCCCCACTGTAAAACAGGGTGAACGGTATCTGATGGGTGAAATATGGCCATCAGATACCGATCCCCAACATTAAAACGGGGGGAACAGTATCTGATGGGAGATTTATGGCCATCAGATACCGTTCCTCCACTTTAAAACAGGGGAAACGGCATCTCCATCCATCCATCCATTTTCTTTACACCCTTGTCCCTTAGTGGGGTCGGGAGGGGTGCTGGTGCCTATCTCCAGCTAACGTTCTGGGCGAGAGGCGGGGTCACCCTGGACAGGTTGCCAGTCTATCGCAGGGCAACACAGAGACACACAGGACAAACAACCATGCACACACACACACTCACACCGAGGGGCAATTTGGAGAGGCCAATTAACCTGACAGTCATGTTCTTGGACTGTGGGAGGAAACCGGAGTATCCGGAGAAAACCCACGCATGCACAGGGAGAACATGGAAACTCCATGCAGAAAGACTGGGGCTGGGAATCGAACCCAGAACCTTCTTGCTGCAAGGCAACAAGTAACAGTGGCGCATCTGATGGGTGAAATATGGCTATCAGATACCATTCCCCCACTGTCAAACAGGGAAAACGGTATTTACCTGCTATCTGATCCTCCATATGTCTTTTTTACTGCAGTGAGCCTCGATGTATGGCATTGTTTTTATGTCGTATTAGCTTCATTGTGTTGATGCATTTTGACGTGCTTCAATTTTCCGCCGCAACACGCAAACTTCCTCATTCACTCAGTGCGTTATAGTTCCACATCACTTAGGATTTGTTGCTGCTCGTTTGCGCAGTGTGAAGGAAAGAGGAGACCAGCTGCACAGGCAGGCTGCGAAATGAGATGCAGGTGATCGGTATCGGCAACAAGAGCCAATGATCACCGATCATGCACTTTTTCACGGAAATCGGCCGATTATGATCGGTGACTGATCGATCGGCACACCTCTATTTTTAATTCATATAGCTCTATCTATCTATCTATCTATCTATCTATCTATCTATCTATCTATCTATCTATCTATCTATCTATCTATCTATCTATCTATCTATCTATCTATCTATCTATCTATATATATTATTATTATTATTATATATATAACATATATATATTATTTATTATAATTATAATATCCATCCATCCATCCATCCATCCATCCATTTTCTTCCGCTTCTCCGGGGTCGGGTCGCGGGGCAGCAGCTTCAGAAGGGAGGCCCAGACTTCCCTCTCCCCAGCCACTTCTTCCAGCTCCTCCGGGGAAACCCCAAGGCGTTCCCAGGCCAGCCGAGAGACGTAATCCCTCCAGCGTGTCCTGGGTCTTCCCCAAGGCCTCCTCCCGATGGGACGTGCCCGGAACACCTCACCAGGGAGGCGTCCAGGAGGCATCCTGACCAGCTGCCCGAGCCACCTCAACTGGCTCCTCTCGACGTGGAGGAGCAGCGGCTCTACTCTGAGTCCCTCCTGGATGACTGAGCTTCTCACCCTATCTCTAAGGGAGAGCCCAGCCACCCTGCGGAGGAAACCCATTTCGGCCGCTTGTACCCGTGATCTCGTTCTTTCTGTCATGACCCAAAGCTCATGACCATAGATGAGGGTGGGAACGTAGATCGACTGGTAAATCGAGAGCTTCGCTTTTTGGCTCAGCTCTCTCTTCACCACGACGGACCGGTACAGCGCCCGCTTCACAGTAGACGCTGCCCCAATCCGCCTGTCGATCTCCCGCTCCCTTCTTCCCTCATTCGTGAACAAGATCCCCAGATACTTAAACTCCTCCACTTGGGGAAGGACGACCCCCCTGACCCAGAGAAGGCACTCTACCCTTTTCCGGCTCAAGACCATGGCCTCGGATTTGAAAGCACTGAGCCTCATCCCGGCCGCTTCACACTCGGCTGCGAACAGCTCCAGTGAGAGCTGCAGATCACGTTCCGATGAAGCCAACAGGACCACATCATCCGCAAAAAGCAGAGATGTGATCCTAAGGTCACCAAAACGGATCCCCTCAACACCTCGGCTGTGCCTAGAAATTCTGTCCATGAAGGTAATGAACAGAATCGGTGACAAAGGGCAGCCTTGGCGGAGTCCAACTCTCACCGGAAACGAGCCCGACTTATTGCCGGCAATGCGGACCAGACTCTGACACCGGTCATACAGGGACCTGACAGCCCGTATCAAAGGGCCCGGTACCCCATACTCCCGGAGAACCCCCCCACAGGCCCCTCTGAGCTACACGGTCGAACGCCTTCTCCAAGTCCACAAAACACATGTAGACTGGTTGGGCGAACTCCCATGCACCCTCCAGGACCCTGCTGAGGATGTAGAGCTTATAATATATTTATTATAATTATTAGTATTAGTATTATTAATTTCACGCAAAAACGTGAAGAAAGTGTGACAACTTGTCCGAAGCATGCGTTTGAGCTTTCACTATGTCTGTAGTTCACCAGATAAGCGCACCGAACAAGCGTGTGCTTGCTACGTGCGTATTTTCTCAGTGCTGATCACGAGCATGCATGTATTTTGCCACGTGGGCGGGGCCGGGCGGCAAGAAGACGCAGGGGGAACCGTATCTGATAGAGAAACGCGGATTGACGTAACACCGGCAACTTTTCAGCTGTTCTTCATTAACTTGACATAAATAAGTTACAATAATTTTCATTCAGTCAGGACTCTAGCCACATGCATCACAGGTAGATTCTAGTAAAGCATTAATTAATGCCTGATAGAGCGAGCGTATATTTTCTACGCTCCTTCACCCTGACGTACCTTCCTTGGGGAAGATACGTAGGTTTAATTTTGGGGAACTACACATTATTTCACCTGAATAATGTGTAGTTGCGCCCCTGACATTACACAAAGGAAATGAGGAAGGGAGGGTCAGTGGAGAGCACCGGAGTTGAGCCTTTTTTTATTCAGTGTCATCAACAGAAAGAAAAAAAGGCAGGAAGAGACGATAAAGCCGATAATAATTAAAATCAGGACGATAGGTTTAATTTATTGTTTATCGCGACAGGCCTAGTCAGAAATACCCTTTCATATGTGTTTCCAGCAATCTGCCTCCAACATGAAGAGTGCTTCATAAATAAAATTGAGTGCTTGATTGATTTCAACAAAACAAAGTTTTACCATAACATATGTGGTGTATTTACAGTGGTTAACCAGTTTAACTGGCCTATATAAGGTCTATAAGTTGGAAGAAAGGTAAAAAATCAGTAACAAGCTGTTTTTAAACCAAAATTTTCAGACCAAATATTTTTTCTGTGCAAAGTTGAATCAGATGAAGGAACTAAGCATCAGGAACCCTTTTCATTTTACTTTGACATGTTGCTACTAGTGCAGGGTATTGAATATCATAAGATTGACTTCATTTTATTTCCATAAAAATCTGAGTAGTCCTATGTATGTTTTCCCCTGAGTACCACACCGAACATGAAGAGAAAATTTCCCATAGTGAGCACCTGCTGGGGTTTAGATGTAAAATGCGTCTGTAAGAATCCAGAAACTCAGCAGGCGTAGATAAAAGAACAGGGTTAATGAGATGCTTCATCCTACATGAATAGAGGAAGAAAATCTTTCAAAACCATCTCACATAGGTCTAGAATTAGAGGCAGATTCATCCAATCTGAGCACACTATGATAAAATCAAACACAAGAGCCCACATTTACTCAGACTAAACCTTATTCATTATTCCACCTCTTTGGTCTGTGGCCCAGTGGGACTTTTCCCAATTTAGAAAATATATTTCTAAATTCTTTAAAAGTAAACTAATTTCACAAGCTATTTATCACTTGTAGTGATAGAAAGCTGCAGAATCACTTGCAGAAAGCTGCCACAGTATCAGATTTGACCTGTGATCTAACTGAACTCATATCACTCAAAAAGCTATGTTTAGTTTTTCATCTCTAGCTAATCTACTGTTTATTGATGTCCATTAAACACTGTTTGGAACGTTAGTTTTCATCTTAAAATATATACACAGTTCCAATTCACAGATTATCTAAATATAAACGGCTTACAATGTTGCAGTGGAAACAAGGTGTAAGAACTATATGTTAAGATATATAGTAATATTAAAGCATAAATATCAAAAATTATTTTTTTTAAGCTATTAACTTTAGCACTATCTGTGGTTTCTCAATATCCATCCATTATCCATGTTGGATAATGGATGGATGATTACAAGTGTCAGGTCAGACTTTGCTCTCTTGGTTTGTTTTTCTACTTTTTTCTTGAATCTTAGTGACCCAGTCATCATCTTTAAATATCTAGATGTATTTAGAGGATCTCTGGATTTACAGCTGACTTTTTTCATCTTGTTTTTTATTGCAAAGGAAAATTAAACTGCATCATGTATCAAATATACAGCACATATCTGATGACTGTTTTCCTGCAGAGTGTGTGCTCAGTGACCTGACAAAGAGCAGAACATTTCACGCTTACCTCTGCTATGAGGGGCTTGGAGGAAAATTGCATGATCTAAAAATAGCAGAGCCTAAAGATGACTGAGAGCTAAACAGGCCACAGTGAACAAAATGCCACAGCATGAGGAACCCTTAAGTCATCCAATGTGAACAAGTTAAACCAGGGGAACTAATATAAATCCTGAAGGTTATGAAGACACTTTTCAAACAGAGGTCCATTTATTATGAATGGTCAACTCACAAATTTCTTTCTACACAAAACAATAAACATTTGGAAATAAAATATTATTTTAAACTACTACACACTTAAACAATTTTAAATCTACACATTTTAACAAGAAACTCCTGCAAAAAATAAAAACAATTGTGACGAGGGAGTTTAAAAAAACATTTTTAAAATAAATATAAAAAGGCAAAAAAGGAGGTGGGCCGTGGAATGCAATTCTAGGATGTCATGATTGGTGAGTGATGGTTGGATCCAAATGCAGAACAGCAGGGGCGCGGAGTATGTGAAGACATTAATTGAACAAAACTTACAAAGACCACAGGAAGCCAGGGCAGAACACAAACCATAACCAGCAAGGAGACATGGGAAGAACATGATGTCAAGTGGGGAAGGCATGCTGTTGGCTGGCATCCACAAGGCAACCAATTCAGGAGCACTGCTTATTTATTTTTTTGCTGTCTCCCAAAGAGTGGAGCAAAGAAAGACTGACACCCATTACAAGAGAACTTATAAAGCGTGTGAGGAACACACCGAGTGCCTCACTGTTGTTGTTTTCCCCACTAAGCCAGAGAATTGCTTTTTGCTGCTCTGAGTTCTTCAGAAAAGCTCGGAATGTTGCCTGTGCTTGTGTGCAGAACAGTTATTCAGATTATTCAGCCGTCTTAGGCTATCTGAATGTGTTCTGTCAGGGTTGCCAAGCCGGCTTCTGTTGTGCTGCTGGGGGCCTTTAATCTCCAACAATAGTGTTACCTTAAGGGGATTGTTTGAGAGGAATGGCCTCTCAGTGATTGTTCCTGGATTTCTCCTATGTGCACAAAGTCCTTGGTTCCAGGGGACCTTGGGCCTGAGGTCCATCACCAGGTTCATAGCTGCTGCTGCTTATCAGACATTCAGGGTTATGATATTCAGAGGAAGAGCCTGGCGGAACTGTCAGCCAATCACCAGACAATGAGATGAATCTGCTGGAAGTGGCTGCTGAAGAAACCATGTACATCCTACGACGGACTGGTGAGGGTTAATTGGGAATCCTGGCAGAAGAACCTTTTCTTTAGATCTTCAACTCACTCCCCCAGGAGGATTTATGTCCTGAATGCGTCCTAGAGCTACAGAGAGAAGCTACAAGTTCAAGAACTTCAAGAGAAATTCTGGTAACACTTTATTAGAAGGGGGGTGAATAAGACTTTCATAAACATGACATAACTCCTGTCATGAACATGAATAAGCCTTCATGAATATGACTGTTGTCATAAATCGTCATTTGGTAAATTATGACACTTTTAATACAAAGTTGACATTATTCAAAATGTCTTTGTTATGACAACTTAACATTAACCAACATTAAACTTTACCTTTAATAACATAAAGTTGCCTAATTTTTAAAGTGCAATCAGTAATACTTTTAGAACAAATTTATATCAGTAATGATTTATTGGTTAATGTCAAGTTGTCATAAGAAAGACATTTTGAATAATGTCAACTTTGTATTAAAAGTGTCATAATTTACCAAATGACGATTTATGACAACAGTCATAAATATTCATGAAGGCTTATTCATGTTCATGACAGGAGTTATGTCATGTTTATGACAGTGTCATGTCAGTCTTATTTACCCCCCTTCAAATAAAGTGTTACCGAAATTCTTTACTTTCCTGGAGGAGATTGAGGATGTAGTATCAGAATGAGCACTATTCAAGACCTCCACTGAAGGTCATTTGGTTCTGCCACATTTACAGCCCTGGGTGGACACCACTGTTGAAGAAAGCTGAAGACAAAGGCCTCCAGGGATTGGTTGCTCTCAGGGACTTTGAACAGGAGACAGATACCGAGTGGTCAGAAGAACTATGACTTTGTGGTTGGGCTAAACCTCAGGAGACGGAGGAATTTTGAGGCTATAGTAAAGAACTTTTATTTGGCCAATCTGTGTGACTACTTAAGAGTAGGTGGGCCTCTTTCCAGGCTGTGCTTGCTTTAAGGCAGGGGTCCCCAAACTTTTTCCTGTGAGGGCCACATAACTTTTCCCTTCTCTGGTGGGGGGCCGGAGTCAGTTTGTAACAGAAAAAGTGTGACAACTGCAGAAGTGCCTAAATGTAAAAATGTATTGTTTTCCAGAAAGCACAATCTAATAACCCTCTCTGGGTTCTTCACAGAAAAAATCCAGGAAATAACACTATTTCCAGGTTTTCCACAATGATGCAGCAGCAGCAGAGGGGGACGGACACCCAACATTTGAGTAATAACAGGTCAATTGAATATTACATTTATTACGGTTGAAAAATAAAAAGTTGCCACGTTTAGATTTAACTGAACTGATTACGGTAGTTTCCGAACGGTAACTGCAACTGTAAAAGTGCTGATCCTTCGTGTCTGCTACTAGCATGTGCTAAATGAAAATGGCTGCTTTCTTCTTCCTCTTCTTCTTCCTCTTCCTCTGCTTCTTCTTTAGATTTTAACAGCAGCTTGCATCCATTATTGTTGCACTACTGCCATCTACTGGATCCTAATATATATGCCTCAAATTCTCATAATGATCCCAGTATAGTTTAAAAAAACCTGAAAAATCTTCTTTTTCCCTTCAATGCTATTTAACTCATCAACAACATTCTCAAATTTCAATTCCCTATTAAAACCTAATTCCATTTTAATGGGCGCTTTCTTCTTATTTCCAATTTTGACTTCCAATGATTCACTTCAACCCCGGTGGTTGAAGAAAAATCCACATATAAGCTGCACTGGGCTATAAGCCGCATGGTTCAGGGTTTCGTTTCCCCCAGAAAACTTGCTAAGCCCGGTAGTCGGGGCGCTGAGGCTGTTCACTGGTGGTCCACTGTGTTTTTTTATTAAAAGATGCTAAGTAGACTGGAAAAGTCAAAATATCACTGGGTAATTAGATGGGAAAACATCAGCAGTGAATTGCTATATAAACCCACAACTAGTCTTAAAAACATCTAATTAAAAATACAATTCTGTTAAATCCAAATTAAGTCGACGGCTCCTTCAAGCCCCCCAGGGCTTCAGGGGACCCATAAATGTTAATATTTTAACACAGACCACAGATATATAAATGTAACATTTGTTTATTGAGATTATCATTGCTGCTAAATTTGAAATAATGGTTTCAGCATTCATAAATTAAAAGGATCTGGCAAGTTTACTTTGTAAAAGTTAAAAGAACAATATTCATAGTCAGATTGGTTTGTTACCACAGCTACAATCTGATGCTGAGTTTAATCTTTGAGTTTCAGCTCCGTTTGTTCACAAATACAATTTAGTAAACTGCAATTATAATTTATTGCTTTTTAGGTTTGCCAGTTAAACTACTCCCCCTGTCCTAGATTTCACTAAATCTAACACAGAAGCTGTTAGAGGTGCTGATGTTTTTAGCAACACAAGGGGCCCCTAAGTCAGATTCTGCTCCAGGCTTCATACAGCCTTGGACAGGCCCTGCATGATGAGTTAAACCCACTGCACTGCGCAGAGATGCACAACAAACGGGAGATTTAATTCAATGCTTTAGAATGTGGCTTTAGAAGCTATTTCATTTTGTGTCTCTTGAGTTTTTAACGAAGGGACTGTTATTACGCAATAGTCAGCCACACCCCTACGTCCTCTCAGACTCCTGCTGACTACTGACCAGCTCTTCATCTAACGAGTCCGTGAAGCCTCTACCTCCTGAGTATTACCACAGCTGAGTTTATAGAGGGCATTCTGTTTAAGCTGGAAATGAGAAAGATGCGTCTAGACTCTAAATACCTTCAGGTCCTGATATTATGACCTTGTACAGTTAATGGATCGGACATCCAAATAGCACGTGGTAGCCCGACTCCAGAAACCACCCCAGTTAACGGTAGCTCTTTCTCTATCAATAACGTGCACTTGTTACAGTCTAGATCATTTTAGAAACTCGGCCTGAGTCCCAAGGTCATTATTTATCATAACTAAGGAAACGTCTGAAGCCCCCCCACTTCACCAGGATTATGAACACTGATTTTATGTTAACCAGAAGAATTGTTATCCCTATGACTTAATTAATTTAACTGTCCACAACATCAAGTAAACTTTAATATTTTATTAGCAAGCTTTAGTAGGGGAAAATGACATACAGCTACTTCAATCAAAATCAGAAGATCAAAATATAAAAGAATTTTAGGAAACACACTTCCCTTCTAGTCCCTATACTGCGTCACTAAACCTTAAGAGAAGCTCTTGGGATGCGGTTCCACTCTTTACCTGATGCTGAGTTAATCTTGGCAGCAGAAAACTCTAAATTCCATGGTCAGGGATCCATCTTGCCGTAGCAGAGTCCTCTTTCAGAATAAATCCAAAGTTGAACTGGTGAATGTTCTTCATGAGCTCAGTTCTTTATTCATAGGTGATCTTTGTCTATCCCCCATGTCCACTGCAGCATTGTTGAGATGTTTCTTGGGTTGAGAGTTAGGCAGATGTCGAATCAGAACCCCGGGCTGTGGATTATCGGATCTTGTTCCTTTCTAGAGCAGCGCAAAGTCTTCACCTTCCCGTGGTTTCAAAGTATCGCCCCAATCTTGATCCTGCATCATCTTATGGTCTTGCCTCGATTGCTGCTGGAACAAAGAACACCGTTCTTCTCCTGCCTCTACCTTTTAGAGGGAGGGGGGGCTTGAGCACCTGCCCTTTTTGCTCCTTGCCCCCAAGTGCCCTTTTGGTCAATTTTAATTTAAATTTTTTTTTTTGTATTATTATTATTTTCTAAGCCCTCTTGTGACACATAACATGTACTAAAATTATTATTTTATTTTTTTTGTACAACATAATAAGCCCTCTGATCACCTTGTTACCTTTGACCTTTTGCCTGTGACGCATGACGCAGTTGCCTCTCGCGCAGTGAGATAAGGCGGCTAACTGGAGCTCAACGTAGTGAACATTCCAGATTACAGAAGGTTTTGGTGAATTAAAAAAAACAATCGTTTTTGGGGAAAAAAGTGGAGTAACTTGCTACTTCTCAGATGACGGAAAACGTTGAAGTATCGTTTCTGCAGCTCGGAGTCGCGGTTTAAGCAGAGAGGTAATGAAATACAACAGACACTGACAGGCCTCTGCGTCTGCCTTTCTCTGAAGAACTACTGAGGGGAGGAGACAGACTGGTGAGGAAACTGTTCTTATCTACGATTCAGTATTTTTATCATACAGACATTAGGCTGTTGTTGTTGTATAAGCTAGCTGCTAGCTAACGATTTTGCTAGCAAAGCAAGATAACTAAAAGCTTTTCCCTGTACTGTTAATGATCGTCATTCTTTAGTATTTATGCAATAAGGGCACATCGCCCAAAACCGATCATCTCCATAATGGATATATGTCCGATCTTCTAATTTCCTTTGCTGCATAATGTACATTTCATTTATTCTGCGTTAGGTAAATGTATCTTGAAGGAGAATAACACTTAAATAAAAGTCCAACACGGATATTCATTTAGAATTAAAAATAACTCACCCTGAATTACCATGATAGATATAATGTAATAAAAGTGTGTCATTAATGAAGGGGAAAAAAACTCAACCCAGACTTTAAGTTTAGGGTCTAGTTTGCAGAGTATGAAGTTAAGTTTTTTTTCCCCAATTATTCAATGGGGGGGAAAAAACTAACCTCAGTTAAGTAAAATTGTAATCAAAACTTTTGGAATTGTAATGATTTCTTTTTTAAAAAACAAATCATTTTGTTTAAAAAACTTTTTAATTAAATATTTTTTGTCTTGTGGACATAAAAAGGTATTTGCCAAACAAACTTTTATTTGCACACATCAGAAATCTTTTATTGCAATTTTGGGCCCTGCCCACGACTCATGTGAGAATCACAAGCAAAACTTTGAGTTACAAACAAAACCTTAGAATATTAAGAAAAGATTTCTGACATGTTCAAATAAGTTTGTTTTGCAATAAAAAATCACTTCATGAGACGAATGTGATTTAAATGTTTAAAAAAGTTTTTAAGCAAAACTCAGTAGGCTTTTCTCATGATGACATACATTAACAATGAAATATTTGCTTTTGGGTTTTTTTCTGCAGTTCCTCGTTAAAGTTTGATGCAGCTCTGCTTTTCTGAATGGACCATCTTCATCTCCACTGCAAGTGTAGCAAACAGGCAGCTCTTTTTTATAGATTACAGTCACTAAAAGGTTACATTGTGCCCTTGTTTATATTTTTAATAGTGTAATTATGTAAAGACAAAAAAAAATATGTCTGGTGGTCCAGCTCTGATTTACATATCTTGCTAAATTGTGGGTTTGAATATTGCAAAACTTTCCTATAACAAAATAGACCTGCAGAAAGAAATTACTAATAAAATATCTTACATAGGCATAGTTGTATGCTCTATGTAGAGATTCTGCTTAGCTTTGATTGTATATCTCACAATTTTGTAATTTATCATTGCTTATTAAACTTTGAAAGCTGAGTGGCTTTGTTAATATTCTGCCCTAAAATACAGTTGGATGTGCCCTTTTTTTTTTGAGCACCTGCCCCTTTAGTGCTCTCTGCACGGCCCTGATCAGCATGATGCTGATCAGGGCTCGCTTTTGCGAGGAGAGCGCAAAAGCTCCTAACCGTTTTAAACCTGCACGATGAGGTTATCTTGGGTCGTTAACCACTAACGCGTCGGCCAACCGGGAACGCATACATAAACTTTACAGTAGCAGTTCTCAATGTGGGTGGTACCGCCCCCCAGGGGGCGTTCAGAGGACGGCAGGGGGCGCTAGCGGAAATTTTTACAAAAGGGGGCGCTGGGATTCCTTTGGGGGGCGTTTGGTCAAAGGTAAACTTTACACCTTAAATGCACCAGTTTAGACTTTGAGCAACTTGCTAAAACTGTATTTCGTAACATTAAATCATGCTTGGCTGCAACTGTATGGATGGTAGCTCTTCTTCTATTCAGTGTTTGTAGCTTTTTGGCGCAGCTTCGTTCTCCTGCTACTGGTAGCTTCACCGCATCAGTTCAGCGTTACACTGGCTGATGATATTGCTGTGATTCCCTTGTCTGGTGTCTGATTTTCAAATATTTTATGTTTTGTTGAGGATTTTTGTACACATGTTTTGGCAGTTCTGTGATCATGTCAGAGCAGCAACTTATATTAAAAAGTGTTTTATTTCCATTTGAAAGCTGCCCGCTTTCATGGAAGGACAACAGAAAATCGCTTTTATAAACATTTAATTACTAAAATCACGATACCCTCTCTTTGTATCCTCTGAAAAATGAACCCATTAAATAAAGAAATCCCTCCATGGGTGATATCACGACAGAGAGCGTTCATTATAGCGTTAACACTGGCGCTGTAAGTGGTCCAGTATGAAACGAGGGTGATAGAACAACACAGCACTTTTAAATTTCAATAATAAGGATACCGAAATTGTTTCCGTTGATTTAAGTTTTATAAGGTTTATGTCAGTCTGCCTTTTCCCCATCAATATGTTTCCCGAACGCTGCGCACCATAGGGGGTTAAAAAAAAAAAAACGACGCGCACATTGCGCAAAACTCTGACATAAAACGGAGCGACGAACTAGATGTGAATTATGGCATAAAAACAGAGAATCCGATGCTGAACAGTGAAAAATCAACACATGATGTGAAACACGGCGATTAGGCGGCGCAGCAGGTGATGAGTGAAGATTACTGATGGTGGGCGTCAATAAATGATCAAATAAATCTAGCAACAAGAAAGAAACTAAAGTGGACATAGCAATAAACCAAGAGAGGATAATACTAATCAAAGGAAACTAAATGGAAATGAATGAAGAACAAAATGCAAGAATAAACTAAGAAACTAAAGTAAATACAGAGGAACAAACTGGTATGGCAAGACCTTTCGTGCAATAATTAATACAGAGGACTGTATGGCAAGAATAAGCAGACACTATTTCCAGATAAAAGGTAAACTAATATTGAAGTGACATGGGTTTGTTGAGACCATATCTAATACTGAGAATAAATATATCTTACAGATATATTGAGGCTGATGACTCCATGACACTTTCAATTTGACTCATGAGGATTTGATTAAGAACCAGATTTGTTCTTTGTAATTTCTGTCCAGTAAAACTATTAATCTATAAATCAATAGACAGGTCTATATAAAGATATAATCCATGTTTCTGTCTCATAATTGTGTGGCATTAAAAGGACCTGGAACTTTTGTTTTTCCACTGAAAGCTCTGGTTTGCACAATAAATGCCATGTGGGTGAAGTTTTATGGATGATACTCTGATGTCCCATTCTCCTGAAGGCAGCACAGAGCTGCACCACCAGAAACCCACAGAAACACTGAAGAGAAGAAGAGCTATGATTAATGTAGTTACAGCTCTATCCATGTTTTAATGTTGCAGAGCTCAGTCGGTTTGCAAATAGTTCAAAGTTTAAACTGGCATGTTGAACATCTTTTATCTGGTCATTTTGTGGAATATTTAACAACTAGAAAATGGCACAAAATAAGAATATTTTTTCCACTCTGGCTGCTATTAGACCTACCAATTTTAACTTGACTGTTCATTCATTGCATTTTTTGTAGACACCTGTGAAAATAATTTCTATTCACAGGGCTTTTTTCTCTGGGAAATTATCTTGATGATAAATACAGAAACAAGCATAAAAATCAAAACATCTACAATAGCGATATTAATATTAATAATAAAAAAATAGTCAGTGGAAAGTAGCTTACAAATTCTTTGTTGGGGGCAGTGAGGGACCTGGATAAAGGCTAGGGGAGCGCTGGTCCAAATAATATTGAGAAACACTGGTTTACAGGGAAGACGGGGCCAAACGCGATGCTGTGTGTTGAGATGTAAACGCTGCATAATGTTTTGTTAACAAATATACATCATTCTCACCGCTCGCTCAAAGCACCTCTGAAAGCGCAACTATAAGTTATTCCTGTGGTTCACCTAGAGCTGCGCAACCAGAGCTAACGCGGCAGGTTTTAAACTCTTCCCTAGAGTTTTCCAAAGGATCATAATTCCTTACAGTAAGTTGATGTAAATATCCATAGCCTGTATCCAGTTTGAGTGAAAGGAGGCGCGCGCGACCCGCGCTGAGGTAAAGCAGCAGCGCGCGAGGCAAAGCGCAGTGGCGCCAGCTGTGTGATTAGTCCGCCCGCTGTCGGCTTTAAATGCATAAACTATAAACCTATCTTTTAGAAATAAATCTGCTCTGCTTGTGAAATGCTAACAGAGCATTTCACAAGCAGAGATGCTTGCACCCCGACCTTTAAAAAAAAAAGTGATTTAAAAAAATAATTATTTTCCTAGAAACGTAAACAAGCCACGCTTAGCCTGGCATCGGGGCTAGTAAAGCATGGCGGGCCGCCAGGCTTATAATACACTGGGGGAAACCATGTGGTTCAAAGCTTAGGAAAAAAGTAGTGGATTATAGTCCAGAAAATACGGTATATGAAGAAAAATCTAAATGCTCTGGTATTGTAAAGGGGGCCGGACCAAATGTGGAGGCGGGCCGGATCTGGCCCGCGGGCCGTAGTTTGGGGACCACTGCTTTGAGGGGTTGAGTTGAGACTATTGTGAAGTGATAGAGGGAGTACTGAAAGACTTCTTAATCTGGACATCATGTCCTTGTTCAAGCAGATCACCAAACCTCTCTCAAAAAGCTTTATGTGGTTGAACCTGCTGAACCTTGTTGGATGTTTGTTGTAAGTAGTTAGAAATCATCTTGCTTGCTTAGGTCAGGTGTCATTCTTTCAGGAGCCCAGTTCACAACAAATGCCGTCTCAAAGAGTTTTCATTTACTGGTAATATTGGAAATTCTTTCTCAGGGCCCGCACATTTTCTGCGTCTTTACTCAGGCTCCACAGCCAAAAGCTATGTTGAAGATGGTTAAACTCTTTTCTGCTGCATGTCTGGCATGTCTTCATATTGAAGTGTTTCTCTGCAAGAACGTTGTTATCTTCAAATAAATTTATTGAGTTTGGAACCTGGTGTGCCGTGGAAAGACTTTCCTATTAAAGCTTTTTAAATAAAAATATATTTTTATCACCTTTGCAATTTTTTGACATTTTTCCCTCTTATTGCTTTTGGCATTGTATTCCTTCTCCCTCTGTATGTCTATAAGTTGAGTGTTGTTGAGAACAGACTTCAGTGATGTATTAGACTGAAAACTGAGTTTTCCTTCAAACTCTGATTTAAAGGGTAACTCTTTCAAATATTGATTTTGTTCTTCTACCTGTTTTCTAGAATCACATCGCCTTCGCTGAGGTCACATGACGTGGAATCAGCTGTATGGCAGACCCATTGGACGTCCACACTCTTCACCGTCCAGTCTTATTAACCGGAGTGCAGCACTAAACCATACTGCGTGTGTCTGTATGTTGTTGTTCTATGTTGTCTCTATCAGGCTCCTATTGTCATCCACAGTTTACTGAACTCAAAAAGGGGCAAAAACAGTTAGTTGTCAGTAACTCAGTGAGACAGGCTGCTTTTGCTATCCTCCATCTATGCACTTATTCTGAGTTCTTGTCAGACTCTTTCCTCCCAAATAGGGAATTTTAATGCTATTAATTCTAAAGGCTTCAACAACCAGAAGAATTGAACATGTTCACATACGAGTAAAACAGTTTTGTTGCAATATAGTCATAGCATAGAGAAGCACACTCATTTTAAATTTTGAGTATCATATGTTAAAAGGAAAAATAAAATGTCTTTTTAAATGTGCAATATTAGCACATTTTCCATATGATGAGCTGGTAAAGATCAGATCAGTTCTACTTTATGCCAAACTAATAGCACAGTTTACACTTTCTGTTTGAGTTGGTGACATGACAGCAAAATAATATATATATTTGAACAGCAAATTGACGTACGGGATTTTTACACTGGATGCAGATTCAGTACTTGGTAAACTTATTAAATGCAGACTTAAAAAAGAAATCAAATATATGTAAAAAGTTTAATGTTCAAAAATAATCCAAATTTAACAGAAGTTGTCTTTCACAGGACAACACCTTTGGTGTGAATGTTAGAGAAAGGGTTTTACTTAAATATGATTAAATCTTTTCAGAAATGCTTGTCCCTGAACAGCATTTTGATAATGCCAGTTTTTCCTTTCATTTTATTTGCTGTTTGTAGATAGATGTACCATTCCAAAAACTTCTCTGCCTGCTTTTAGGCAATATGGCCTAGCTTGTTTTGAGTAAATCTGCTTAGATTTTATAGTTATTTGTTTGTTTTCTGTTCTTAAAGGTGTTTTCTTGTAGGAAATGGGCCAAAAAAGCATCTGAGCTGTAGCAGTCAACACTACCTGGAAACACAGCAGACTGTCCAGTCCCATGCACACTGCTGTGAATCACTCACCTCAGTTTTATTAAGAACCTTAGAACCAGAACCAGAATTTAGTGAAAAAGATGCATTGAAAACAGCAAACATTTGTAGGTATGAATGTGTACACTAAATGGTGGGACCGTACTGTAACAAAACTGTTAAAAACTTTATCAGCTGCACAAGACAATCATCTTGTTGTTCCATCAGTTCATCCTGTTGTTTCAGTCAGGAACAGCACGTCCAACAGGACAAAGCGTTCTGTTTCTCCAGTGAAAATATTCATGAGGTTTATCCTCCATGTGTTTGTTTTTTTTGAGATCAGCATCAGCAGCATGCTCCACCAGATATTCTTCCTGGTGTCAGTTTACATAAAAGGTTGCAAAAAGGTTACATTTGTAAAAAAAAAATAATATTAGAGATGAAGTATTAACACATTCAACCTTCCATGATTTTTAAAGAAAAACACAAACGTTAGTTTAAGATAAGGGGATATTTTAGATTCCCCTCACTTAAAATAAATGCCATGATTAAAAGTGTAGTCTGCTCTGTCTTATCCTGTGAAACAGAGAGAAAGACGTTTCATCAGTCCACCAGCCAGGTCAGGTCTTCTGAATGCTGCTTTGTTGCAGATCTCAGAGCTTCATTCCCTGCTGCTCATCATGGATTCAACACACCTTCTGTTGTAGAAATGGTTGTTTTCCTCTTACAGCACTTAGAAACTATGATTTACATTTAGGATTAGATCAGAAATCAGGTGTGTCTGTATGCACACTGTTGGACAATAAATTCAGTCTCTTTCTGTTTATTTATTATTATATTCAACAATGTTTTTCCAGATGTAAAATGCAAAAAAGGACATAATGTTCAGGATGAAAACAAGAGCAAAACAACAACTGGTCCTTTTATAATCTAAATAAAACCCACACCAACATTAAATATGTTAGATGTTAGATATAACAACAAGAGGTCGTCTGTGATTGGTTTCACAGCAATATTGTGATTTATGATGTCACAAAACTCCTGAGCTTTTTCAGCTCTGTGTGTATGTTGATCATACTGAAATAACAGGTCACTGCAGCTCAGATATCACAGCAGTGAGCCAGTGGAGCTTTACTGAAGCTCTCTACGCTATGCAGACACGTCATTCACGTCGGGATGAAGGAAGTTTGAAACTAAACTTGAAACTTTCAGCTGCTACATATATTTACCACTAGAGGGCATTCTCAGAAGGTCAGTTGGTTTTTTTGTTTTTAAAATAAACTATTCAGAATTACATATCAGTAACATACCTGATCATGATGCAGCGGAGCACTGTGAATTACTCACAACCGATCTAAATTTACCCACAATATTCAAAATGGAATCACGTTAAAAGCAACACACACTATGATGTTGTTGGTACACTTCAATCAACAAAAATGTATAAAAACTTTTTAAAAATTGTAATTTGTTTTTAATAAGATCCTGCCCATTTGTTAGAATAAAACACTTAAATGACTTTGGAGTGGTTTTGATATAAAGATGATCCAGTCAACACACGCAATGAGCAATTCCTGCTGCGCACTATTCTGGGAATGGTATACGGCCATTTTAAAAGCATTTAACAGCTATTTACAAATTGAAATAAAGTTCATGTACAATCTTTACAGATTACAGATAAGTTCACATCTATGGAAGCCCATTTCCGCCATGAAAAAAGTCAGAATTATGAGATTTAAAGTCATAAATTCGACTTTCAAAGTCATAATTTCGACTTTCAAAGTCATAATTATGAGATTTAAAGTCATAATTTCGACTTTCAAAGTCATAATTATGAGATTCTAAGTCATAATTATTAGATTCAAAGTCATAATTTTGACTTTTCCAAAAAAGTAGACCTGCTGTCTTGTATGAGATTTACACAGTATTCCATTTGATCTGTCTAATCAGGGAAACACAGATTTTTCTCCTCATAATGGATTGTAAACAAATTGAGGAGTATTTCAGATGTGGTTTAACCAATGATGAAATTCTTGCTTTGCTGGTTGAGGTTCATGGGGTTTTCTTAGCAAGAGGACACTAGAAAGGATTCTTAATAAGAAGAAACTTTGGCGCCGAAAGAACAAAACTGATGTGAGTGTAGTGGCAGCTTTCATTCGTCAGCAACTTGAAACCTCTGGACAATGTCACGGATATCGATGGATGCACCAAAAATGCTGGATGAATGGCATTGTTACAGACAGGGAAACAGTCCGAGTCCATTTACGCTTACTAGATGGTGAAGGAGTGGACCTAAGGTCAAGAAATCGACTGAGGAGACGGATTTACTATATTCGTGGTCCAAACTATGTTTGGCATATGGATGACTATGATAAGCTGAAACCATGCAGCTGACATGCAAAGATATTTGCATCTTACAGAAGATCAACCTGAAAGTGATCATGTAATATTTGGTTCAAGCACTGGAAATCAGCGGATTGAAAGATGGTTGTTGACCCTGTGAAGTGAATGTATCCAGTCCTGGATGCAACTCTTTGACAAACTGAAAGCAGATGGTCACTTCTCGGACAACTTCTTGGACAAAGCCTTGATCCAGTTCTGTTTTCTCCACATAATACAGGTGAGCTTGATTTGAGCTGCTCTGTCTTCTCACCTATTGAAAATATTTATAATTGCTATAAAGTGGTTATAATGTGCAAAGATTTATTTTCTGAGTATGATATTGAGTATGAAATTAATAGCATATCTTAAATATTGCACATATTGCATGTTTGGGTAGTTGCTTGACTTCCCTGTTTTGGGATAAATAGCAGTCTTGCTAGATTCACACTTGCGTTTTACTTTGAATGCTTATTTCAAAGCTATGAGTTTAGTCGGGTTTTTGTTTTCTTCTAGAAAGAACTAAATGAAGTTGCTTCAGCTTGGAAGCACCACAGGATACGTCCAGCACACAATTCACGAAGTCTTCATGGGCGACCATTCATAATGTACACAGTACCTCAGGCGTATGGAACCAGAGACTATCTACACAGCATTGACTTGAACAGGGTTGAAGCCTGCTTGGAAAACTGTGTTTTCAAAGACTTTCCATGCGATGAAGATGTCTTCAGTATTTGTGTGGACCTGATTTCAGAGCATAACCTGGATGTCACAGATGATGTGTTTGCAACAACTGATCTGTACATAAGACTCAGACAGCTGATTACCAGAGATTTGGAGCTGCAGTGATAAATGTAAAAACATTTTGTTGCGTTGACAGTTTGCTACCTCATCACTAATTTGGACTTCAGTAGATATTTGATGACATTCTGAGAGTGCCTGCATTTGCTTTAACACATTGTTACACCAGAATAAATATGGGTCAAAACCATTCACAAGATCTGTAAACAAGAAGAGACCTAAAATAAGATCAATGCATGCTGAGCTGGTGAGTCTGACATTAGAAAAATATATTGATACATTGCACTAATATGGTCAGATGATTTTTGGTTTTGATATGTTCCCTTTATGATCAATATCATTGCATTACTGTTTGAACATTATGCTGATTCTTAAACAGGAAATAAAGGAATTGAGAACTGCAGTAGAAACCTCATTATTGTTCAGGTGTGCAACCCAATGCTGATTTAAAGCTTCCCCCGCCCCAAATAAATCACACATATAAACTGGAAAAAGTGGTTTATTGTACTTCAAAATTAAAGTTTCTACATAGCCATTGAGTTTTTTTAAAATAATGACAATGTTTCAAAGTGTAAAAAAAGAAAGAAAAAAGTGTTATTTTTCAGTTGTTTTCTGGTTAAATCTGATATTGAGCTACTGCAATGGCACCAATCTGTTATTGAAAATATTTTAAGGTTATGTTTACTTATAACAAAAATATAAATAAAATGCTAAGTAAACAAAAGAATTGTTTTCAGGAATAACGGTAAATAAAACACTTTACTCCATTTCTCCAGAACTACATTCAAACAGAGTAGCAACATGTTCATCCACTGAACATTTAAATTATGTGACTAATATAAGAAACAAAACATCTGAAATTATTCATAAATTATTTATACAACTAAGAGCTGCTTGTTTACAAGCGTGGCGGCCATATTTTATTTTTAATTGCGGAATAAACCAGCTTTTTCAGCCAAGTAAAATTATTAAAAGTAAAAAAATTCTTGTAACAATACAAAATCTTTAAATTTATTAAACCCAAAATATTGAGAAAATACATTTTACGGCCAACTTAAATTTATGCTTTAAACTTTAACTTTGGAGAACTTAAACAGAAAAAAAAACAAACACTAGTAGGAAAGTGCCTACTGAGACATTGCAGGTCTTATAAATACTCCAGAGAAAAATAAATTGCAAAAAGTAGAAAAAAACTGTTAAGATAATGCTAAACTTTGAAAGTTTAATACAAAAAGATTTGGTAACACTTTATTTGAAGGGGTGTGCATAAGACCGACATGACACTGTCATAAACATGACATAACAGTTGTCATGAACATAAAGAAGTCTTTATGAATGTATGACAGTTGTCATGAAGTGTCATTCGGTAAAATAACACTTTTAATGCAAAGTTGCTCTAAAAGTTAAACTGAAAGTCCATTAAAATGCCAACTTTGCATGAAATTATAATTTACAAAATCATGCAAAGTTGGCACTTTTTATGGACTTTTAATGCAGCCTTTAGAGCAACTTTGCATAAAAGTGTCATTATTTACCGAATGACACTTCATGACAACAGTCATAAACATTCATAAAGACTTCATTATGTTCATGACAGGAGTTATGTCATGTTTATGACTGTGTCATGTTAGTCTTATGCACACCCTTCAAATAAAGTGTTACCAAAGATTACTTAGACTCACATGTTCTTCCTCCGAAGTCTGTTACACTATATCCATCACCCATACACAACTGTATAGGACATTGTTTATTTCTTGTCGATAATCTGGATAGTTATCATAATTAACTGGCAACTCTAGGTAGCAACCGCATGTGTGGGCAACTGGCCGTCTCTGAATACCTTGAAGTTGAGTGAAGCTAAACTGATAGTTTTTTGAAGAAACAAATCAGATCCTGTGCAGAACCGAAGAAAAAGTGACAGGTGTTGTGAGTCTGATTCTCTGAGATAAGAACTTAAATATTTGCTGATGTTTTTCTGCTGTGCATTCATGACTGCAGGGTATACAATTGACTGTATAACCTTTCTTAATGTTGGCTGGAGATTTTCATATGCAGCTGTAATACTTTCCATCTCTGACTTCAGCGGGGAAAGGACAGTGCTCCACTGTTCAATAACAAAGGCAGGTTCCTGAATGAGCTTTTGGTGGGCAAGTTCCTCAAGTAGTAGCTCAATGTTATCACCTGTTGGTACTCTTCGACAGTTATGGATATCCATGATTTCCAGAAGCTCTTCTCTGTCAACACTCTGAAAATCTGAAAGGCAAGATTCAAACATCATTCGATCGTACTCTGTAACATACCTTAAAAGCTATCAACAAGAGGACTCTTTATAGAACCAACTGCTTGTTCTAGTATTACTGGAGCAAGTTTTATAGGCAGGTACTTCTGTTTTTGCCAGCCAAAGGCAATAATTCGGCCAATGCTTTCCCATTGTTGCTGTCCAAAATCATGACGCAAGTAGGGCACCTTAAAGTTATTGCCCATTGTGCACTGTTCATAAAAGTCCTGCCAAAACTCAGAGAGGACATCCCTCAAAACTCCTCCATCATCAATAGCCTTTTCTCGCCTTCCGTCAGGAAGCACCACTTGAATGCATATGTCCTCCTGAGTGACACCTGGATCACAAAAATGAAATTAGTTCTTTCAGGATCTGGCCACGATGAAGAACAAGGATTTTCTTAATCCCTTCTCTCTGAACAATGGGCTCGTTCAAAGAATCAAATAGTGAAGAAGAAAGCACTGGACTAGATGGCTGTGGAGACAGAGGAAAGTGTCATCAAGACTGAGACTATCTGTGTTAGAAATGTGTCCTGTGAAAAAGGTAACAGTGCCACTGTCTTCTAAAATGTCCCCGTTGATTCCTGCATGTAGCTCTTGGACATTGGACAAATCAGCCATGTCATCAGTAGAGTAAACTAGGTGAACATTATCACTGCTGTTGTTTGTCAGGACACTGTTGGTTCCAACATATATGACATTAATGCTGTCTGGTGCTTTGGATTGAGTCAGTGGTGTGCAAACCTGAGAGCAAGTAGAAAAACTTAAAGCTTCTTGGTCATTTCCACTGAGGTTGTCTGGTTCTGAGTCACTGCCAGTGTCCTTCTTTTTGGTTGTTAGGTAAAATCGCAAAACCGGGAGTTTTGTCTGCTCATAAAGTTCTCCAACAGTAATATGTTCATCAAGTGAATGTTCCTGAAAATCTGTCATGTCAACCTCAAAATCTGTAATTCTTCCCTGTGAATTTCTTTGAGACAGTCCTTTAACACATCAATTTTTCTTGTTCCACCACCTTTCTTTGTCCGAACTTGAAAAAACTTTCCATCTCGAGAATTGATCCATCCTATCTCAACTTTTCGAACACTTTTTTGAGCATTTCTGATGCTAACATTTTCTGAGATCTGCTTTTGATCGTTGCCTTTGTTCCTTGAAATCTTGGCTCTCAATTGGTCAAAAAGTTTTGATTTCCTGCCAGCAGGATCATTTTCCCTTCGTCTGCAATATCCGAGAAGTGCCAGACGGTCACCATAAGATGGGAGATACTCCTTAAGCTGCTCATCTGTCATGAGCAGAAGGACACTGGAGTCAATCTAGAAAAAAAAAGTAAAACAGTTATAAAAATGGGGAAAAAAACCAGTAAAAACAGTCACATGATAAAACTGATCTGTCTTCACTATGTCTCTATAATAGTGTTGTATAACTTCTAAATGTACTGATTTTCTTAGCAATCTAGCTACCTTATCCTTTTGCAGTCGTTGTATGACTTCCTCTGAAACATCCCGTGATTTTAAGAAGTCATATATCTCATCCATCCTGTGACAATTACACACAATAACTAATGAATAATGTCTAATAAAATATAACATCGCAAAAGATTTATTATGAACATGATAGCAGGGTTGGATGATATTCATGAAAAACATTTCACAATACAAGCATTTCATTAGTTTATATAAATTTTTTTTTTTTTTAATATCTGAAATACTGCCAAACTGGTGATGTGACCTTTCCCATTTTATACACAGCTTTCACACTATAATGTTTTTAAAAAACATTTATGAGGCACAGTGGGGAGACATAAAACTGCTGCTCCGCAAGTTACTCCACAGCTTGTTGTTAGTTCACCAGAGTTAAATGATGCCATCAGCCTAGCTGAGCTAGCCTTGAGAGGTTGAGTAGCCTTGACTCTGCCTACATCCTCCAGAATGGTATGTGGTTCTGGATCAGAGTTCAGAGAATATTCTATATATTGAATATTCTATCAGACTTACTATCTATTGATATTGATCATGTGTGTATTATGATACATATGGCAGATAGAAACTGTATTTCAAACTCAAGCTCCTGCTAAAAAAACTAGATAATAGACAACCAAACAGCTGTACAGTCCTGCAATAATAAACCAATACACAAAGAAACTACATAAAAGTAATAAAGAAAATTCTACCAGTGTTTCCACAACTAAATGGTAAAGTGTAGAGCTTAAGTCTATAAGTTCTTACATTTTTCCCCTAAAATATTTTAATGGTTGATCAATTCTCAAAATGAAATTCTCATCTTTATAAAACAGTCAAGTACATGAACATCATCAGAATGATTTTAGTTTTGATCTTATTTACTTTCATTTAAACAGACAATATGATACATTGGATTTTCACAAGAGTTGCAACTTACCTCTGTTTAAATTTAGGTTCAGGTCAAAGGAACCTCCTCTGTCTCTTTTGTAGGTATTCTGAAAGTTGAGTAAAGTTAAGGAGTTAAAATTTTCAACAGGGCCTGCTTGTTTTGGGGATTTTTTTAAGTTCCTTGTTTTTCTATTTTTCTTATTTTTAATTGCTCTTATAAATATTGTCAATCTACAGCATTTGCTTAAGTACATAAAACTGCTAAGAAAACAGTTTGAAAACTGATGCATATTATACTTGCATATTTTACTCTTGTCTATATATCGACAAAAACAATTTAACGGGAAAGATAGTGAATCAGATTATGTATAACAAAACGTGCATACAACAAGCTGTGGAGTGAGTTTTAACCTACTAGCTAGTGCTTGTATTTAGGCCACAAAATAATTATACATATTAACTTGTTGAAATTTTGGAGTACATTAACGAACTTCTTATCGCACTCTGAAATAAAAATGACCTAATAAAAAAAACACTGTTAAATATGCTAACAAGGTTAGCACGCTTTGACGGTTAACCTGCAGCTAGCTCACGTAGCTGAAACAAGGACCGATGTACACACCACCACACGATCAAAAAGCATTTAAAACGAAGGAATCTAAAGAGAAACTATCCAGCAGCTATTTTCCTGATACTTGCAGTTCACTCATTTACATATAAAGCCAGTCTGCAGGCGTTTCCGTGGCGACACAAAACTAACTAACACAACTATAACCAAATAAAATCAAAAATGGCGAACCGACCTTTTACTGACTCTTAACCCAATGGACCTTACCACAGGGCCCGCCTGTCATTGGCTAATGCCCATTTTACGTCACAGCGCAGCTATCACGTGGGTTACCGGCTCACAAACTCATGCTAATGTACATTGTGGACTACCAGACCGACAGAAAGTTTTTGCGTCAGGACTCGAAAAAAAATGGTTCTCCCTCAGTGGGGTACCTGTACAGGCGATGTCAGGTATCCTGATCGTGTTTGTGGAACTAAAATTCACAGATTTCCAAAATCTGAAACGGAAAGCCTTGTTTGGATCAAAGCTTGTGCACGACCGCATTTGCAGCTCAACCGTCATAGGATCAATAAGAACAAAGGATTTTCTGCTGGCGTAAGTATTATTGCTTTGCTTTCTTTGTGTTTAGTGAATGAAAAAAAATACTCAATAATAAACACATCCATTATGAAAACCTTTTAGCCAAGTACAGCATAATGGCAGTACCGATACAACTTCTACACCTTGAAGTCTGTCTGTTACAGCTTTACGTTAGCTGAACAGATCAATATGCAATGTATACCATATCTGACATACATTAAAGATTTTATTTCAGCTGAAAAGGCTTTTTACTAAACTGTAATCGTGTTAGCCACGCTAGCACCAAGTACCGTGTATAAGTCCTAGGCACATTCGAACCCTCAAAACCATGAATGCCCGACTTACCCAGCCTTGCAAGAACAATAGGCATCTGTGATCTTGTCCACAGCTATATTTATTCTGAGGGTCTGAGGATCTGCTGTTTTCCTCATCGACTGGTAGCATTTAGCTGCAACTCGTACAATGTTAGAGGCATTGCGTGGCTAAAGCATCTTGATGTCGTCCAAAAAAGATGACATGAACTTGTTGGTTCCCTTGTCCATTGTCGTGGCTGATATTTTGTGAAAATCCGGCAGAAATGCTAAACTAATCGACTCAGAAATACTCTGCAGAGTCAGTCGAAACAAAAAATCCCATAGAAGCTAAGCTCTGCGAGGAGGTTAATGTGAGACATGAAGTCACGTGGGACTTTCGAGGGGCGTTTCTGGGCGAAGCTTGGTAAGGTCCATAGCAAATGTTACCAAATAATGAGTTTATATTTATGCTTACTTTGGATTTAGGATCATATTTAACTGGGAGCTGGAGCACGGTGTTATCCTAAGGAGGCTTGTGTCCAACTGCTCCGGTATCTCATTATTATGACTTTGAAAGTCGAAATTATGACTTTAAATCTCATAATTATGACTTTGAAAGTCGAAATTATGACTTTAAATCTCATAATTATGACTTTGAAAAAAGCTAAACAGACTTCCTTTTTAGCTTTTTCTTTTTTTTTCATGGCGGAAATGGGCTTCCATACACATCAGGCAATCTTCTGCCTGCTATTATTATTTTCTGATAAAATCTAAATTCTTATAATGTGCCGTAATCCATAACTAAAGTAGAAATCTTCACCGTGGTATGAAAAGGTTTGTGTTTCGGACTGTTGTCATCATGTGTGTGTTTGCTCACCTCACAGAAGTTTTAAAAACAAGATGAAACCATGAGAGTCTGGAATATAGTATCGATAAACCAATATTTTCTTAGTTTTTCTTATCTTGAGTGAGAGTGCATATAACTTTCAACACCTGACGTCACAACTTGGTGAAACAATGATGACTTTGTTTTTAATCGCCTCTTGACCTAATGCATTAGCGATGGCAATGCATTAGGTCGTTGCCTAATGCGTTAGTGATGGCAATCACCTTTGCCTTCTGTTCTTAAAGGTGTTCTCAAAACACCTTTAAGAACAGAAAACAAATGCTGAAAGTTTTACTGTTGGTCATACCTTAAAAACAGCAGACGTTTTGGTTTGGTTGATTTTTGGTTTATCAGGAACAAAACCTGTTGTGTTCAAATATGTCACATGGTGCAGGAAGGCGGACATAGAAAGGATAAAAACTGGTTTGCTTTATGTTTTGAAAGCTTGATGAAAAAACCTCAGCAGTCCACATAAAATGAGATTTATTACACAAAATAGTATTTAAAATGGCATATGTTTGCAATAAAAAAAGAAAACAATATGATGTTGATGTTAGTAATCCATAATGTAAATTAACTTATATTATCTTGATGTGTTTTATTTTATACTCTTTTTCTGTTGAACAAGTTATGTAATGTATTAATGTGTGGAGGACGTGATAAAAGAGACAATTATTCTCAGGACTTTGAGACCAAACCAGTGATTGAAGGAAAACCTGTCTATCCATCCAGCTTCTTTTCTGAGTGGAGGCTGGATGCAGGGGGGGGGCTGAGGGGAGTGGGGGGGTGGACACAGAACATACACAACCATATACTAGAGGAAAACTAATATCAAATTTTACTTCTCTGTGTCATGTTTTCACTTCCATTCATCCTCTGTATCATGTTGTAGCAGAGGCAGTCTTTCATCAGAGGACAGGCAGAGAGGGATGAAAAGCGATACCCCCCACCCCAACACACACACACACATGCACGCATACACACACATGCACGCACGCACGCACGCACACACGCATGCACGCACACACACACACACACACACACTCACTCAGATCTCTATTTTTGTACGGATGACTGTAGCAGTCGTGGTCGGAGCGCAGGCAGCGCCATGCCAACAGCAGCAGCTCTCACTGCTGATCATGTTGGGAACAAACATCACACTCCATCACCTGACTCAGTTAGTAAAGCTGATCAAACATAAAGTATATCCTAAAAGTCAATAATGTTCTTGTACAATTCAAAGAAAAAAAGTGTAAAGATGTTTATGTTAATATATGTAAATATAGACACATTACTGCTGTCTATTTTCCTAAGACTGTGCACTGTGTGACTGTTCCTTTTGGTGGAAACTGTTTTTGCTTTCCTCACGTCAGTTCATGTTGATCCCACTCACAGATATGTTTCATTTGGTTGGGTGAATATTGATCTTCATATTAAGTGAGAACTTTTACTGAATTTTATTTTATTCCTGTTGCTCTGCTTGATCAATGCATTTTATTGACTTGGTTTCTACTATTTCCCACAGTCCGAGGACTGTATAAGATATGTAATATATAAAATATTTATTTCCTTTTGTCACAGGTGTGGCTGCTCCTGTGCTGACATATTTAAATGTATTTTTCCATTTCATTTTCTTATTTCTCTGTGTTCAGTTTAAATTGTGACCTTTTACACTGCAGAAAAGTATCAATCAGAAACTTTGAATAAAAAAAAAATTTAAATCCTCCAAAACTTGTCCTGTGTCACTTTTTAAAGAGAACACTAACATAGTATCTATATCTATACATGACATGTAACACACATGCTAAATACAAATTATTTCAATTCAGTCCAGCCAATTTATTTATCATCAATTCAGGAAATCCATATTGAGATACATACAGTCCGTTCTAATTAGAAAACAGTGCATTCAAGTTCAATGTATTAAATGATAAAAATGTATTTAAATAAAGAGGCTGTTGAACTGAGTCAGAGATCTGCCATCCAGCCCGTCTCCAGCTGTCACCATGTTCACTGTCTGGATCCTCCAGCAGTAAAACTAGCTATGATTCAGACTAAGTTCTTACATCAACAACCAGAATATTTGGCACTATACACTGTAAAACATTTGAAGGTGGTTTAACTTGAAAATGAAAGTCCATCTTCTGGTTTGAAAATTCAATTTAAGTCAACAAGAAAATTATATTGTTTTAACACACAAGTTGATTTAACAAGTTGAAACATTGTTTTTAAGTTTATTGATCTTGAATTGAAGTTTCATTTAATGCTGCAATTTAAACCAAATAATTATTTCACAATATGCAAGAAAAAACTTCCCTCACCTAGTTAAAGAGCACACACTTCTCAATTATTTTTACTCACAATATCAAGTTAAAATAACTACATATTTTACTTTAGAACAACTTAAATTCTTGTTTCAAATCGCATGCACTACATTTCGGATCTGATAACTTTAATTAAACATTACAATGAATTCTGCTTAAAACCATTTAGTGTAAATAGAATATTACCCTCAAGCCCTAGTATTACAACCTTGAAATTGCTGCAGACTCATCAATGCAACACACGTCCATCTCACTCACGGTGCAACACAGGATACGAAAACATGCTGCTAAGCACTCTGGGAAATAGTTCCCACTAGTATCTTTGTTGCCTTTAAGATTTTTTTAAGTACTAACCTAAAAACTTTAGTTTATTCAACTCTTGGAGGTTTGACAAAATTAATAAAAAAGTTAACACAATGTACTACTGTAAGTTTATCTTCCACCATCTCACACATTTAGGTTCAAAATCTAAAACGTGCTAAATTTATTTGACTTAAGGAGCAGAAGATACACAACTAATTGTGGCTCAAACGTTTTACAGTGTTGCTCTCACTATTCCTTTTCATTCTCCAATCCAGATTTCCAGCACATTCCAACTACTGTCATCTACAGAAATACTCTGATGACTCTGCAGTTGTCAGGTGAATCAGAGATGAACAAGAGGCTGAGTACAGAGAGCTGAAGTCATGGTGTGGGAACAGTCATCTCATCTTAAATGTAAATAAAACAAAGGAGATGATTGTTGATTTTAAAAGAAATATGATCAAATGTCACTATTTCTATCACGGAGGAAGACATGGTTGGTTGAGGAGTTAATCTGGACAACAGACTGGATTGGAGACGAAACAGTGGAGGCTATATGGAGTTAGATTTGTTTCACAGTTATTCAATAAAAAAAAATCATGTCAAACAAAAAAAATTAAAAACTTTTTAATCATATTTTTTTGGTTGAAACTTTTTTTTTTTTGGTTGAACTCGTTTTCTTACTTATACAACTTTATTTGCTTTTGCGAAGCTTGCATGAACATTCTGGGCGGGGCTTAAGGACGAGCAATGTAAGACGTGTTCCGATTGGTTAGCGCTGACTAAAGCGGATGATTCCCTGAGATCTCAGAACTCTTAGTCCATGGGCCAGAGGCCAAAATTTGACATTTTTGTCAATTTCAAGGTGGGAAAGTCTATCAAAATTTTTTGAAAAGATACATGTCTCTAGTTAATATTTTGGTATGATAGCCCTTCCAAAATGGTAGCTGAGTCATAGTTATCATCTGTTTACCCCTTTTTCTAAAGGGGTAAAAAAAAACCTTTAGAAAAATTCAGTTTTTTGAGACTGGTGTATCTCTGGTTTAGGGTCATGGTATGGGCATTTGTCAAAGGTCTATAATGCAATATTTGGTATCATCTTAAAGGGGACACTCTTGGTTTTCATTTGAATCAGGTTTTGAGTCTCTCTGACCAACACAGAGGTCATCAGAGCTTGTTAAACCACATTTTTCCACACCTTTTGACCAAGCTAGATATATTTCTTTTATCCCAGTGGTATCCAGGGACATCAGGGACACAAGAGTTAATGACTAAAATACTCAACACACTCTAAGGAGTCATAAAATGTATGATATGCCTACATTGTCTGCCTATGGGAGGCAATTATAAGCTATAATTTGAAGTTACAGACTTGGGCTATAACCTTAACTGGTGTATATGTTGGGGGTTTAGTGGGGGTTTGTTTAGCGTGTCAATCGTGTCTATTTTGTTAGTTATAAAAAAGTTAATCAGTAATAGTAGAAATGTACACTTACATAGACTTTAGGATGCTGTATCGGCCTATTTATCAGATTTTGTGAGTTTTTCCATCATGGGCTACACAATAGTAGCCCATGATGGCCACATCATGGGCTACTATCCTCCCTCATAGCAGAATGAGGGAGGAGACCACCCTCATTAAATGACAAATTCTGAGGTAAAAATATTATTGTATTACATTTCTGCCAACAGATAAGCTGAGCTATAATCCACATCCAGTGTCCTCACGTAGGTATAAAGTAATATCAGTATGCTTATTATAATAAGTCTTGCCAACACCTTTTAGTTTTTGAACAACTTTCATTCCACCAATGATCCATGCAGACTATTATTCAACATCAACTGATTCTTCCAACTCTCTTGCAAGAGGAAACTTGTTAGAGTCAAGACAATGGATCTAGTGGATGACCAAAGACTTCTTAAATCTGAAGGTCTGGCCAACCTTAGGCATATCGGTACCATTTACATTATGCTTGCTGAGGATGTCGATGTCAATCAGGCCCACAAATGAGTTTGTTAAAAAATAAAATTAGTAAGATGTAACTGTTAAGCTTCAGGTGACCAGCAGCATTGAACAGCCTCTGTTTGTCTGCTATTCATTTACTACCACATTTCTTTTAACCCAGCTTGTACCTGAGAGGAAGTTAACAACTGCAACACTCAACAGACTAAGGCAGTGGTCTCAAAATGTGTTCCTCAAGGGCCAGAGTCCTGCATCTTTTAGATGTGTTATATCTGCTTTAATCCACACCTTGTTATACATATTGTTATATGTATATACATATCATATTCATTGGCTAAACTACCTTGCCAGCATGCAGTCTTATATTTCAAAGCAGTCTTGGTGCAACATTAGAGCTTGCACATTTCTGAGCTCTTCAGCCTGTTTGCACATCAGGTAGCTTGCATGCTACCCAACTGTTCCTGATGCTGGAGGTCCTCACATACAGTCTAATAGATGGAGAAATTCATAGCAAGATAGTAGACTATTAGATGTGATGACATAAACCTGTACCAGTGGGCTGGCTATATAAATATGCAGACCATAGTCAGACAGAAAGACAGAGAACTTATTGTCATCATATGCTGACATTAAAATGTATTGCCTTGAGTAAAAGAATTGCCAACAAAAAAGTGAAAAATTGCTCCAAGTATAAAAGTTTATAGTCAAATTAAAATAAATATTTAAAAGGAAAATGTGTAAATAAATAACTTTAAGTCAATGAATTTGTATGTCCAGTCAGTTCAGTTTTTAATATATAAAAACTCCCTTAGTATCTTTAGCATGACTGTCTCCTGCTCTCTACATAAAGCTGCAGTATGTAATGTTTGTTAAAAAATATATTTTTTACTTAATTAAAATGATCACTATGTCCTAAAAATATAAGACAAATAATCTGTGAAAAGAATGAGGGTGGTACTAGCTGGATCGATCAGGGTAAGCACCAAAGTGATTTCAAATATCGCAAAATGATCAGCTGATCGAAGCCTCTGTCATTATGTTTGGGCCAGCAATGAATTTCTATAAAACAAAATGAAATATCCTTGAGTCCATCTGAACTATAACCTTGAGGTTCTCCATGGCTGAGTGTCACTGCAAACCTCTGAGAAGAATTGACCAATTGCTGCGCTAAAGAACCTCCCACAATAGTGACGAACAGAGTGGGAAATGGAAAAACTCACTACCAGGGGTAGAACCGAACTACGCACTAACCGGTTAGTGCGCGACTTACCAAGTTATCTTAGATACTGAAGTTTGTTTGCTGAGGTGAGATAGTATCTGGTAGCTGCTCTGACTTTTAAAATTAAACCTTTGGTTCTTTCAGGTGTCTTAGTATCCTTATTTACAAACACACACTGGAATATTTCCAAATGGATTGATGATACTCAAATGGTGAACATCCTAATTTATTGTTAATAGCTATGTGTCATCTGAAAAAAAAAATACAAAAAGTCAACACTATTTCAAGGTCTGTAACTGTAAACCAGCACTAAACTTTGTTCTAGATAAGTAGAAATTGAAAGTACAGGGTAAGGCTATTCAGCTAAATCGTGTAGCTATCAGAGGGTAGAAACAGCAGGCAAACAAAGGCAGTGAAAATGCTGCAGTATGTTCATTTTAGGAAAAGAATTCTGTCATATATTTGTTGAAGCTGTCACTATGTTGTCACAGTATGATGAGACCAGTGGCGCAACTACACATTATTCAGGTGGATGCGAAAACATAGATCGGCGCCCCCCTTCCCCCCGAGGGAAGGAACGTCAGGGTGAAGGAGCGACGCTCACTCAACACCCCCCACCCCCCCCCAGGCGACGACACGTGAAAGGTAAAACTCGCTACATTTACCTCATTATGTGCGCGAGGTAAGGCGCGCTGAAGTGTATGGGAGAACATCGGCGTGCCGCCCCCTCCAGACGGGGTTTTGGCGCCCCCTCTGGTGCTGCGCCCCTATGCGTTGCATACCCTGCATACCCACTTTTTGCGCCACTGGATGAGACAAATAAACTGTGAAGAAAAATCAAGCCCCTCTGCCTTCTCGCAGTGTTAAATTGACACAACCAATCAGAGCCAGTAGGAGGGTCTCAGGACGGCATAGTGATAGTTTTAATAAATGCAGAGATTTTTAAATAAGTTACATGCTGAATCTAAATGGTTACATCTATTGAGAAGCTTTACTAAGGTCGAGAAAGAGTCACACACTGTTAGACAAAAGACCCCCATAGTAAAGAGTTACATGTTTGATTCTGTAAGACACCAAGGTCCATTTCTCACGAAAAAGAAACGTTTTCTCAGGCCACAGAGACATGGTGTGATTTCAGGGAGTGTCTTCAGTCCATATAATCAGCTACCCTTCTTCTCAGACGCTGCACAGACTTTTTTAGAAACTCTCCTCGGATGTAATGGTAAAAGCGTCTCCGTTCAGCGCTGAAAGTGAATAAAATAAGTAAAGTCTGAATGCTTTTCTTGGCTGATTTTATGCTCCGTATGTCAATACAAATTATGATTCATCGATCGGGATTTCCATTCCTAACAGTTGGTAGCAGAGAATGGTTTTGTGTTGACACATGAGCAGAGATTGGACTGGCTGTTCAGGCGCAGACTTCCGGAACAGTACTCTGGTGTAGGGCCCACATGAAAGGTAAGGACATTTGTTCCTTAATATACACCATTGCACTGTTTCTCAGGTCTGTATAAATTTCAGTTATCAGCCGTTTTATCAGCCGTTGTTCGTACTGTTTTTCACGTTTGTCTAATTTCAGTTTTTATAGAAGTAAAGGTACCAAAGAGATAAAGTTGATATAAAAGTGATAAGTCTTCAGTAGTTAAGGGTGATCGGCTAAAGGTCAAGAGGGCCTGCTGTGGGAGGTGGCTGCCCCAACTTTCTTTCCGGACACGGGGAAGGGATAGGCTAGGTTGGATTGAGTTTTCCTCAGGAGGGCTGCACCTGGAATATAACAAGATAAGCCGATCTGTGCCATCAATGAAATGTAAATGTTGACGATGGCCGCATAAGAATTAGTGAAGATAACAAAAGAGAAGAAGACTTAAGTTGATCGCAATCTGAGTCACAGAAGAAAGGCAAAACCTTGACTGTGGCCGAATTGGAATTTAGTTTTTGGATCCATTTAGGGTAGTTTGTGTGTGTTTGTGACTTGTGCTGTGCGCTTGGGTGAAAAACGCTGGGAGCGATTGTGTGTGTAAAAAAAAAAAGAGAGAGAGAGAGGTTTTGAGTGGAAGGCTCTGCTGCCGAGCAGACAGTTTGTGTTTAAATGTATTATTCTCTGTTGATTGCAGTTTGTTTTAAATGTATGGTTGGTGTTTGAGGATTGTATCTTGTTGGTTCGTATGTCTGTATGTGCTCGGTTATGTTGTCTTTTTATGTGTGCACCCATCTTGTTACTAAGTGGGAGCTTCTGTCTGTGTGTCCCATGCAAAGCTTATGTTTGGCTCTTACTAAATTAAAACTGGTAATTTAAAATTGAATAGCTTCAATCACTATGCCATGTTTATTTGCATAGTGATGGGTTTCCTGCATCACCTCTAATTTTAATTGTATAAAGTTACAGTTGGATGTAATTGTTATTATTGAGAACATTTTGGCTAAAAGTACTTTAAATTCTACGGAGCCCCTAAAGGGACATGGAGAAAAATTCTGATAGAAAGTGAACTATTTTTTAAAATTCCAGAAAGAAAAAAATACATAAATACAACACTTAGCAGTTTTGAAACATATCAGGATAGTGGTAATGTTTTCATTAATGGAATAAATAATATTTGATTACAGTTTTCTTTTTGACCTAAATTATTATGGAAATTTAACTGGTTGTCTTAAAGCGTGGCAATATCACAAAGATGCTTTTGTGTAAAATTGGACACTGTTGAATTAATTATTTTACATATGCATTTGAATAACCAATTTATGAAAAGTGTATGAAGCTGGAAATACTAAATTTTTAATACTTTTTAGAGTTTAATTTTTGAGAGGGGTTGATTCCACAATCGGTTAATTCTGAAACATCTGAGGGTGAATCATCTTGATGCATTTTTATTTTTCTTTCTCTTTGGAGCTCAGGCACTGAGGCAGTGGACTTTATCTGAGCCGCTCCAGTGACACTGAGCCTGGCTGGAACAACAAAAAGAAACAAAAAAGAGACAACTCTTCATCTACATCACAAGCTACAGAAAAGACATTTAATTTATAATTATGTGAGCAAAAGGTGGCATACACTTCTATTTTCTTAATTTACTTTGTGTTGTACTCTAGCAGAGACTCTTCTGTGGTTTGACGGGGAGCGTGGGGGCCGGGTTTTGAGGGTTCAGGACCGTGAGAGGAGGTGAGGAGGAAAGGTCTCTGGCTTCGGCTTCAGGCCTCCGCTGTTCTTAGCCGCGCTGACTTGGACATTTGCACCTTCTACACATATGAATTGTACCATCTTCTGCTGGACTGCTGTTTAAGGGCAAAGACCTATTGGACGATTCCTACAGCTTCTACAGAGGTCAGTGAGGTTGGATTGATTTTTCCTGTTGTCACGTGAGGATGGATTGCAGCTTACAGGATCTGATCCTTGAGGAAACACCTGGCTAAAGAACGAGACCCAGGCGTGGTTTCTGAGGGTCTCCTATGGCAGAAAGGACCACCAGATTCTGCCCGACGTGATACGGAGGTTTGAAAACAATGACATGCTGTATCTCTCCGTCTCCCCCTTGCTCTGTCAAGGGGGGCCACAACCTTTGTCCAGATTTTTTTGCACAGCGGGACTGAATGCTGCCCTGAACAACTTCTGATGGGGCAAATGGAACATCACATGTAAAGTTGGACTGAGACTCAGCGGCGGTCCTGCATGTCTGTTGCCATGGTTGGTGCTGGATTCTTCGTCTCTGGTCATGTGACCTGGGCTCCGGGGCCCCTGGGATTTCACTCAGTCTACAGGTTGGAGACAAAATGGCTGCCAACAAAATTTGGTAGTTTTTAATGGTTTTTCTTGAATTATCGAATTGTGTGATGCCACTTTTTCTCACCTTAGTTTAGTTACAGCACATTCATGGTCTACTGCCTTCGCACTCTGACCTCTGCTATCTGATCACCAGGATAAGTTTAACGGTACAAGTGAAGGCTCGATGCAGCAGGGTGTTAGAACTTTCTGCAGCTTACAGAAATATTTTGTTTGCCTGAATGATTATAACTGGTTGTCCAACATCTGGCTAATGTGTTTTTCTCCTCCAGCATGACAAGGATTGAAAAAGGATAAAAGTACGGTAAAAATTGTTAATTTCCTGATTTACAAAAGCACAACCAACCACGCTTCTAATACAAAAGAGGTTAGTCTAAAATCTATTTGGCTCAAATTACAGTGGCAATAAATATAAGGACTCCTATTTAAGTAATGATTTAGGTTTATTTGGACTCCATTTCAAATCTTAGGAAAATCTACTCTTCAGAAAATTACTGAACCAAATGATTGGTTTACTGCACAAATTTTCAACCAACTATTCAATTCTTTCACTGAGGTGTAAACACTCTGTTTAAATTAAATCCAACTGTTATAGTTAGCAATAAAACAAATTTGGGCTAACTGATGTGCGTGAGTTTCTTATGAGTTTCTGTACCGAAACACTCAAACAGTGTTTCGATACAGAAACAGGGAGATGCATGGAATTAATCTAATCTACAAATTGTGAGTTAATCTAATATATTGAGAAATTTTTCAGTTTTTGGCTTCAGCAAAATATAAGAGGTTAAATCAAAATTCACAAATATTTTAACTATTCGATACTGAATAGTTAAAACATACTGAATATTCTGAATTGAATACATTAAAATAAACAATGATGTCATGTGTCAAATAGATTTCTACAAAATAGAGTTTCTTAAAACAGGGAATAAATAGTTTGATTGCTGCTTCTCTCTTGCTATAATTCAAAATTATTTGTTTAACCAAGTCATGCAAAAAGGTCTAACCTGAAAATTATATAATTTAATAAATCTAGTTGTATCAATTTTCTCCCCAAAACTGCAAAAACATTGATAATTATGATAAATACTACAAAAGAGGGTAATTCAGTTAAATAAATATTTTATAGAAGGGTTTCAAAAGAACCAGTTGTTCAAAGGTTAAAATTGTTGAACTTTTGGGATTTAAAACCATGAAGTCAGTTAATTATGTAGTGACAGGGTTAACTTTATTCTTGTAAAAAAAAAACAGACAGGCTAATCATTCTAGGAGGGTTTAAAAGGAGAAGGAAATATGAAGATTCAAAGTAAATTGCTCTAAATTGGGAGTTTACAAATGCGCAATTATGGAACTGCTTAAAGCAGCAAACAGATTGACAGAATAAAACTTTTTGTTGTGATTTTTCTGTTGCAGAATGAAGTCCAATCCTTTCTGGGTGTGCCAGGATGTGAGACTGTGGGCGCCTTCCACGACTGGTGGACCAATATACAGCTGAAACGCCACTGAAGCATCGCAGGCCTGTCGGGGGTTTCCCATCGAGCTGCGCCGGCTCAACATCTGGACACACGCAGAAACTGATTTGACGTTGATAGGTCTCGAAGGTGTCCACCAACGGGTTCGAGGGTTGCCGCCGTGACAGGCACCACAAACCTTGCGGCCGCAGCTCCGATAGGCTGCCTCGGCAATGGTGGTACGGAACATGGTCCACTCAGACTCAATGTACCCCACCTCCCCCGGAACGTGTTCGAAGTTCTGCCGGAGATGAGAGTTGAAGCTCCGTCTCACAGGGGACTCCGCCAGACGTTCCCAGCAGACCCTCACTACACATTTGGGCCTGCCAGGTCTGATCGGCTTCCTCCCCCACCACTGGAGCCAACTCACCACCAGGTTGAGGTCCGTGGACAGCTCCACACCTCTCTTCACCCGAGTGTCCAAGACATACAGCTGCAGATCCGATGAAATGACGACAAAATCGATCATCAAACTGCAGCCTAGGGTGTCCTGGTGCCAAGTGCACATATGGACGCCCTTATGCCTGAACATGGTGTTCGTGATGGACAATCCGTGACGAGCACAGAAGTCCAACAACAGAACACCACTCAAGTTCAGATCGGGGAGGCCGTTCCTCCCAACCACGCCTCTCCAGGTCTCACTGTCATTGCCCACGTGAGCATTGAAGTCCCCCAGTAGAACAAGGGAGTCCCCAGGACGGGCACTCTCCAGTACCCCTTCTAAGGACTCCAAGAAGAGTGGGTAATTCGAACTGCTGTTTGGCCCGTAAGCACAAACAACAGTCAAAACCCGTCTCCCCACCCGTAGGCGGAGGGAGGCTACCCTCTCGTTCACCGGGGTGAACCCCAATGTACAGGCGCCCAGATGGGGGGCAACAAGTATGCCCCCTCCAGCCCGGCGCCTCTCACCATGGGCAACTCCAGAGTGGAAGTACGTCCAGCCCCTCTCAAGGAGACTGGTTCCAGCACCAGAGCCATATGTCGAGGTGAGGCCGACTATTTCTAGCCGGAACCGCTCAGCCTCGCACACCAGCTCCGGTTCCTTCCTCACCAGAGAGGTGACGTTCCATGTCCCAAGAGCCAGCTTCTGCAGCCGAGGATCAGACCGCCAGGGTCCCCTCCCTCAGCTGCCGCCCATAGCACAATGCACCCGACCCCTTTGGCCCCTCCGACAGGTGGTGAGCCCATCGGAAGGGGGACCCACGTCTCCTCTTCGGGCTGAGCCCGGCCGGGCTCCGTGGGCAAAAGCCCGGCCACCAGGCACTCGCAATCGTGCCCCACCTCCAGGCCTGGCTCCAGAGAGTGGAGCCCCGGTGACCCGCGTTCGGGCGAGGAAAAACGAAGTCCAAAGTTTGTGTTCATCATAAGGGGTCTTCGGGCTGCACTTTGTCTGGTTACTCACCTAGGACCTGTCTGCCTTGGGTGACCCTACCAGGGGCATAAAGCCCTAGACAGCATAGCTCCTAGGATCATTGGGACACTCAAACCCCTCCACCACGATAAGGTGGCCCAAGGAGAGGTGCTTTCTAACAATTCCCTCAATATAACTTTTAACCATTTCATGTGTCATTAAATATAACATTTATCTCTTTTAACTTTTATTACTAAAGAAAAATAAAACATTTTCAGATTTTGCTATTTTACAGTTCTTTAACCTTTATGGCATAGCATTGACCTGAGCTACTATCAAACAAAATAAACAACAACAACAAAAAAAATCTGGTTAAAAATAATAAATAAATACAATTAAAATAAATAAATGAAAATAAAATAAAATGATAATAATAATAATAAATAAAATAACATTTTACAGTCCGAAATTAAGATTGATGTGTAATTGAAGGTTACGAAGCTCAGCATGACTGCAGGGCAACGTTTTTTCCCACCACAAAAAAGAAACAGTAAATGCCATGGAGGGCTGAATGTCCTTTTTCCAATCTTAACCCTAACATTCTTTAAAATTTTATTTCTTTACATATTCTTTATTAGCTTGTAAGGGGGACATTGTGATTGCGATCCACCGCCTAAGAGGCATAGGGGTGCCCTGTCCGTTTTTACCCCCAAAACTGAGATGAAATGACATGAAATGAAATGAATGAATGAAAGACAACATCAATACTTGAAATGATGCTATGTATGCCAACATCTGCAAAAGCCTCGGGGGATGTTTTCCGGAAGGGACAGTGTCGACTCTAGGGTTTCTCCCAACAGGGCAAATGTTGAGACGCTTTACCAGGTCCAGAAAGAGTCACACGCTGTTAGACAAAAGGCCCATAGTAAAGAGTTACAATTTGGATTCTGTAAGACACCAAGGTCCATTTCTTACAAAAAAGAAACGTTTTCTCAAGCCACAGAGACATGGTGTGATTTCAGGGAGTGTCTTCAGTCCATATCATCAGCTATCCTCCTCTTTCTCCTCAGAAGCTGCACAGACTTTTTTAGAAACTCTTCTCGAATGTAATGGTTAAAGCGTCTCCTTTCAGCGCTGAAAGTGAATAAAATAAGTAACGTCTGAATGCTTTTCTTGGCTGATTTTATGCTCCATGTGTCAATGCAAATTATGATTCATCGATCGGGATTTCCATTCCCAACACATCTTACTGATTTAATTTTTTTAACAAACTTATTTGTGGGCCTGATTGACATCAACATCCTCAGCAAGCATAGGCTGAGGATGTTGCCTATGCTTGCATATGGTACCGATATGCCTAAGGTGATCATCTGATGGCAAAAATGTAATACAATAATCGGAATTATGCTGTCAATAGTAGGCTAAGCATCTGAAAATAATCTTTTATGTTTACCTCAGAATTTGTCATTTAATGAGGGTGGTATCCTCCCTCATTCTGCTATGTCTCTATGTGGCCATCATGGGTTACTATTGTGTAGCCCATGATGGAAAACCTCACAAAATCTGATAAATAGGCCGATACAGCATCCTAAAGTCTATGTAAGTGTACATTTCTACTATTACTAATTAACTTTTTTATAACTAACAAAATAGACACGAATGACATGCTAAACAAACCCCCACTAAACCCCCAACATATACACCAGTTAAGGTTATAGCCCAAGTCTGTAACTTCAAATTACAGCTCATAATTGCCTACCATAGACAGACAGCGTAGGCATATCATACATTTTATGACTCCTTAGAGTCTGTTGAGTATTTTAGTCATTAACTCTTGTTAATCAGGGACATCTTGACCTGATGTCCTTGATTTCATACCACTGGGATGAAAGAAATATATCTAGTTTGGTCAAAAGTTGTGGAAAAATGTGTATTATTTTTTGTTTAACAACCTCTGATGACCTCTGTGTTGGTCAGAGAGACTCAAAACCTGATTCAAATGAAAGCCTAGAGTGTCCCCTTTAAGATGATACCAAATATTGTATTATAGACCTTTGACAAATGCCCGTAACCACCAATGACTTAAGAGACCAGATGCTACACTCCTGTCCTAATTTGTGGAACAGATTAACACTTTTCTGATTAAATTCTGAACCGTCAGATATAAGGCTTCTGCATGTTGGTGTTCCCGCTAAAGCCTGAATATGCACAATTTCGGTTGTCTTGGCCTTTTTATCGCAACCTGTGGGATTTTCCCTGACTGGGAACGAGAATACGACCTGTTGAATGTGACAGGTAGCCAATCAAAAAGCGAGATGACATAAGAACAGAGGGGAATCCCAAACAGCTGACATATCGCGCAACTGTGAGTCCGGTGGATATCGGAGATGATGTGGAAATGTTTATTATTATATGTAAAGGTCATTATTATATATGTTTATTATGTTTATTCAGTTAAAAATGTTAACTATGAGAAAACATATTCACCTCCAAATCATAGTGCAGCAAATAGAGCAGCTGCTCCCGTCGTCTTTTATCTCTTAAAATGACTCCACAAACTATCACTATTGCTTCTACATTGTCATCCATGTTTGGTTATTCTAAATTCCCGTATGCTATGTTGGGGGTTTTACTGGATTATCCTCTGGAATCGGGATGTTCATGACTGGAATCAGTTCATGTGGTGTGTTGCTCCTGCCTTGTGGCTGAACACGAACTGATCGAACCTGTTGTTCTTTTATCAGCTCTGTGGTCACAGAGGTTTGGAGAATCGGCCGACAACTCCTAAATCTTGCCGTCTAAACCAGACTTCAGACTCACAAGCTCTACTCATCTCCTCTTGACCACTGCCCAAATGCTCTCCGACTCTGGTCGCTATGGTACTGTTTACATATCCCTTCAAAATAAGATACAGATGCGCCACAAAATGAAAATTTTACTTTCATGAAAATTTTAACTCACGATAATGAATAACGGGAGCCCTGAGCTTGTTTCTCTGCAACGAGACGGTCCCATCTGGGAGTGACGAGAGACAATGACACCTTAAGTGTTGCTTATATCCACAGCCTGCTTGGTCTCTAGTGGCGAAGCAGCTTGAAGCTTCATTGCCTCATTAGCAGCCGGTCGCTGCATGTTACACAGAGCGGCTTGTAATGTGGGACTCACCTACCGGTCAGGGATAAATCCATTTCCTGTCTCTTCTCTGGGAATTTTCCCATTTGCAAAGAAACTTTCCAAAGACATCTGATCTGTTTCTTACTCATTTTTATGGAGTGAAAATAGTCTCAAAATATCTGTGCGTGTGTAAAATGATTTGTGCGTGTGTAAAAATATCTATGTGTGTAATACTCGATTTGTAAAACTTAAAAATAAAATAAACCTTCTCCTACCCTATACATGTTGAAAAAGTACACACAAATCACCACCAGGTGATCACACACACAAAACTGCATTTACACACAAATCCGGTTACGAGTGTACAAGTATTTTTGAGACTCATTTCACGCTTCAGAGAAGCTCCCAGATTTGTGTGCAGATGGTGAGTTTACATGCTAGTAAAAGCTGGGACATCTGAGTTTTGCTCTGAGTCTAGTGTTTTTATCCTCTGAACGTTTCTCACTGTGCTTGTGCCGAAGTGCCAAATACTTTAGTTCGTGGAAAACGGTAGATCTCAGCACTTCCTTATAATATCCTAAAATTATTTATAGACATATTGTGCATTTTTGAGCGGTACAGGAGACTAAGTGGTCTGAAAAAGAACCACTGGGTGGCGGAATGGTTCGCTGGCCAGGAAAATAGCCAGGCAAACCCAGAAGCAAGACGTCCGGTGGTCTGTCCTCTGACGTACTTACGTAGCTAAACCTTCAGGTTTTTCTCTCCGATTATAATGAAACATGGAGTAATTATAAATGATTTCAGGTTACGTTTTATATGTCTGGTATTTTGATACTCTGCCCTCATATGTTTCTGTTAGCAGCAGCTAATGTTTATGTGAGCTATGCTACGTTAGCTGTTGGAAGCTAAGCGTGGATTTTTACTGTCTTTCTCAGAACAGTTTGATAATCTGTCTTCAGTATTAACTTTAACCAGGTTGATCTAGTTTTCTGATGCCGAAGTCGACAAGCATCTTCAGCAGATTACAGCAGTTATGGATGCACAAATCTTTTTACACACGCACAGATATTTTGAGACTATTTTCACTCCATACATTTTGTTGCTTGTGGGCTCGATGTTGGCGCGCAAGTAACCGAGAGAATCCGGTAAAAAAGAATTTTCAAAATAAAAGATCCTCCAGACTCAAATAATACACAAAACGGAAATATTTAATTATTTCTTGTGTGGCCCGGTACCAATTGGTCCACAGACAGGGGTTGGGGATCACTGCTCTACAGGACACACTGTGCCAGCCAGAGCTCCGGAGGGTAAGCAGCTCAAATCATGCAAATTCAATTAAACTTTGAAAAGATGCTGCTTCCCCTGCCAGCATGCATAGGTGGGCCCCATGTGGGAAAAAGAAGGGCAGACCAGATGGGTACCATATGGGTTTGTCTGTGGGTTCCACAGTGGCCCCACATGGGTTTGCCCATGTAGGGCCACAGCCCACATGGGCCCTACATGGCCCCTACACGGTAGTGGGCCCACATGGGTTTGTCCTAAATGGACCCATGTAGGGCCCATGTAGGCTGTGGCCCTACATGGGCAAACCCGGCCATCTGAAATAAACAAAAAGGAAAATTTTTGCTTTCATTTCTGATCTTTCTAAACCACAGAACACAGCTTAAAACATCCTGTCATTTTCTTGCAGAAAGTGATGGCCTGCCCTGCTCTGTTTCTGACATCATGTGAGGACTGCATCCCACGCAGAAAGCCTTCAGGCTAACACAGAGTCAGCCTGATAGACCGCACGACATAATAGGACTTAATGACTGTGGCCCAGTCTGATGCTGCACTTTCACCATGTTATCTCCTCATTTTGGTTTTGTTTGCCTTCTCTGACCCTGGTTATAATGAATACTCACTGCTGTTTGTGCAGTTTGTCATTCAGAAGGACAAATGTAGGAAGATTCAAGTAAACGTGACGTTTATGAAGCAGGAAGTATTTCTGTTGGACTGGAGAACATTTAGTGGCTCATTCAAGGAGTGAACAGTCAAGAGCTTCTCCACTGCTACAAATCTGAATAAGCAATAAAAATGACTTGCCTCTTTAAAGGAAAAAAGAACTACGTTTAGTCATTTCAGAGCACTTCATGGAATAAAACATCCGGGTTTGCTTTTCAGTGTTCGGGTATTTGCACTTAAATCATGTAAACAGCAACGTGAAAGGAAATACATTTTCAAAAGTTCCCTTTTGCATTTCACCTGCAAAAGATTCCACTTTTTTCCCATAAAGAATTAACACTATTATAAACATACTTTTCTCAGAATGTTACTTTTTTTTTTTTAAATACTTTTTCCTGCTGCTGTTGTGTAAAAGCTAAAACACAGTTAGCTCTCTGACGTCTGCAGGAAGCAGGAACCACTGCACACATAGCGCAGACTACTGAACATAACATATAATAATAACAAAAGATTTATTCTTTAAAGCAAAAGTAACTAAAAGAGAAAATTCTGCAGATGGGCTTGAAGTTTAGTCCCACTGGACAAAACCTCTTAGTCGTTCTCTAAGTGAACATGCTCCCTTTCACTTTACCTGGATGAAGAGTTATTTAAAGAGCAGAAAACAATTTGTGAAGATGGGAGAGACTGAATCTGACTGACTGGAGACTGTGTGTGAGGTACCTCAAGGGTCAGTACTGGGACTAGTTTTATTTAGTTTGTATATAAACGACATTAGCAAAGTGTCTAATGTATTACAATTTGTGTAATTTGCTGATGACACAAATATTCTACTCTCTTGTGAAAACTTAGAACAACTTCTTTCCATAGAAATCAGTAAATTAAAAAAATGGTATAATGATAATAAATTGGGTGAGAGTTAACACAAGTTAACACAAATGTGTATATGTAAATTGAAGCTAATATGTAAATTGAAGGCATATGAGTGTGTGTGGGTATGGATGTATATTTTTAGACATATACGTGTTTGGGGGCTGCACAGTGGCGCAGTTGGTAGAGCTGTTGCCTTGCAGCAAGAAGGTTCTGGGTTCGATTCCCGGCCTGGGGTCTTTCTGCATGGAGTCTCCATGTTCTCCCTGTGCATGGTGTGTTTTCTCCGGGTACTCTGGTTTCCTCCCACAGTCCAAAAACATGACTGTCAGGTTAATTGGCCTCTCCTAATTGCCCCTAGGTGTGAGTGTGTGTGTGCCTGGTTGTGTGTCCTGGGTGTCTCTGTGTTGCCCTGCGACAGACTGGCGACCTGTCCAGAGTGACCCCACCTCTCGCCCGGTTCAGTAGCTGGAGATAGGCACCAGCAACCCTCCTAACCCCATTGAGGGACAAGGGTGTAAGAAAATGGATGGATGGATGTGTTTGGTGAGTCCATGACAAAAAGGAAGAAAGATCAAATGGAAAATGAATTAACCTGATTTTCCTTTTTTTGATTTAATAACGAAGGTCCATCTGAAAACATGGTATGAGTTTATGGGATATGAGTTCATAAGTTTTTTAGTACTTCCTACTCCTTTTCGAGCATGCTAAGATTACTGTGTAATTTAATCTGTGTAATTTTATACTATCATGTTCAAAATAAATAACTCAAATAAAAACCCACCTGTTTTTTAAAAATGAAAAGCACTTTGAACTGCCTTGTTGCTTAAATGTATTGTAGAAATAAACTTGATTGACTGCTGATTATGGACTAATCCTTTAAAAAGCAGCTTAGGGACTTTGCTGATTGCCTGATTAAAAGTTAATTTATTAGTTCCATCAGTTGTTCAGTCTGTCCCGAACCACTGGGTGAACATTGTGATTGCTAGAATAAATCGGTTTTCATAGATAAATCTCATCATTGCTCTTATAAATTATGCATGCTTCATGCTCAATGATGGAAAAAGTCATGCTTTAAGAAATTTATATTGAGATTTATTGACTTTTTATGCATAATTAGAATTTAAAACAACCTTTATCAGCTGCTATATCATTATTTTGACCTCTCATTAAATGAGAATACTATTATATCAATGACATCCTCTTACTCTGCTACCATATTATTATATCAGGTGAGTTAAAAACTAAAAGCTAGAAATCCAAATGAGATCCTAACTATGAATTGCTAATACATAATGAACCTGAACCAAATGTTTGTCTGTGAGGCAGTAATGTGTCAGAAGCTACAGAGTAAAACATGCAGAACATCAATCAGTGGATTGGTGCTGTTCTCTCAAAATTAGCCTCTTCACAGATTGTTTATATGGAGCATGTGAAAAATATTCAAAACCAAAGAGCAGCTGGGAATCTAAAATGCCTTGAGGAACAATTACTGTCTGGCATTAGCAAAGCAGCCAATCCAGAAGCCTAATTTGTTTTCCATGCATACAGGGCAATGTAGATATTAGCTTCTGATAAGATTGGTTTCTACAATTTGTATATTTGGTGTTTAAACTATTAAAACAACATTCACCACTGTGAATACCAGAGATTTTCATCCCACTGGTAGCATCTAGAACGTGTCAGGTTGTTACATGAGGACTTCAAACCAGCCTCAAACGTAATAGGGACTTTTTTAGCCATGCTGAGAGCTGTGGATAATCCTTCTGACTGAACTACCGGCATGTTTACATCCTCTGAGAGAAAGATGCATTTTAATGAAAATACTTCATTTGTTTATTTCCCTGCAACTCTTACAGACTTCATCTGATAAAAGAAAGTCAACATTGGCCTCATTAAAGGGATCCCACAACTGCCTCATTGTCATGGGATGTGACGGCCTCATTGTCAGTCATGTCCACCTGTTCCATCAGGTACAACCCCTGCAGATGGCACTTTCATTGTAATTGACAGCAATGGAAAAAGGCTGTGGAAATGGGGATTCACACTTCTAAACCTTCAATTCCCTATTTCCCATACCGACCAACTCCAACCACCTGACTTTGTTTTTCTCCTTGTTATTGTCTCTGAGGGATGAAAGCAGCACACCCGGTCAGAGGCTGGCAGTCTCAGGAGGCAGATTACTGACATGCAGCAAGTAATCAGTCTCCTATTCACCCTAACAGCCTTTCATTTCTCCTCATGGTTGAAGGGATTCATGGATTCATGGGAGCGGAGGAGCACAAGGCTGCTGATAGCTGCAGGAAGGAGACTGAAACAAGATTCACATGCAATCAATGTAAAGACGATCACAGCTGCTACATTACTGTGGGACATATCACAGTCAGATACAAATAAATGTGATGTAAGAATTGTGCTAAAGTCTGTAAGACCCCGTTCCTTTTTAAACAGCAGATACTCGGGTCTTATCGTCATTTGTCCTGAATGTTACCCGCTAATCAGTGGTGGGAAGTAACGAAGTACAAGTACGTCGTTACTGTACTTAAGTACAATTTTCGTGTATCTGTACTTTACTTAAGTAGATTTAATAATGGATACTTTCTACTTTTACTCCACTACATTTTACAGTAAGTATCTGTACTTTCTACTTCACTACATTTCTACAAAACTGTCGCGTTACTCGTTACATCCAAGTCACATTGTGTTTTCTTTTTCCGTTAAAATGTGAAGTTCAGGGACTTAAGGTGGCGCCGTAAAATCCGAGCAATAACGTGACTTAGTGTCTGTTGTCACCCATCGGCTCCACCTTTAATCGCACGCGGAGCTCCAAGACATGCGCAGTGGTTTCCTCTGAGCGATCAGTAATATAATAGTACGGAAGCGCTACATAAATCATAAGATATGGCGACATGTAAAATCAGCAGCGCTTCGCTTTCACAGACGGTGGGGACTTTGTCCAATTTTTATCGTCACTTGGAAGGAAAGCTTAAAGAAAGGTAAGATCTGTGGACGTGATGCTAGCAAAGCTAGCTGTATTGACTGAGACACATGTTGCATCTGCGATGACTGACATGTCGCAGATATGGGACAACGCTGTGACCAAAGTGCAATATTGTAATATGACATTCATGGACGATCCGATTCTTCTGGACGGATCTTGACTAAGTCCTATAGTACTGAAGCCTCAGTGAGAGCCGTTCTTTGTTCTTGTAATGCTCTGCGTACACTGCAGTAGCTATTTTATTTCATTAAAATATTTTTATATTTAATTGGTGAATAAATAAAACAAGAACAAGAACGCAGAGCATGCTCATTGCTCTTTGTTTTTGTCACCTGTCATGGTGGCAGACGTTGCAGCAGGAGGGAGGATGAGAACAGTCACGGTGCTCCTCCTGCTTGGTTACTTCTTGCTTATATGGCCTTGGACAGTGTTCATAGGTTGTTAATTGCTATGTTTAATGGTGCAGACAATTATTATTTCTGACATTGGCAATATGGGCAACCGCACAGGGCGTTATTTCTTTAGGGATGGCAGGAGACCTCTGTGGATTGTGGCACAGAGATGAAAGCAAAACAGAATGAAGAAGAGTTTGAATTGATACTGGTTAAATTTATTTCAATACTTATTTCTAAGTATTTAATATCTAGGTGTTTTTATGGGAAAGTGAATCTTTCAGATCAATTTGAGAAGCAGTTTTGATAGGTGCACTTAATGTTATTGTCATGTAGCACGGGGTGCTGGTTTTGATTTGGTCTTGGGTTCAGTGGTCTAGACTACAACTCTGCTACGTGGCTCCTTGGTTCCATGTCCTGCTCTGCCAGTTGGATTTCTTTCAAAATAAATGTGTGGCAAAGAAAGTGAAGTTCATGTTATGTTAGGACAGGAGACAAGATGTTTCCATCCCTGAAATTATGATGCATAGAATCACATATCTAAGTCTAAACTATGTTACAGAATAAACACAATAAAAACATGCTTTATCTGTGGCATATGATCATATGATCGGTACACTTAATGATATTAGTGATTAGGCAATGCATTAGCAAGTACTTTTACTTTTAATACTTAAGTATTTTTAAAAACCAGTACTTTTTTACTTTTACTTAAGTAAAATGTTAATGTGGTACTTTGACTTTTACTTGAGTACATTTTTGTCTGTGTATTTGTACTTTTACTTAAGTACATTTTTTGAGTACTTTCTCCACCACTGCCTCTAATACCTCTTAACATTTGAAATAGTATCAGGTCAGCTGGTATTTTTGGCACAAACAGCAGCTACAAACAGAAAAATACCTGATATTCTCATAACTGGAATTTCAGTCCTGGTAGTCACCCACTGAGAAACCAACCCACCTGCACAACATAGAATGAATCCAACTAAGGGAGTAAATTATGAAAACATCATACAGCTAGAGAGCAGAAAAATAAAATAATTAAATATGGTTTATTGAACATAACATGTCTCTTTGCTGATTTGCTGGTTAATGACTTGCTAGATGTAATAACGAATTGCATTAGTAAGTTATTACTAATAAGTCAGAACATAACCTTATGAGCCATAAGATTATGCTATGATTCAACATAAACCTTCTGGCTGCAGCAAAAAGATCATGTTAAGTCAATTTCTAATTATTTAGAAACAACGACCTTTCAGTCAGACATTGTTCTGACATTTTGTTCTGCTGAGTGTGTGTGTGCTTGAGAGTTGTCAGTGTTTAAAGCTTCAATATGTATCTTATATAACAAATGTTTTGTAGATATTTGTTAAATCTACGCCGTCAAAGTAGATTAAAAACATAATATAAAACATAGGATATGTGACAAGATCCATGTATCACTCCTAACCAAAAACAAGCCATCAGAGCCAGGAGGAGGGGCTTATCGCTGTTATTGCCCTTTATGTACTCACTGCTGAATGTGCTAATGGTGAAGAAACTACTTACTTTTAAAGAAAAACTGGTTACCTGCTGTCACTGGTGGCTATGCTAACTAGCCTGAGCATTCACTGCAGAATCTGCTGATGGGAAAAGCTGTAGCGGTAAAGGAGAGCAAGGGGGTACAGGGAGTAAGCTGCACCACAGATGATTGTGATTGACAGCGTTAAGACCCGCCTCCTGGCTCTGATCGGATGTTTCTAGTAAGAACTGGGAGAATGCAGAGGAGCTCATCTTTTTCACAGATTATCTGTTTCAAAATAGTGACAGTTTCAACAAAAATGTAATTTTTGAAAAAAAAGTTACATGCTGCAGCTTTAACAGTGAGTGAACACTAAGGGTTATTTTAGATCAGGACATTTCTTAGCCTACTTCCTGTTGTGAAGCAGATTCATACTGGCCTAGTAATACCTGGGCCAGTATGAATTGAACAATGATAAAAGTCAACTAAAAATTGGTTTATTAATGCTACTTTGAAAATGAATAAGAACTTTTTAACAAAGGACCAGGTTGGTTTTCAAAGCTTTCTTCCCCTAATGAACAAAATCATAATTTAAGACACATTTGTATCATCTTTCAAAATATGACAAAGACCTTCATTCATAGATACATTCAATGTTTCCAAAGCAGCAAAGTATTTACTCTCCTGTTTTCATGACTTCTGAAATTGATCCTGGCATGATGCAAATGAACTTCAAGTCCTGACCAACAATGATTCATTCCTGTCTTATTAGAAATGCATTCAGTCCACCAAGCAGCAGATAGACTTAAGTGGTACCGACGTATAATTGTTGCCTTAAGCTCCATGCTTGTAAACTAGTTTAGCATTAAACCTTTAAACTGTTCAGACATGATCACTGAACTGTGTTCTTTAAGAATGTTGCATGTCACAAAAAGGTTTCCTCTGTTGAGATGCAAAGCTGGTTCTCGTTATACCTGACTGCACATGAACCATGACGGCTACATGCTGTCCTGCCTCCTGCAGCCTTTATGTGTTGTTGCTGTTGGAAACAGCTGAGGAACAGTGAGTTCACGGGAATGGAAACAACCTGAGACGATATGCTGTACAGGGATCCAAATTAGTTGAACATATTGGGATAAATATGTTGCAATTTTCCTGTTGACTATAAAATGCTGTTTACGTGTTTACTGTGACATATCAATGTCATTAGTTTGAAAATGTTTTATCTTTTGTTAAATTTTTCATTTATGAAGGTTGCCATTTTTTCACCTGTACAATGCATGCTGAGTTGGTGACATGTTTGGGTCCATTCTGTTCTATAATCTACAGAGTAAACACAGAAGGCCAACTTCACCTGAGTTGCTTGAATCATATTGCATTTGATTGGTGTAAATTTAGACAATGCCACACTGCATTGCACTTGGCTGTAATTAAAAGAAATAATGAGGTGAGTCTGCACCGCTAATTTGTGCTCTCAACATTTTCCTCCAGAAGACTTGACATTTGTTCAGCAAAATTGAAGGAGGATTGAAGAGGTGGTTGTTACCCTCGCTGCTGCCGCCAGTACTGAAAACACGGACCCGGCACCAGGCCAAAGACCCGACCTCAAAGAGGTGTTAACAGACCGAAGACCAGACCTGACAGAGCTACAGAATTAACTACCCCGGATCACACAGTCCAACCAGAGGTACGAATCATTCACCGTTTCATTTACGAAGCTGAAGGCAGCAGCACAAACACCAGCTTCTGCCAGCTGTCCTCTTCCTCTGTGTGATCCTCCTCTTCCTCTGTGTGATCCTCCTCTTCCTCTGTGTGATCCTCCTCTTCCTCTGTGTGATCCTCCTCTTCCTCTGTGTGATCCTCCTCTTCCTCTGTGTGATCCTCCTCTTCCTGTGTGATCCTCCTCTTCCTCTGTGTGATCCTCCTCTTCCTCTTCGTGATCCTCCTCTTCCTCTTTGTGATCCTCCTCTTCCTGTGTGATCCTCCTCTTCCTCTTTGTGATCCTCCTCTTCCTCTTCGTGATCCTCCTCTTCCTGATCCTCCTCTTCCTCTGTGTGATCCTCCTCTTCCTCTTCGTGATCCTCCTCTTCGTGATCCTCCTCTTCCTGATCCTCCTCTTCCTCTGTGTGATCCTCCTCTTCCTCTGTGTGATCCTCCTCTTCCTCTGTGTGATCCTCCTCTTCCTCTTCGTGATCCTCCTCTTCCTCTGTGTGATCCTCCTCTTCCTCTGTGTGATCCTCCTCTTCCTCTTCGTGATCCTCCTCTTCCTCTGTGTGATCCTCCTCTTCCTCTTCGTGATCCTCCTCTTCCTCTTCGTGATCCTCCTCTTCCTCTGTGTGATCCTCCTCTTCCTCTGTGTGATCCTCCTCTTCCTCTTCGTGATCCTCCTCTTCCTCTTCGTGATCCTCCTCTTCCTCTTCGTGATCCTCCTCTTCCTCTGTGTGATCCTCCTCTTCCTCTGTGTGATCCTCCTCTTCCTCTGTGTGATCCTCCTCTTCCTCTGTGTGATCCTCCTCTTCCTCTTCGTGATCCTCCTCTTCCTCTGTGTGACCCTCCTCTTCCTCTGTGATCCTCCTCTTCCTCTGTGTGATCCTCCTCTTCCTCTTCGTGATCCTCCTCTTCCTCTTTGTGATCCTCCTCTTCCTGTGTGATCCTCCTCTTCCTCTTTGTGATCCTCCTCTTCCTCTTCGTGATCCTCCTCTTCCTGATCCTCCTCTTCCTCTGTGTGATCCTCCTCTTCCTCTTCGTGATCCTCCTCTTCGTGATCCTCCTCTTCCTGATCCTCCTCTTCCTCTGTGTGATCCTCCTCTTCCTCTGTGTGATCCTCCTCTTCCTCTTCGTGATCCTCCTCTTCCTCTTCGTGATCCTCCTCTTCCTCTTCGTGATCCTCCTCTTCCTCTGTGTGATCCTCCTCTTCCTCTTCGTGATCCTCCTCTTCCTCTGTGTGATCCTCCTCTTCCTCTGTGTGATCCTCCTCTTCCTCTTCGTGATCCTCCTCATCCTCATGACCTCTGAGGTGAATTCTACATTTCCAACATTTCAAATTGAAAAGACTTAATGTTACTGATTGCTGTTTTGTCTGGACAGAGCTAGAACAATGGGACCTAGAATATGTCAAATGGATGTCGCAACAACATGGCGACATTTGTGTGACAATATTTTATTTAAATTTATAAAAACAAAACAGCCTACAGTATTATTCCTGTGTCATAAACATTTCTCAAATATAGTTTATTGTTGCAACTAATCATTGATCACGTTAAGTCGGGAAATAAACAATTTGACATCCTGGAGAAAAAGGTAGCGCTGGGCAGACATGAAGGTCATGTTCTAAAAGTATCCTGAAGACAAAACAAGGAAACTTTTCATCTTTGGTTTCTTTTTGCTGCAGGAGTTTGCAAACAGAAACCAAAACAGTTTTAATGTCAATCTTTATTATCATGGTAAAATAGCACTTTTTCATTCATTTCTCTTTAATAGTACAATTTTCACAAGTAAAATAAAAAAACACAATCAAAGCTTTTTAATTAGAAATAGATTACTAATAGGTTATCTTGCTTGTAAACTTTTAAGTTGAAACCAGCAAAATATGGCAGACAATAGAAACCCATGGTGGCAGAAGACACTGATTGATGAGAATTCCAGAAGTAATGTTTCACAAAGTTACAGTCTTTAAAATTACAATCTGTAGTGTTACACTCTCTTTAGGTATTGATCTATAAAAGAAATGCATATACAAGCATTTAATTTTTCAGTTATTTTTAGTCAAACAGAGCACACACACCCATTCAGCTGATCTGGCTTTACTGAGGCGGTTAAAAAACAGAGCAGGCCCGTGGATGACTGACTGCTGCTACGCAGGAAGTATTGCTGCATAATTAGGAAGAATTATGTTTGGTGTATAGTGTTTAATTCTGGCTGTCTATATGTGTGGAATTAGTGTTTGGTTCTGTGGAAACATCGCTGGAATGAAGAGAAGGACGACTTGTGTTTTTTCAAAGAGAAAGAAAATAACATGAAAAGTTTGCTTGTGTAAATGACCCACTGTCACCACCAGTGGTTCGGTCCTCAGCTTTAGGAGGCGTCCGCTCCGTTTCTCTGCTCCATTGACTCGCCTCTCTGAGAGAGGAGGAAGGACTCCCAAACAGCCAGACACTGAAAGAAACAGGATCAGCACTTCAAACATGAAAACATGAGGACAGCCTCATGGGCCCGTTCACATGATACCAACATGGAGGCACATTAGCAATGACCTCACAGGCTGGGGACGATTGGACAAACTCATTTTCATTTTGGGCCAAACAGAGCATACAACCCCCAAGTGCTCCCATCAACATCATGAGTGTCCTCAAAGGGCTGGTTGTGTCAGAATATATTGATAAAAACCGCCTATTATACTGTTAAAAATATTAATAATTAATATTAGTGGTTGTCTCTGTGTTTTACAAGTACTTCTTAAAATACTGTTGCTTGTAAAAGTATTCACAACCCATGAACGTTTACATATTTTGTCACATAACCACAAATATTAATATATTTCATTGGAATTTAATGTATAAGAGAAAGACAAAGTGGAATACAATTGTCAAGTAGAAAAAATGATAACATGATTCAAAATAAACTTTTCAATTTGTTTTTATAAATAAACTGAAAAGGGTGGTGTTCAAAAGTGGAACTACTTTTTGCTGCAATTCTTCTACTTCACCATTGTACAATTGTTAATGGACAAGGCAAACAAAAAAATGTGTAGCTTCACTTGAATTTTCATGCAATATTCAGACATGAGCTGATGTGTTTCCATTGGTGAGCAAAAGGTTCAAACAAGGCAGGAAAACGTTCCAGGTCCATCTCAACACTTTTCTCTCTTTTTCATCGATTCTGTTCTTACAGAACTTCTTTGCCATTTCATAAACATGGCTGCAGAACTTTCCTTTATGTGAATGTGTGCGTGCATGTGTGTGTGGTGAAAAGCTTGACAAAGCAAATCACATCTTTATGACATAGAGGTAGTTATATAGGAGGCAGGAAGCCATCCAGCCCTGATGTGAAAATGAACAATAAACAAAAAACAAAAACAGCATAGGTTAAAAATCAGAACCCACCTTCAATCTGTTGGTTTAAAATGGTCTGACTAAGTCTGGCAGCGATCAGGGATCATGATCTGAACCTCAACAACCTCATCAAAGGCACAATATTATCATCTAAAAAATAATGCCAAATTTGTTCATGCCTTTGTTTTTAGCAGACTTAATTATTGCAGCACTATTTTCACTGTAATCCCAAAAAATCCACAAGGCAGTTTCAGATTCTTCAGAATGCCTTACAAAAACAAAAAGAGGTCAGCATGTCAGTCCACTTCTGAGGTCCTTGCACTGATTTCCTGTTACTCAAAAAATAGCATTTAAAATCTCATTAATGGCTTATAAAGCACCTACTAATAAAAGCCCAGATTACATTGCAGATCTTCTCCAAAGCTTAAAAGCCATGAAGGACTTTAAGATTATCTGAATCAAACCTACTCATTTTGAGAATGAAATGAAGCATCTTTCAGTTTTTATGCACCAAAGATCTTTAATAAGCTCCTTTAACTTCTTTGTATAAACATTTTAAATATTCTCTGACTGAAGGTGCTATGTAAATAAAGTTGCCTTGCCTTCACCTGGACATGGAGAGAGGACGCACCTGTGGACAGAGGCCGGATTCATTTTTGAAGTGGGGAGGCCAGGGATGTTTCGTCATCTCTGTTTCGCACTTTGAATGTCAGGCGCGCGCACTTGTTCAGTTGACACGATGGCACCTGTCAATCAGCTCATTGGGTTTGTCGCAATTTGCCCCGAAGTAAGCGCCCCTTACCCTGGAGGACAAAGTTGTCGGGTCCACCACGTGAAGCGACCTGGTTACTGATTTACTGATTGCTGGCTATTAAATGTGCTGCAGTGATACAGATTTGATGAAGAATAATCAGAAAAAATAGTTAAAAGTTGTGGAGGAACATGCACAAAGCATGCTTTACCCAGAGAATTTAGAGGAAGGAATAAAGTTTATTACATTTTCAAAACTGGTGTCTGGAAAAATGTAAAAGGCGGATAAATGCCTGCGGCCAACCCAAGAACAGCTGAATACAGAGATCCACTGTATTAAAACACCATGTTCAATTGAAGGTTTTGTCATTATTACATCATATTCTTTAAAGGTTAAATATCAATGCGTGAAGCTTGGTCCAAAGTAATAAAAATGTGTGCTGTGTCTGCAAATGGCTACAGTTTGCGTACAGTTGCGGCGCGTCTCGAGCGTTTAGCGCAGCGTGATTTGAACCGTTTTGAGCATTTGAACCTTCGAGCACCTCTAACGAGTCCGACGCTTCACAAAGACTTTGAATGTAACGATTAAAGCGCGTTTGGTGTGAACGCACCAAAAGTGCAACGCGCCAAACTTGAAGCGTCAGAGGCGTTTTTTAATGCGTTTAGTGCGAATGCACCATTAGTGGGTTAAACAGTTGTCCAAACGGACCCGTCAGGTGTTCAGTTCGCCAAACCACACACACACACACAAAAATAAAATCATAAATTGGCGACCTGCCAGAACCGCACACCCGGTAAAAAGTTCAGGCAGGATCAAAGCGACCTCTCTTGGGTCTATGAGAATAATGAAACTCCACTCATTCATTTTTAGCTCACAGAAAAAGCGTCAAACCGTCAAATAAACAAAAGTAAATTGACCAATAACATTTAGGCTTATGCGTGCCCACCCCCACAAACTCACACAGATGTGCACTACAAGATGTTTGACAAAAGATTTTTTTTTCTTCTCCTCAATATTGTTAATAGTCAAGAGAGTTGGGTAATAAAGTCATCCAAAAATTATTGTTTTTCTTTTTTACTTCTCAATGTATGCACAGTGCTTAGAGCCGTACAACTGCGGGCGCCCCTGTCCTCAGCTAAATACGCACGACATAATTATGCCGAGGATGGACAAAATCACGACTGGCCAAATTTTTGGAACATTAAAAAAATTATAAAATAGATGTCAAATATCCTCCAGCAATGCCAATTCAGAGAAGCAGGACAACCTAATGGTTCCAGCACATCATCACGTTACGGCGCAGCAGCGCTATCTGGATGCTGTGGGTCTGAAGCCAAAAGGCGCAGATTATATTTGCTGCATGTTCCACAAAATTTGCGGGAAAGAGATTTCTGAGTGGGATAGATTACCAGCCAGACTGCTAACAATATATTTGCATTGAAAACAAAATTAAAACTCCACGATTAAACTTGAATGTGCTGTTTTATTTTACAACGAAAAATGAATTTCAACAGCCAAAGACCTGAAAACCATCAGTGGCCATCCATACTGATGGCTGATTGGCTTTTAGAAGAAAAGAAAAATATTCACGCAATTATTTTTCAACTTGAGCAAAAATTATCTGCTCTGGGCAAAGTGTGGGTGAGCATTTGGTCCGGACCGATAACGGACATGGGCAACATGTCTTTTTTGTTTCATCCCAACGCCGTTAGAAAGAAAACCTCAACACAGTTCTATAAATACTGCATTTGGGCCAAATGTGGCACAAATACAGAAATTCTCATTTAATTTTTAGGCAGAATTGTTCCAGACACGGACCGTATCAGAGCCAGAGTCTCTTTTCAGGTGTCAGGCCGGTTCCTGATCCCAACCCGACCCGGAGCTGCTGCATGTGGTAAAGCTTTAGGTGACTGTTATGATCTGGAGACTTAGATTTGGTCCAGATCTGAGTGTTGTAGGTTTTATCTGTGCTTCTGTCTGTATATAAACATAGAGAGATGTCAGTCACAGATTGTCAGAGTTGCGTGCAGTCTGTGTAAATGTCTGGTGGGACCAGCAGACGGGCAGAGCAGGGCCGTAAAGTGTGTGTGTGTGTGGTGGGGGGGGGGGGGGGGGCAATGGCCCCCTGTCCCCCCTATTCCAGCGCCTATGCCTGTAGACCCACCAAAACCTGGACATCCACTTAGTCTGACAAGAGAGAAGCAGCCAAGAGGCCCATGGTGACTCTGGAGGAGCTGCAGAGATCGTTCACTTCACAAATCCGGCCTTTATAAAAGAGTGGCAAAAAAAGGCACTGCTGAAATAAAGGCTAAAGAAGTCCACATTTCTGATTTCTGATTGAGACAAGCTATGAAAGAGACATGAGGGGGAGGGCACATTGGTCAGATGGCAGTCAACATGAACTTTTAGACCTACAAGCAAAACACTAGTCAAACAGAGTGATGGCAGTATCATGCTGGAGAAGCAAAAAGCTCAAGCAGTTTTTCAGAGATGAAAAAGCAAACAGATTAAGATGTTGATGCTGAACACTTGTAGAGATGTACAAAATATAAAAAATAATGTATCATCTTCTTTTCACTTTAAAATTCTGTACGATTTTATATTGGCCTGTCCCATAAAACCACGATAAAATGCCTTGATGTTTGAGGTGGGAACATGAAAAAATTTGAAGAGGTTTAAGGGATCAGAGCATCTGCTTGTTACTGGAACACAAAGAAAAATGGAGCAGAGATGAGCTTTAAGAAATTCTTCCAGATCTAATGAGGTAAAACGGGACATGCAGGAGAATTTTCTTCAAAAATCATGGAGGAAACAACAAAGCAATGTGGTTGGGTCAACTAAGTCCTCACTGGGAGCAGATGTCCAAGTATGTTAGCAACTCTGTCACTCAGCAGTGTGATGAGGGATTTAACCGCCAACTACATTTCACAGCTGAAGCCATGACGGGCTGATTTTGAAGTGCTAGAATAAATTCAAAAACTGTAAAACAAAAAACAAACAAAAAAAAACCCCTCCAACATATCAGTTCCACAGTCTTTGTTAAACAAATACATTTCTCTAATATTTTCTCAAGTCATTTTTGGCAACTAAGTTTCAGCCCATGCAGACAAAATGCGTACTAAAAGAGGAGGAATTTGGAGCCACTCTTTATAGGAGAATTGCTGGAAAGGCCTGTTCAATGTTTCACCCTACAGCCTCTCAATCACATTTAAATCCAGAGTTTGATTAGACCACTCCAAAATCTTCATTTTAGTTTTTATGAGCCATTCAGGGATAGACTTGCAGGTTCTCAGTGTTGTTCTTTGTAACCCTTTCCAGACTGATGGATGTCAGAGACTTTCTTTTTCATGTGATATTCTACAGATTGGGGATTGACACGCTGGTTTCTGAGATCTTTTAGTCCAGGGGTCCCCAAATGTTTTCCTGTGAGGGCCACATAACTTTTCTCTTCTCTGGTGGGGGGCCGGAGTCAGTTTGTAACCGAAAAAGTGTGACAATTGCAGAAGTGCCTAAATGTAAAAATGTATTGTTTTCCAGAAAGCACAATCAAATAACCCTCTCTGGGTTCATCACAGAAAAAATCCAGGAAATAACACTATTTATGACGTATTTTCCGGACTATAAGCCTCAGATATCTCTGCTGATTCAGGTTTTCCACGGCGATGCAGCAGCATCAGAGAGGGGCGGACACCCAACATTTGAGTCATAACAGGTCAATTGAATATTACATTCATTACGGTAGAAAAAGTTGCCAAGTTTAGATTTAACTGAACTGATTACGGTAGTTTCCGAACGGTAACTGTGACAGTAAAAGTACTGATCCTTTGTGTTGTTACTAGCATGTGCTAAACGAAAATGGGTGCTTTCTTCTTCCTCTTTAGATTTCAACGGCATCTTGCATCCATTATTGTTGCACTACTGCCACCTACTGGATCCTAATATCTATACCTCAAATTCTCATAATGATCCCAGTATTATTTAAAAAAACGAAAAATCTTTTTTCCCCTCAATGCTATAACTGAACAACATTCTCAAATTTCAATTCCCTATTAAAACCCAATTCCGTTTTAATGGGCGCTTTCTTTTTTTATTTCCAATTTTGACTTCCAATGATTCACTTCCTGCTAAAGAGCCCCCTGGTGGTTGAAGAAAAATCCACATATAAGCCACACCGGGCTATAAACTGCATGGTTCCAAGCTTAGGAAGAAAGTAGCGGCTTATAGTCCGGAAAATACGGCATATGAAAAAAAATCTAAATGCTCTCTGGTATTGTTCAGAGGGCCGGACCAAATGTGGAGGCGGGCCAGATCTGGCACGCGGGCCGGAGTTTGGGGACCACTGTTTTAGTCCATTTCATGCAGTCAGGAAGGTACAGTTGAAGGGACTCTTTGATTCTTGATCTTGACATGGAGAGCCTGGGTGGTTTGGATATATGAAATCATCATTTGAAAACCGATTTTTGGATTTACTCATGTTATCTTTGATGGTTATCAATATTTGTTTGACAAGCAGAAACACTGAAGTTTTTTTTTCACTCACTCCAACATTCTGAACCCTTTTCTCTGTGGTTCTTATGTTGCCTCCTTACCTAGACGGAATTAAAAACCCTTCCAGATACCAGTCTCTTAATAGATACTTCACGGTCATATCTCTCAGGTCCACAACATTAAATCATTCACAGACCACACATTAAAGTTATATTTTGACAGTGAGAGGCAGACTATCAAAAAGTAAATCTAGAAAATTAAGTAACATTTAAATAAAAATAATTTTATTTCCTCCACTGTATATTTATTTACATGTTTACCGACTGTAAAACAGTAAACCTGTGGTTTTTACAGCAGTGCTGCAGGAACACACGGCAGATGAATGGCTCCAGAGTTACTTAAAGGTTTTCTTACTGTGCTTTGGTCTCTGCTCCTTTCTGACTGGCCAGCTGCATGCAAGATATTCACTGGTCATTACTCAAAGTCTTTTCGGTGAAGTCATATTTTGATTTTCCTATTCAGTCAGCACAAACAATATTTCAGGTTATTATTCTGCTGCTTAAGTTCTTGACCAAGCTTCACCCAAGTGCTTCCTTTATGCCTTGATTAGTTGACCCTTCACTTGTGATCATGGAGTTGTCCTCTCTACTCATTATCTCTTTCTGAAGAGGTCCAGGTGACATTAGCTCAGTGCTTCTCAATTCCAGTCCTCAGGCCCCCCTGCTCTGCATGTTTTAGATGTGCCTCTATTCCAGAACAGCTGATTCAGATGATTGCATGACCATCAAGTACTGCAGAAACCTGTTAATCACCCACAGATTCAATCCATATGTGTAGCAGAAGGGGAACACCTAAAAGATGCAGGGCAGGGGGGCCTGAGGACCGGAATTGAGAAACACTTCATTAGCTGTTGAACAACAAGGCAGAGTGTAATCCATGTAAAATAAAGAAGTGGAACTAAGTGGTAAATCCAAAGGTGGGATTAGAGATTGGGCTTTAGTTCCAACCTTCCCCCATCCTTCTAAGTGCCATCACTTAACTCCGTTAAACACACTAGAACTAATGAAGAACTTCAACGTGGTGTCTTTATGGATATTAGAATTTTAAAGGGTGAGATAAGAACAAACAGCAAGCTATTGCTGCTGATGTTTGGAATATTGAAGGTATTAATAAAATGTGTTTTTGAACTGCTGAACTCTTCCTAATGACAGCTGGAATTAAGCCTGTCATTCAGGTCTGAAACCTTGTAGTTATAAATTTTCATAAAAAGTACATACTACAGTCCTCTACCTTAGCTTTCACTTAGCAATATTTTATCTTTCAAAGGATTTCTCTGGAAAGGAAAACATCTTTAACTCAGCTGCTCAGAGTGACAGTCACCTCAGATCACATTTAGTGTTTTTTTTTAGCAGAGAGGAAGTGAACCTGAGGGGGAAGCATTAAAGTGAGCTGCTGCCCTCTGCTGGCAGTTTTTGTCACTGAAAACATAGCAAGAAATGATCAGTACTGCATCTAATTTATTGCTGTATATTTTGCATGCTGTACTGTTGACTGCTGTGTCTGGCATACTGTTGTTTAGTTCCTCCCTGTCCGATCGGGGAATAGGTGTTGCCAAATTCACATACGCACGCCCACACACATGCACACCTACACACGCACTCACAATGTATCCAACACACACACGTAAACAGCTGAAGATCATACAAACACAACCCTGGACTATATTTTTCTTTTACTCCGCCATTTCAAATCTTTTCTCAGCAGCAGACTACTTCCAGGAGAAATGCCTGTTTACCTAGAGAAGATGAATGCTAAACAAACAGCTTGTTTTACCAATCAACATGTGCACATGATTTTAACAATTACTTCCTTTAAAAACCACTGATTCTTCTTCAACACCTCTGAGGTAACAGAGCTGCTCTAAAGAACCAGCTAGTCAAAGTTCTTGAGGTCTGAAGACAAACGGCATAAAGCGATGAAGGGCAGTAAGTCAAACTCACCTTCTCATAATAATCGACGTTCTTGGCAGCAGTGGAGATGAAGGCAGATTTGAGGTCAGCTCTCATGCTGGTCCTCCAGCGGGACCAGTCTCCCCGTAAAGCATTGTTGGCCTGTTCCACTCGGTCTGCCAGGTCATCCACCTCCTCCTGCAGCTGCCACACACAGAAAAACCTCATCACTGATGAGTTTGAGGAACCAAAGCTGAATCTGGATTACACTAATCAGCCCGAGAGTTCAGAGAAATCTGGTACTTCACACTGATCTGGTACACTTTAAACCAGGGGTCCCCAAACTTTTCCTGTGAGGGCCACATAACTTTTCCCTTCTCTGGTGGGGGGCCGGAGTCAGTTTGTAGCAGAAGAAGTGTGACAACTGCAGGAGTGCCTAAATGTAAAAATGTATTATTTTCCAGAAAGCACAATCAAATAACCCTCTCTGGGTTCTTCACAGAAAAAAATCCAGGAAATAACACAATTTATTAAATAAATACCATATTTTCCGGACTATAAGCCGCACCGGGCTATAAGCTGCAGATATCTCTGTAGGCTATAAGCTGCATCATTATGAATGCAGCAGCAGCACAGGGGGGCAGACACCCAACATTTGAGTCATAACAGCTCAATTGAATATCACATTTAGGGTTGAAAAAGAAAAAGTTGCCAAGTTTAGATTTAACTGAACTGATTACGGAAGTTTCCGAACGGTAACTGTAACAGTAAAAGTGCTGAACCTACGTGTCTGCTACTAGCATGTGCTAAATGAAAATGGGCCATTTCTTCTTCCTCTTTAGATTTCAACAGCAGCTTGCATCCATTATTGTTGCATTACTGCCATCTATTAGATCCTAATATCTATACCTCAAATTCTCATAATGATCCCAGTATTATTTAAAAAAAAATGAAAAATCTTCTTTTTCCCCTCAATGCTATTTAACTGATAAACTACATTCTCAAATTTCAATTCCCTATTAAAACCTAATTTCGTTTTATTGGGCGCTTTCTTCTTTTATTTCTAATTTTGACTTCCAATGATTCACTTCCTGCTAAAGAGCCCCCTGGTGGTTGAAGAAAAATCCACATATAAGCCGCAAGGTTCAAAGTTTAGTAAAAAGGTAGCGGCTTATAGTCCGGAAAATACGGTATATGAAAAAAAATCTAAATGCTCTTTGGTATTGTTCAGGAGGCCGGACCAAATGTGGAGGCGGGCCGGATCCGGCCCGTGGGCCGTAGTTTGGGGACCACTGCTTTAAACGGACCAAAGTTGGTTTCCCCCAGGGGTGAAAACACTCAAGTGAATCCCAGTGCAGACCAAATACCCGGACCCACTTCTTGAGGTGGTCTTGGCCAACTTCTAAACCAACTCTTGTGCATTTCACCTTTGGTGACAACGGACGTTACCAACGGACCTTACCAAGCTCCGCCCAGAAACGCGCGATGCCTCCAAGATTGTGCACGTCACAGCTAAATGCTATACTCTGCAGAGAGTCAGTCGAAATGAAATTACACATAGAAACTAAGCACCGCGAGGCTTTGTTTGTGAGACATGCAGTCACGTGAGACTTTTGAGGGGCGTTTCTGGGCGGAGTTTGGTAAGGTCTGTGAAAATACAGACCGGCCTTGATCCAAACCACTACAGGAAATATACATCTTTTTGTACTTCATGAGGCAAATTTGCATTCCATTAGGATGAAGATGAGTCCTTCAGTGTCGCTACCATTGCCACTGCATTTACTGGTTGGACTGAACTTATACCCAACATTCTTTTGCTGTTCATTCAGCTGCAGCAGCATTTACAGACACCATTCAGGGTTTCCCCCAGAAATTTTGCTAAGTGGTTGGGGTGACAAGTCAGTCCAGCATGTTTTTGTATAAAAAGATGTTAAGTTAACAGGACATGTAAAAATATTACTGGGTAATTATATGTTCTGGTAAAACATCACTAGTGAAATGCTATTTAAACCCACATCTAGTCTTTAATACAACAAATCAAAAAATACAATTAAAATGAATATCAATTATTTGCACTTCTGTTTAATCCAAATTAAGTCAGCAGCTTCTGATATGCCCCTGAAGCCTTTATGGGGTTGCAGGGGTCCCATAAAGGCTAATATTTTAACACAGACCACAGATATGTAAATGTAACATTTGTTTATTTAGATTATCAATGCTGCTAAATTTGATTTAATGGTTTCAGCATACATAAATTAAAATATTTTAAATTATTGGCAAGTTTACTTTGTAAAAGTTCAAAGAACAATATTCATAATTAGATTGTTTTGTTACCACAGCAGCAATCTGATGCTGCCAGTTTAATCTTTGAGTTTGAGCTCTAGTGCCCTTTTTCCACCGCCTCGGCTCGCTTTCAGAGCGTTTCCACCGGCTTTTTTTTGGGACTGCCAATCATCGAACAGCAGCGAAGCTTGCGTCACCCACAAAAGCAGGGCCGGTGTTCTGACTATCTGTCATACCTGTAAATCCAGCATACGTTATGGTAATGCGCATGCGCACATCAATGTTATGTCACATACTGCTTACTCAGCAGATTTCTTATAAATTCTTTGTTGGGGTTTTTATAATTAGCTCAAGACTTATAAAGAACCAGACACAAGACCAATGAGGTTTTTATGACTTCCTTTGCAAAGGGAGAGAACCACAACCTCAACCCGCTCAGGATCAAAGATTGGTGAGCTCTGCTCAACTCTGCTTGGAATTGGCTTTTATTTTGATGACCTTCTTCAGTAGAATAATGCTGAGATAACGAAACAGATGGACCCCTTGAGTAGGAAATTACATTATAGATAAAGAAAGAACCTTAAGAATGACTGGTCAGAGGTAACTGAACACATGTAGATAAAAGACTCAAATAAAATGATAAAACAATGATTAGTTACAATGATTAGTTTTACCCAACATTCTTCATACCTGTAGAAGTTTCATTTTGTGTGTCTTATTTCTCAGACGTTTACGGTAAATTGTATTTAATTAAGCTGCTATGTTACTCAAACATTAACATAAATGACTTTTGCTGTTTAAAATATTGTTACCATACTGTAAACAAGACATTAGTCCCGTTTAGTCACTATTACTACAGTACAAATACTGTTTGACTACAAATTTGGTCTCCCGCGGGATATTTTGTCCCTATAGCTAATCTACCTTTGTAATATTTTAATACTCCTTTAGAAAACTGCATGGAATATGTCCTAAAAAAAGCACATGAATAACGCTGGATGCTGACCGAAGCTGTGTTAGGCAACAAGCAGAACAACACCCCTTTCTGGACACTGCATGGAAATAACTAGATTTTTCTTATTATTTTTATGTAGCATAAACTACTGAGAAATAAAACACACAAAATGAAACTTCTAAAGGTATGACAGATTTATAAGAAACGTAATATTGATGTGCACATGCGCACAGGGTTGCAACTACATATTCAGGTGGATGCGAACACATAAATCAGCTCCCCACCCGAAGGAAATTACGTGAAAGTGAGGGAGTACAAGCGCTACATTTCTCAGGTGGATGATGCGTACACAACATACGCTCGCTCTACTCCCCCGACATGAAGGTATGTGAAAGGTAAAACTCGCTACATTTAGCCCGTTATGGGCGTGAGGTGAAGGAGCGTAAGGGCGCTCATGTGGTTGCGAACATATCAGCAGCGGGCCGCCCCTCGAGACGGGGTTTTGACGCCCCCTCTGGTGCAGCGCCCTTATGCGTTGCATGTGCTGAATGCCCACTTTTTGCGCCACTGCATGCGCATTACTACAAGGTATGCTGGATTTACAAGGTATGACAGATAGTCAGAACACCTTACCCCCATGGCCTGTAGAGCAGGTGAGAAGAAAAACGAAGGCGCAACGTTTCAAACTCGCTGCAACTCGAAAGTGATGGAAAATACAAATAAGCGATGAACAAAGATGTTGGCTTCTCTTTGCATCAGATTTCAATAATCAGCGGCAGCTCGATGGAGCCGTGAGGAATGAGTCATTTTTGTCAATGTAGCGGAGAGAATGGAAAGCCTCGTTAGCCACTTCGGAGCCCGATAGCGGCTAACGAAGCAGCTAAGATGCAGCTAACGCCGCTGCTGCTCTCCGGCAGCCAGGTGAGCAGTTTGTAGATATATCTGTCTGGTTTTTACTTTATTTAAGGTTGCCTACATACAGTCATGAAAGACATTTGAAACAAGAAGTCTGCTGTATTTTTATTGCTCAAACACAACATCTTCTGAAGATACTCAGTTACACATCCCTCAGTTATAAATGATTGTCAATATTGTACAGGATGTAGCCCTTCTTTTGTTTATGTTTAATCTTTGCGTGAATCTACGTACTTTGATTGTTTCTCATTTTGCTGTTGTTGCACCGGAGTTTCCCCCGTTGTGAGATGATAAAATATGTTATATGATATTCTATTATTGTAAAATGGCTAGATATCAGTTTTCTAATTAAACGGTTATGAACTATTAATTGTAGAGGACATAAAAATGAACAATAAACCTGAAGAAAACGAGAGTGGTATTTATCCATGGCTGTATGTCTGCATAGGTCTAAAACTTAAGTTATTATGTTTTGTCTTTTATTTACACAACTATTCCAGTTATTTATAATTGTCTATGTCTGGATGGTAAAAAAAAGTGTTTGTATAAAGTAACTTGTCTGTTTTAAATCATTCCTTTGTAACTTCCACATCAATAATTGCTATTTATCTACATTTATGTGCTATAAGCTAAAACATCTGATTATTTGCAGGGAACAGAAGAACATGGCTAATATAGTGAACGATGAGAACCATCAGAACTGGATCTCCTTCAGGAGGAAGCAGCTACCAGCAGAGATGGCACCCAGGTGAAATAAAGTATACTTTAGTATATTTCAAACATACTTGAATTTGTGAAAGTACACTTTAAGTATACTAAGTATTAAGTGTACTACCTACAAGTATATCTGAAGTGTACTAAAAGTATACTTGTACCAATTTCAAAATTAGAACTTTAAACACACTTAAACATCATTAATTGTACCAAAATAAAATTTTAATATATTAAATAAAAGTATACTTTATACAAAAGTATACTTTTATATACTTTTGCCCAAGTGTAAAATATATATTTGCCCAAGTGTAAATATACACTTTCTCAAGTATATTTAAAATATATTTTATGTATATTTTAAAATATATGCTCAAAATAGAATTTTTTTAAATTTACTTAACACTACTTTAGATTATTAATTTCAGTATGTTTTAAATTACATGTCAGTGTAAATTTTAGGCTAATAAAGTATACCTATTTTAATTTTCTTTATTTAACCAGGTGAACCCCATTGAGATCCAGATCTCATTTTCAAGAGGGACCTGGGCAGAAGTCTGCAACACGCAGCAACCTGATTACAAAATAAAACATTGATACATATGCAAAAGTATGTCTTTTAGGCACCTTTAAAGTGTGTTTAATGTAATATGTAGGCATACTTTTTAAGTACCTAAAAAGTATGAATTTTTAAGTCCCCTAATAATCTTTTACTATTTATTAAAATTGCATACAATAAAAATAATGATAATCATGATGTAATTTTTAAGAAAGTACCCAATCCATTTTCAAGTGTTGAAAATGGATTGGTAAGTTTGCTAGCTAGTGGTAAGTTTGCTTATTAATTATCTTCATTTAATTATAAACAGTGCAGTAAAGATATATAACTTACATTGGTTTCATAAATAATTATTTTATCAATTTTATTTTGACTTGTATGATTATTATTGTAACAATCATTCAGCTTCATGTTATAACTGCATGGAGGCTGTTTGTTGCGACTTATACTTTTATTCATAAACTTAACCTGGTTTTAATTAAGCTCCAAAAGACAGAGAGACTTTGATATTGTGTGGTTGTTCTCATAACTCGTTCATCAATGATTTTATCTTCAACATATGTTTGCAGTCTAACTAAGCAAATGAAGATGAAAGAGGAAGCCAGAAAAATTAGGTGTTAGAAAACCTGAAGGCTTTTCTGACTCAGAAGAAGCTCTGGCTCCACCAGATCACCAACCAGCTGTGAGGATGAACCTTCACATTGTCTTCATGAGTAAGTTTGTTTTTGTTTTGCTTTAATGAGGAGCTAAAACTGGTGTGTTATCAACACCAAGTAAACATGATTTGATTTAACGATAACTGGAAATAACTTTTCTCTTTGTTAATCTAACATTTCTCTTTCATACATTTTATTTGTAGTTGGCTTTCAGGGCCCTGTGATGGACTGGTGACCTGTCCACTAACCCTGCCTCTGGTGGGCACCACCAGCCCCCCTCACCACCCTGTAAGGATCAGCGTGTTCAGATCATGGATGGAAAGATTTTAAGGTAGTTTGTCTCCTTAAGTCCACACTTAAAACAGCTTCATGGTTAATACCAACATCAACTGATTCTCTGACATTGCTGACTATTTTTTTCTACTTCTAACATAAATAGGCAAAGAAGAGCTCCATGGAGAGTATTATATAAATATTTAATTGACACTTAACATTGAAGATTACCAATGAAGGTATCCAAACATGAATATATTATACAGCAAACCAAACATTTTGACGTCATCAGGGTTGCTATTAACAAGAACCCAAAATACAAATCATGTTTGTTAATTTCTATTTTATACAACATCGTCCTATTCACTCACTGTTTATCTGTCTTCCTGGAGAATCTTCAATGCAAGAAAGTGAGAAAATGTGTCCAAAATCTGTAACCTTAATTAGTGATAAACAAGACTGAGTTTAAACTTTAAAGTGACCAAATGTGAAAACATGGAAGGTTTGATTAAAACTAGAACCAGTCAGATTAGAAGGAATAAAGCTTTATTTGTTCTCAGTATAACTTGAACATCAGATGAATCATAATTAAACGTATTGAGAAGTTAAAAACAACAGATTGTGAATGCACTTCAACTCTGTAAGAACATCAGACACATTTTTTAAAATTAGAAATGTTTCATCAGCACACTGAGCTCATGAGATCCCTGCTCCAGAAAGGTGAAGGTGTCTGGACATCCTGAAGGTAAACACCGACTGGCAGGAAGACGAACACTGATGAGACATCCTACAACTCAGAGGCTGAAGGAAGAACCTCACTGATGGTCTGCAGCGGCATTTTGCCAACATCTGAAAATACATTGGAATATATTATGAATGTGCGGTGCCAACACACCGCACATTCGCATATTGATTATAAGGTTTTACATCACACATCATATTGTATTGCCGCATATTCGGCACTGTATTACAAGTTTTATAGTAGTTTAATACAAAAATCATCATTAGCTCACCTGCACCGTTTAAGCCACCTGCTTTCCTCAGGTGGGAAGGACAGCAGAGATCAGCTGTCCTCCTGGCCACATCGCAGCATTCCTCCCACCGCGCATTTTCTTGAAGTCTCAGAAAAATCACAATCACAGGCTATAAAACAATAGCTCAGCTCTCTCTTCTTCTTTTGTTTCAGAAAAACAAGAACTCGCGTTAGGTCACATAGTAACGAAGCACGGTGCCTTGAGGCGGGGCGCTATACCCCCCCACCACCAGGAGGCGTCACCCTGCTGCAGAGCCGAGACAGCTGGTGGAAACGCGGTCACTCTGAAGTAGAGCCTTTCTGCTGAAGTAGAGCCAGTGGAAAAGGGGTTATATTTGTTCACAAATACAAATTAGTAAACAGCAATTATAACTGATTGCTTTTTAGGCTGGCCAATTAAACTTCTCCCCCTCTCCCAGATTTCACTAAATCCAACACAGAAGCTGTTAGAGGTGATTATGTTTTTAGCAACAAAAGGGGCCCCCAAGTATAATTCTGCTCAATGTCTCATACAGCCATGGACTGGCCCTGCATGATGCGCGCTAAATCCGCAGGACTGCGCAGAGATGTGCAACAGTAGATTTAATTTAATGCTGCTAATGTGGCTTTAGGAGCTCTTCCGTTTCATGTCTGAGTTTTTAATAAGGGGTCACAGAAACTGTTCTGGCTGCTGGAGTTTTTGAGACAAGATTTTCAGATATCCACAAGGCTGGGCCTGCATTAACTCTGACTGACAGGTGACTAAAAAGACAACACATTTGATATAGTTTGATGCATCGTGTAACCGGAAAAATAATACTAAAATAATACAAAACCAGCATGATGCATAACTCCGAGGAGAGCGCGAAAGCTCCTCACCAGGCTGAACCTGCATGATGAGGTTAGCGCTGTTTTGATAACCACTAACGCACCGGCCAACCGGGAACACAAACAAACTTAACAGCGTAGACCGACACAGAGCCACTTACTGGGCAGCGTGTTGAGATGTAAATGCCGCACATAATTATTCGTTCACAATTATAAATCATTCTCACCGCTCCCTCAATGCGCACCTCTGAATTCGTGACTACAAGTTATTTCTGTGGGTTTTAAACTCTTACCTTAAGTCCTCCAAAGAAACATAATTCCTCACAGGAAGTTGATGTAAATTATCCATATAGGAGGTGAGCCTGTGTCCAGTTTGAGTGAAAGGAGGTGCGTGCAATATGCGCTGAGGTAAAGTTCGTCAAGCAACCCCAACGCGCGAGGCAACGTGGAGAGGCGTCAACTGTGTTATTGGTCTGCGTGCTGCCGGCTTTCAATGCATAAACTATAAACCTATCCTTAAGGAATAAATCTTCTCCGCTAGTGAAATGCTCAGAGCAAGAGACGCTTGCAATCCGGCTTACAAAAAAAAAAAAAAGAAGAAAAGAAAAGAAATTAAGAGATATTAAAAGAAACATAAAAAAGCAACGAAACAAAGCCTGCTGGGAGAAGGGGGGGCTAGTAAAGCAGTCTTATAAGACATTGGGGGAAACCCTGCGGTTTTGTGGTGTATTGTGGTGCTAAGCTGTTCAGTGATTTATAAACTAACAGTATTGTTACAGCCAGTGTCCTTGTATGTTTTTCTTTTCTTTTCCTTTTCTGTATATCTGCAGTTTTCCAGCTTCTAATCAAATTGACTCCACTTGAAATTGGATGCAGCCCCGTCTTCCTATGCCACTCCCTGAGGTCTACAGCGATTGGCTCAAAAATTGTCACCTCCACCAATCCCTGATGAGGCCTCCTTCTTTTAAAACCCAAGACTTCCTGGGAGAAGGCGTGGCTGATTCTTTGTTGAGACAGCTTGCCACTTTGTTGGGTATCTGACTGCTGTAAACTCGCCTCGTCTTTTTGCTTGCTTTTGTAAGCTTTGATAGCTTTTGTAACTTAAATCTTGTCCCTGTGGACAAGATTTTTCTTTGCATCTCTGCTAGAGATTTGTAGTTTGTTTTGTTTAATTTTGTTTAACCTGGACTTGAAGTCCATTTTTGTTTGGTTAAGTGCTTTGGTACAACATTGCTTGTTTTGTGTATTTTGTTTTATTTAGTACGTTTTTGGTTGTAAGTCCCTACATTTTTATTAATTAAAATTTTTACCTTTTTATTTTGTCAAACCCAAACAATAAATCTCAAACTGTTAAACCTTTAACAGCCAGGTGTCTTTAATGTTACTTCTCTTTCCCCCTGGCTGAGCTGGGTCGTAACAGTATTTTAAAGTCTATTCTCTCAGTGGAAAGACTTTGTATCTGGGGTGATGTGCTCTATCTTCCTGGTTTTAGAGAGAACTCCAGCAGCAGCATTCTGGATTACCTGATCAGATTTTCTAGACGGACCTGTGAAGACACTGTTGCAGTAATCAATGCGACTAAAGACAAACGCATGGATGAGTTTCTCTAGATGTTGCCGAGACAGTAGTCCTCTTCTCCTGGAAATGTTCTTCAGGTGATAGAAGACTGACTTTGTAACTGTCTTTATGCGGCTCTGAAGGTACAGGTCAGAATCTATCAACACACTCAGAATGGTACTAAAGTTGTAATAACAGCACAAACATGCACAAAAGAAATGCAGCAAGCAGGACTTCCATGTTTGTTTTTTTCATGTTTGTGTTTTGTCCTGCCCCTGCTGACCATCTGTCCAATGGGAGCAGTGATCATCACTTTTGCTTTGTTTACAAATTACAGTCTGCTTGGAAAAAAAGTCGTTCCAAAGAGAAAAGCCTGAATTCCAGATTCCCCTGATCACAAGATTTTGAACCAGCAAACAACGACTAAGCAGAGAACCTCATTCAGAATGAGGTAAGAAATGAGCTGAACGCTCATCCAATCTATACTGAGATCCTCCAGGGAACAATAACTGAAGGTGTCCAAGTGACATTTCACTTCTTATTACAGTGGATCAGCTGAAGGCCCACACTGGCTTACATGCATTAGGAGCCTGAGGACTGAATTAGAGCTGCTCCACTCTCAGCAGCCACACACACCTGTGGGCTGAGGTGTGGGCGGCAGGGTCTCACACTGAACTTCTAATTAAAATCTAGCAGATGGATTTAATGTTCGCTGTCAGAGAGGAGAGACACACCTGCACGTCTACACAAGTACAAGCTGAGCATGCAGACCGGTGGAAACGGCTCAGCTATAGCGTTGGTAGTGACTGTTACTGTGTTACAGCACATCAGCAGCTCCATTTCCTACTGGACAAATGAGTGGCAGCCAGGCTTACTGAGATAATCCTCTGTGGGAGCTCTTGTCCCTCCATAATATGGACCGGGGTTGGTCCAGAGGGGGAGAGCTCACTCCATTTTTTTCTTTATGAAATCTAACTGCAGAGAAGTACAACATAGGAGAGCTATCATGTTGATGTGTTTATGATGAACAGAGAGGGGAATGTAAATCATGCTTACCATTTCTTTATCAGTTGTTCTTGAGGCCAGGGCCTCATTCTTTGCTTCGAACTCAGCCTGGATGTTGTCTCTCCGTCTCATCACAGCCTGGAAGAAACACAAACATTTATTGGACTTGAATGTTGACCCACAGAAAGCCACCTACTGGCTAGCTAGTGTAAGCAAAGTGTAAGCATTGGAAAATATTTTGAAACCCAAGTCAACTCAAATTTATTTATCAAGCACACTTCAAACTGGAGTAAATAACTTTTACAAAAATGATTTTTTTTTTTTTTTCCCCAAGTATCTTTATTGGAATTTTACAGTTAAGACAAACCAGTAATAATAGAAGTTTGATTCAAGTCATAATGAAATACACAACACAAAACAAGAACAACAAAATGTCTCTCACATTTTTAGTTCCAATGTAACCCATCGCATAATCTACACCTCATCCATATACTGAGATATTTACTTCAGCAGTGTATGTCCTCCAATAGAATTGTCTTTGAGAACTGCAGTGAACATAATCTTCAGTCATTTGCGCCGTCCTCCAAGAAGTTCAGATGTTGGACATACCTAATAAAGGGATTCCATATGAATTCAAACAGATTCTGTTTACCCTTTAATACATATGTAATCTTTTCCAGAGGGAGGGTGGATGTCATCTGCTGCAACCACAGGTTTATAGTCGGTCTATGGGTCTTCCCCCAGAAAAGTGATATACATCTTTTTGCATTGAGCAGACCTAAGTTTATAAACGTTTGTTCGTTTTTAGTATAATTATGTTTTTCTGGGCATAGTCCAAACACAAACAGCTTCGGATCCATAATTATTTGTTTGGAAATAATTTTCTCAATTGCATCTTTTACCTCTTTCCAAAACAATATAATACTCCTACAGTACCACACACAATGAATCCAAGTTCCTCTATCCCCTGTACACTTTGGACATACATCAGATATTTCCCTATTATATCTGTTGAGGTCCACTGGTGTTATATCAACCCGCATTAACCATTTGAATTGGATCATTTAAAGCGCAGTGTTGATAGAGCTGGTATGGGCCAGTTTGCATGCTGTTTGCCACTCTTCCTCAGATAACTCTAACTGTAAATCGTCCTTCCAAGCTTTAAGTCTGTCATGAGATCCCTCAGATATATGCAACATCAGTGAGTGATAGAACTCTGATATAATACCTGCCTTTAAACTATCCCTTGTTAACATTTTTTCTAAAGCTGATTTGGCAGGTTTAGCCAGAACATTATTTTGACTCGTTCTTATGAAGTTTCTGAGTTGAAGGTATTTAAAGAAGTGTTTCTTATCTAGGTGGAATTTTTGTTGCAGATTCTGAAAACTCATTAGTATGTCTGAGTCTGATAGATAAAGATCCCGAATCATCTGGAGTCCTTTGGTTTTCCATGCTTTGAAGGTCAAGTCTGCTCTACCGGGTACAAAAAATTGGTTACCCCACACTGGGCTGAACAGAGACAAGCAGTGTGGCTCATTACATTTTTTTTACATCTCTCCATACGCTTATGTTTTTGAGAAATGGATTTTTAGTATGTTTCAAAAGCTTTGATACTGAATCTGAATAGAAGTATGAAGGGAGAGTCACTTTTAAATCCTGAGTCTCCATGTCAACCCAGTGCGGCGACTGATCACTGTAATAAAACATCATAGATCTCAACTGCACAGCATAGTAATACAAGTGAAAATTCGGGCAGTTCAAGCCTCCACGGTCATAAGGAAGATATAGTAAAGACAAACGGAGTCTGGATTTTCTGTTGTTCCACAAAAAACGTAACATCTTCTTCTTTATTTGGGAGAAGAATTCAGGAGGAGGAGGAAGAGCAACATTCTGAAATATGTAAAGTAACTTGGGCAGTATATTCATTTTAATTGTATTTATTCTCCCAATCATAGACATTGGTAGAGACATCCATCTTTCAAATGAATTGTCTACTTCATTTAATATGTGATTGTAGTTGGTTGTAGCTACCCATTCCAGATCTGACGAGATGTGTATCCCCAAATATTTAAATTCATTTACCATCTTAAACTGTAATACACTTGATGTGGGGCTAATTTTTTCATTTGCATTTAATAAAAGAATTGAAGATTTGGTTCTGTTTATCTTGTATCCAGATATCCCACTAAATGATTTAATTATTTCCAAAATAATTTGTATTGACTGACTTAATTTTGATATGAAAAGGACCACATCGTCCGCGAACAAGGAAATCCTATGTTCTGTAGGTCCGACAGTGATTCCACTAAGATGTGGGTGTGAGCGAATAGCAATAGCAAATGGCTCTATTGCCAGAGTGAATAGTAAAGGCGACAATGGGCAACCCTGTCTGCAGCCCCTATTGATCTTTATTGATCTAGATATATTCTTGTTAGTTATTATTTCAGCTGAGGGATTGTTGTATAATATTTTCACCCATTTTACAAAATTATTACAACAGTCAAATTTTTCCATAACTTGAAAAAGATATTCCCAGTGAACCCTATCAAATGCCTTTTCGGCATCTAGTGATAAAAGAGCAGAATCTGAGGTACCTCTATTATAATGAATTATGTTTAGTACTCGCCTCACGTTATGAAAACCCTGCCTCCCCGAAATGAATCCATTTTGATCTCGATCAATTGATTTTGGGAGCACTTTTTGTAAACGTCGTGCTAGCAGCTTGGAGATTATTTTTAGATCTGAATTTAGTAAACTAATGGGCCTAAAATTCTCACATTTGTTTGGAGATCTGCCTGGCTTTGGCAAAAGGATAACCATGGCAGCGTTCATTGAGGGGGGGAGATAGTTTGAATGGAAAACGTCTTGAAACATATCTAATAGTGGGGTCAAAAGTCTATCTTTAAACGTCTTGTATAAATCTATTGGGAGACCATCTGGTCCCGCTCTTTTCCCTGATTTCATATCCTTAATGGCTTGCCCTCGCTCTTCTTTCGTAATTTCTAGATCCAAGTTTTCCTTGTCTTCCTCTGAAAATTTTGGTATATTTAAATTTCTAAGGAATTGATTTATGTCTTCCGATTTGATGTTTATTTGTGCCTTATACAATTCTTCATAGTAGTCCTTAAAGGCTACATTAATTTCTTGAAGATCATGCAAAATTGGTCCATTTGCTATAATAGATGTAATTGGTTGTTTAGTTTCCAATTGTTTTATTTGCCATGCCAGTAACTTGCCTGCTTTATTGCCCTGTTCATAGAATGTTTGCCTGAGTCGCAACAAACTTGATGCCGCCCTTGAAGCTGAGTATTTATCATATTCTGCTCTCAAAGCCAATAATTCATTTTCTAATTGTTTATTTCCTCTATTTACTTTAGCTTGGATTAACCTTATTTTATCTTCCAATTGTGTTCGAGTTTTTTCAGTTTGTTTCGTTTTAGACGCTGTGTAACTAATAATGTGACCTCTGAGGTAGGCCTTAAAAGCTTCCCATTTTGTACATGCTGTTGTTTCTGAAGTATTAAATGGAAAGAATTTGTCTATTTGTTTCCCTAAATATTTCACAAAGTTTTCATCTTGTAACCATTTATGTTGGAACTGCCATCTCGGCGGGTCTCTCTTTAATTGGTCATCTCTATAAACCAAGCAAAATGGGGCGTGGTCAGAAATGACTATGTTATCATAGAAGCAATCTTGGATTCTAAACTGCAACTCTGTAGAAATTAATAAGAAGTCTATTCTGGAGTAGGTTTTGAAAGAACTTGAATAACAGGAGTATGTTTTGCTAACTGGATTTTTCTCTCTCCATATATCCATCAACCTCAGCTCTTTCATCATTCTATAAATTGCAGCTCTACAGTTACTGTATTATGCGATTGATCAATTCCAGTTGATCTGTCCATGCTCGGGTGTAATGTACAATTAAAGTCCCCCCACCCCATTATGTGAGATCCTTTAAGCATAGACAGAGTGAGGAGGAAATCATCGTAAAATTTACTATCATCCACATTAGGGCCATATCTATTAGTTAAAATTAGAGTTTCCGACATTAGGGAGCCTTGAAGTATTAGGTATCTTCCTCTTTTGTCTTTAATAATGTTTTCAATTTGCAATGGTACCGATTCATGTATTAGTGTCATAACTCCTCTAGAATGAGATGTGAACGGTGCTGTATATATATTGCCCCTCCACCTTCACCTCACTTTCAGATTATCCTCATCAAGGATATGCGTTTCCTGGAGGAATACAATTTTAGACTCCATTTCTTTCAGTCTATTCATGACCTGTTTGACTTTTTGAAGGTGTTGGAGCCCTCTGCAGTTCCATGAAATAAAATTATATTTTACAGCTTGAGACATACATCAACAAAAGTAGTGGGATGCTTAGCGTTGTAAAAATGTGAGACACAACAAAACCTGATGGTAGAACATACATCCAACATAGAGAACATAGAGAACATAACCCTTTCCCTACTTCCAAATCCCTTCCCCAAATAGGTGTAGCCCCGCCCACATCCATTATGCCTCCCGTTATTGCCACTAGCCAATCCACAATTATTGAGGATCAGCCGAACCATGTTTAGCTTATTCTGCAAAAAGTGCTCCCGTTGCTGCTAGATATAATAAAGACTCCTTCACACTAATATTGAATAGCATTTTAAGGTACTCTTCACATTTAAATGATTATTACCCAAGTTAGGAACCCAAATATGCAACATATTAGAAACATAAACATGTAACAGACCGAATTAAGTTTGCGTCTGAGGCATTACTTAGTGCTCTGTGCGTCTCGAGCTCTCCGGAGTTTTTTGATAAACTCACTTGCTTCCTCTGGTGTTTTGAATGCCAGTGTCTCGTTTTCGTAAGTCACTAGGAGCGTTGCAGGATAAGTTATTCCATTGCGGATGTTCAGATTGCGCAGCACCTCCCGGATCGAGTCGAACTTTTTCCTCAGCTGGTGGAGCCCGGTGGCCAGGTCGGGGTAGAAGCGGACCAGTTGTTCTTTATAGAAGATGTCCTTTTTTCCCCGTGCGACACGAATGACGGTGTTACGTCAATCCGCGTTTCCCCATCAGATACGTTTCCCCTTGCGTCTTCTTGCCGCTCCGCCCCGCCCACGCGGCAAAATACGCGCGTGCTCGTGATGAGCACAGAGAAAGCACGCGCGTAGGGAACTACGGACACCGTGAAAGTTCAAACAATATGTTTTGGCAAAGTTGGCACTTTCTTCACGTTTTTGCGGGAAACCAATAGTAATAATACTAATAACAATAATAATAAAATAATAGTAATGATAAATACATATATGTCACATATGTCTATATATATTATATATATATATATATATATATATATAAATAAACAGGGCAATGCATTTTAATGCTCAATATTACACATCAGATACCGTTCCCCTTGTTTTACAGTGGGGGAACCTTATCTGATAGCCATATTTCGCTCATCAGATATTGTTCCCCCACTTTAAAACAAGGGGAACGGTATCTAATGGGTAATTTTAACATGGGGGAAACGGTATCTGATGGGTGAAATATGGCCATCAGATATCGTTCCCCCACTGTAAAACAAGGGGAACAGTATCTGATGGGTGAAATATGGCCATCAGATACCGTTCCCCCACTTTAAAACAAGGGGAACAGTATCTGATGGGTGAAATATGGCCATCAGATATCGTTCCCCCACTGTAAAACAAGGGGAACAGTATCTGATGGGTGAAATATGCCCATCATATATCGTTCCCCCACTGTAAAACAAGGGGAACGGTATCTGATGGGGGAAATATGGCCATCAGATCCCGTTCCCCCACTTTAAAACAAGGGGAACGGTATCTGATGGGTAAAATATGGCCATCAGATACCGTTCCCCCACTGTAAAACAAGGGGAACGGTATCTGATGGGTGATTTTAACATAGGGGGAACGGTATCTGATGGGTAATATCGAGCATTAAAATACATTGCCCTGTTTTTATTTCATAAATATATATATATATATATATATATATATATATATATATATATATATATATATATATATATATATATAAGAGATGAAGGCCACGGATGTTAAGACTAGGAAGCTACTAACCATGCATGGAGGGTTCCACCCCAAATCCAGCACCCTGAGACTGTACACGAGCCGTAAGGAAGGAGACAGAGGACTAGTGAGTGTGAGAGCCACTGTCCAGGATGAAACATCCAAGATCCATAAATACATCAAGGACAAAGCCTCAACGGACGATGTGCTCAGCGAATGTCTCAGGCAATGGGGAACAGAAGACAAGGTGCTGGAAGTACCATCATGGGAGGACAAGCCCCTACATGGGATGTACCACCGACAAATAACTGAAATGGCTGATGTCAGGAAAACCTACCAATGGCTGGAGAAAGCTGGACTCAAGGACAGCACAGAGGCTCTCATCCTGGCCGCCCAGGAACAGGCCCTAAACACCAGAGCAATAGAGGCTCAGATCTACCACACCAGAGAAGACCCAAGGTGTAGGTTGTGCAAGGAGGCCCCTGAGACAGTCCAGCACATAATAGCAGGGTGCAAGATGCTGGCAGGGAAAGCGTACATGGAACGACATAACCAAGTGGCGGCATAGTGTACAGGAACATCTGTGCAGAATATGGACTGGAAGCCCCGAGATCAAAGTGGGGAACACCCCCAAAAGTGGTGGAGAATGACCGAGCTAAGATCCTGTGGGACTTCCAGATCCAGACAGACAAGATGGTAATGGCGAACCAACCGGACATTGTGGTGGTGGATAAAGAACAGAGGAAAGCCGTTGTGGTGGATGTAGCAATACCAAGTGACTACAACATCAGGAAAAAGGAGCATGAGAAATTGGAGAAGTACCAGGGCCTCAGGGAGGAACTGGAAAAGACCTGGAAGGTGAAGACCACAGTGGTGCCTGTGGTCATCGGGGCCCTCGGGGCAGTCACCCCCAAACTGGAGCAGTGGCTCAAACAGATCCCAGGAACAACATCAGACATCTCAGTCCAGAAATGTGCAGTTCTAGGCACAGCCAAGATACTGCGCAGAACCCTCAAACTCCCAGGCCTCTGGTAGAGGACCCGAGCTCAGAGGATGAAACAGACCACCCACGGAGGGTGAGAAGGGAATTATTATATATGTATATACATAACTAAACATATACATTTATAATAATTATAATATATATATGTTACTTGTATGTATTTATCATCACTTATTATTATTATTACTATTATTATTATTATTATTATTGTTGTTGTAGTTGTCATTGTTATTATTATTAGTTTTCCGCAAAAACGTGAAGAAAGTGACAACTTTGCCGAAACATATTGTTTGAACTTTCACGGTGTCCGTAGTTCCCTACGCGCGTGCTTTCTGAGTGCTCAGCACGAGCACGTGCGTATTGTGCCGCGTGGGCGGGGCGGGGCGGCAAGGAGACGCAGGAGAAACCTATCTGATGGGGAAACGCGGATTGACGTAACACCGGCTTGTTTCTCTCGGTAGTTGAGGAACTTCATTATCAAGGCTCATCAAAGCTTCACCGCGGAGGTTGTGGTCGAAAAGCTTCGCTTGCTTGGATGCCTCACTTTTCCCTTTGAGCTGTTTAGTCGAGTTAGGCATTATATCCTTTTCCTTACACACATTTTTCGTGAACAGCAGTTATTTTCCCCTAATAAGCGCAGCAGACAGCGGAGCGAAGTTCTGCTTGTGGAAAGAGTGATTGGCTGCATGAGGAACTACGAACTGTTACACAGAACTGTACCAATTAGGTTGCTGCTTACATGTGAGGGTGAAGAGGTGACACTTCTTGACAAGATTGTGTATGTGTGCTGCAGCTTGGTGAACATGTGTTCTAGTGTGGTTGTAAAACCTAAAGCAAATGAAACCTGCACATGTTAATATGAAACTCCAATACTGCACTGATAATTAAAATGCAGATTGAAAAAAGAAATTTTCTGCACTCATTCTTTTGAAGTATTTGTAATCAGTACTGTTTTATGTAAAATGTAGATATAAAAAACTAAAATTGTATTGTTCCATTCATGATTGTGTTGAAATATTTATACAGTTAGCACTGTTTGAAATTAAACATTTCAGAGTAAACAATAAAGGTGACAAGTAAATATTATGAAAGTCACATTTTAGATAAATATTTGTTTTATTTGACATATTTCAGTTAAGAAGTGAACATGTAATGAAATAGATCTTGTCCTAGCATTTTATGTAAGTGAACATTACAGGTAACAAATGTGTCGACCATCTGAGGTAATAAATTTTATTGAAAAATTGCTACACAAAACAGTGCAAATATTATCTACCTACAAGCTCTGGAAGGCAAATATTTTTAAAGAAGCTTTGTGCTTTTTGTAGACGTGGTTCCCAGAATTCCTGATCTGGAAAGACACGGACGACAGCCATGTCTTTCTGGGTCCACGCAACAAGGTCACAGTGGTTTGATTTTGTCACAAAAATCTCAGTTTGTATAGTATGGATGATGTTTCTTCAGGTGAAGTTCATTGCCAGACCGCTGAAGGAAAAAGTTTTTGTCGTTTGCATCTACAGCCTCCCCGATGCAGGATGTCCTGTATTTGTAAGGACAATTTATCTCCAGGCAGCCATTACCACAGCAGTCACATGTTGTGAGTCCATCAGGAGAAGCTCCAAATTCAGGGAAGTCAGTGTTTATGATGAAACCACACGATTTAACTTTAAGATTTTTGTGACAAGCTCTGATTTTAATGTAGGCCTTTTGTGCATCACCCTCATGATTCACACCCCATTTTGTTTGTACTGTAGACACGGTGTTGCACACCTGTTTTACAACTGTTAGTGCTGGGCTTTCCAAACTGGTGGTAAATACAGCATGCATAGAGGATGCTGTAATTCGTCCAGCTCGACATTCATACCAGGCAGAACACTTGTGCTGCAGTCTTGTGTGCTTTTCAATAGCTTCTGCCTGCTCATCAGTCACTATTGCAGCATCTTTGTATTTTTCACAGAACAGCAAAAGAGCTGACAAATCATGGGAGTGGATGTTTTTGTTGTACAGAGATGCAAGTGACTAAGGTAACATAACTGACTGCTCTGCTGTGTGTGTGAATAGTGTGTAATACTTCTCCATTCCTGACAAACCAACAGCCTTACTGTGCTCTAATAGCGTGTTAAGCATAGGCATCCCACCTGCAAATCTTCCAGATTTGCAGGTGGGATTTTTCTTTTTTGCGGATGGCTTCTTCTGGCTGGTGTGAGACTTCAAGGATTTTTTTTGTCAAGTATCTTCTTTTGAGAAGCTGAAGTACTGTAGTCAATTTTATGGCCAACTTCTGCATGAATCTTCGTCAGATTCCCAGGTAATATCCAGTGTGCTGGCTTATCTGTAACAGTTTTTATGCCTCATATCCTCACTGTTGCTTCCTCCTTAAAAAGTAGGGCACCTATATTGGTGCAGGTCTCTGCTACCCCTGCCATGCAGGTGCAATGTGCACAGTCAACAGTGCCAGTGTTGCTCAGGATGACCCATGGAGTTAACGGTGGCTCATTGAGTCTCTGAGAGTGCATAACCTACAAACACACAATTGAAATGAATGAATAGACAGAAATATATATACACGTGAACCTAGAACTAATTGTACTACCTATTATTCCAATCAACATTTTACTATTGAAGAATAACCATGACATTGTAATTTCAAAGAGGTTATGAGTTACAAAGCGAGAAGTGCTGGTGTATCTAGCAGCTGCATATTTAGGTTTATATTGTACATACTTCAGACGTTATTTGCCTTTATATAACTATTTTCTTTAATTGTACATGTGTAAATGACAAGTTAGTTCTCTAGGTCTTTCTATCTTGTTATTAGACAAGCTCAAAGGAAGTAAAAATGCAGTGGAATTGCCGACATTTAATTCAAACTTGGAGCTTCACAAATCAGTTAGTACTTTAATAATAACGCATTTACACTTTTTAGTACTCATACCAAGAAACATTCTGATTGACTGTAAAATAATGTACTTTAAGAAGGTATATAAAATTAAGCAGCTCAGAGCTTACCTTTGTTCGAACCACAACATATTCGCAATCCGGGGGGGTAAAAATGTCCAAATCATGTACCAGCCATTCGTAAACTGGACATGTGCCTCCATTGACTTATAATTCTTGAACTGATTCGCGGTGGAAGCACAGACACCACAGACCAGGTATGCAAATATGTCTGGGAATGTCAAATGAGGTAAATGATCAAGGTTTCTGCTCCAACTTTTTATCTCAAACGGATCGTTATGTCCAATTTTTGCTATTTTTTTCCATGTAGCGTTTCTTGGCTTCTGGGAGAAGCTTTTTGCGATATAGCCCACTTTGTTTCAAACTGCTTTTCAGCATTGTGGAAGAGGAGAATACAGCGCTAACTCGACAAAAACACCGGAAAAAATTAATTTTGGTCTGTGGACCCCAAAGATGGCGCTGAACGACGTAAACGTCATACACTGTGACGTCAGCTCCAAAGCTCTTTAGACAAATGGCCAGACCATCTGTGTGGGGCTCCACAGAATTGTTGGTACATAACAATCAAGGATTCACACCTCTAGTCCATTCAAGTCTCTCTTCTCTGACCAAAACCTATAAAAGGAAGCCAGATCCACTGTTGGTCAGAACAGACTTGACAGACTCCTTTCACTCTGTATTTCTGTTCTCACCTTGCAAGGTTTTAATAAATTTCTTATTTCTTCTCATCCAGACTCTTGTAAAAGTAATTTTTTTCATGACAACCAAACAACCAATCAGAGCCAGGGGGAGGGTCTTGGAGCAACCTAGTTAACTCAAGCTTGTAAGAATTGGTTGGCATAAAATTATGACCGTATGATGACCTTAGGTAAAAATAACACGGTAAGGGGGCATGTCAGATGAAGCCTCGCTTTGATGCTCATGTTGTCTGGCTGAAAACCATGTGACCGACAAAAAACCATGCCTCGCATTACATTGGGTATGTCACTACTTCATTTTGCGTGTCGGTTTTCAAAATAAAAGCACAATGAGCCATGCTGCTTTGTGGGTTGTAGGTTATTAGGTTGTGCAGCAGCAGAGATAGTAGCATCTGAGGAGAGTATTTGTCGTCAGCAGTAGCTGAAGTGAAGCCAACGATAAGGAGAAAAACCTCTCCCATCAGGGAATACTTTGAAATGACTGCTCACAATAAGGTTTTATTTAAATAAAAATTATTAACTTTCATAATTTTATAGATTTATTTATTTTTGTTCTTGTTTGATCAAATTAAGAAACATTAATCTTGCACATCAGAAACAGCCTGAAAGTAATTGGAAGGTTCAAATTCTCTAACTATGAGGGATCAGAACCAGAACTCACAGAAAATAAAGTTAGAAAAATTGTTTCAGGAAGTCACAAATACTATGTCTGCCTCAACAAGCAAAACTGAAACAAATATATCTTTATTGTCAAATAAGTTAATGGCATACAAGAAAACACAATCTTAGCTGGCGACCAAGAACAGGATTACTTTGAGTACAAATCATGACAAAGTTAAATTGGGTTCAATAGACCTCACATGGGTTTGATAAAACAGTATTGCTGCACATTCAGACACTACTATCCTCTAACATTTTTTGGCCAAAGCAAAAGACTAGAAAGCTTCATGAGGCTTCATTTGGTCTTCACTACAATCAGTTCTCTACAACACCAACACTTCACCTCAATAAAAGCATGGAAATCTCACCCTGCAGCAAGGGAAGAGGTGCACACCAAGAACACCAACTGCCATTAAACCACCAAAATGCTGCAACACACATGCTGCTGATTGGCCAAGAGGCCCTGAGATCAGGTGCAACCTGACAGGGAGAAGTATGCATGCAGAAACCAGTGCATGCGGCGTCAGCTCTGAAATGTGTTATTTAGCATTTTATGTAAGCAAGTAAGAGTTCAGTCTGGGCACAAATCAAATAAGCAAAGCTAAAACAATTTTAAAATTATTCTTTTGTTTTTGAATTGTTGATGCTTAAACTGTTCCCAGATGGAGCGGACTAGAGCAAGTCAGAGCTGAGGCCATTAATGATTAAAATTTGATTGCAGTCAGTGGTTTGAGCACTCTCTTCTATTCTTACCTTCAGAGTGTCGGCACAAAGGACATACTCGTGCAGGGTAGGGACAAGAACCTCGGACAGATGTTGGATCTGCTCCTCTGTCTCCTTACTGCACCTCTCCACACAGCTACCAACACCCTTCAGTGGTTCTGCCAGCAGTTCCTCTGACTCCGCCCACTGGAAGTAGGTAGGACCGTACTGCTTCAGCTCATCCATGTATTCTAAAAGCACAAAGAAGAGAGAGAAGCTTTGAATATTTTAGACATGCTCTCCAAAACATCCACAAATAGGCAAATTTCAAGCAAATAATTGAGAGTTACATTCCACATAAAAAACTGCAAATCCTAAACCACGATTAGGCAGGGGTCTACTGTACCTACATCCAAAAACAATTAGAATTAGAATTCTAACCTGCATTCAGGTGGGGCTTATTTGTCAGGTTAAAAGTGCTTTTAGAAAATAAACTTTAAGCAAGTATTAAACATTCTTCTCATTAAGCCAACTTTTTTGCATTGTAATGTTTTTTATGGGTCTGATGAAATATTCTAATCTTAAAAGTCTTAAATTCATTAACTGTAGCCAGAAAATCATAATTAACAGAAAAAAAAGTTTTGGTCTGTGTGGCAATAATCTAATGTAATGTGTTTGTCTCAGAGACAAAAGATGAACTTTTAATAATATTCTCATTTATTGGATATGACCAATTGGTTTATCAAATTTGTCTCGTTCAATTTGATGGTTCTTTATACACGCAACATTAATACTGGATCAAACTTACCATGGTCTCAACTTGCTAAATGACGTCTCTAAAACTGAAGAAAACATTACTTTTGTGATTATGTCTAGCTTGTTGCCGTCTCTCACATAGGTGATGCTTTTAGTGAACAATATATCAGGATTAAAGCAGGATGAAGAAAAAGGACATTCATGGAGGCACGGGAAGAGAAATATTTTCCATGACATCTGCTTTAAAGCTGGAACCGTACCTCTATGTTCCTTGATGATCCTGTGGGTGACTTTGTCCACAGAGCACATCTTGTTGCTGAAGTCGTCCACATACTCCTGCATGACGGCAAACTCCTCCAGCTTGCTCCTGAGGCCTCGCACAGAGTTGGCCATGGCCCTCATGGTGTCGCTCATCCTGCTCAGAAAGCCTGGACCCAGTTTCCTGTGAGGAGCCAGCTCCTGCACCACACACACATCAAGACTTTTAAAGAGACGGAATCATAGAGTTTCTATACACTTCTCCTCCGAGCTTATTCAGATCAAGAAACTAATTCCATCCCCTTTCCAGACTATGAAGGAACCTGAAGTAATAAAAAAACAACAACTCGGATTTCTATAATACTGTTAACGGGAGCCACGGATGGATTGTAAAAGAGCGGGATAATAACCACTCCAGGAGGGAATAAGGTTTTCTTTTAATGAAGATAACCGAACCGGAATACAATTGGATAGTTTACGTCAGTGACATGCGGTCAGGGGAGGCAGGTGAGGCAGAGCCTCACCTGTCATCATGGAAAAATAATATATAACAGCCTAATAAAATCATTTATTAAGATATTTTCACCCTGTGGATTGTACTATAAAGTACCTATTTTTCATTTAATTTAACCAAATCGGATGTTATTTTTCTTCAAAATCGCTGAATTTTCGCATTTTCCCATTCAAATGTTTAGAAGCAAAGCAGTGAGCTGAGCCTCACCTGGGATTGCGCAACCTCTCGCTAACTGCACCTGTTGCCACTCTATGAGAGCATGCTCCTCCTGTCTGTACGTCGCCAATAAAATGGTTAAAAACATTTAATGTATGAACTGATTTTCCATAATTTAGCTTATGTATTTAATGTACTGTGTTTTTATTGTCACCAACTGTGTATGTAACGTGTTTCGTGTGCTAAGGAGCGATCAGAAATGGCAGAGAACAGATTCGAGGTGAGGCAGGCAGTTCTCTTGCCTCATCACTGGAGGCGCTCATGATCCCAGATATTGTGACTCCACAACTGCAGAGTAAGAGACAGTAAGCGATTTAGCCATACAGAAGCTGCGCTGATACAGAGAGCGAGAAAGACGTGGTTTTGAGTTGTACTTTAACGGTTTCTCCCTTTGCTGTTAAGCACAGCACGAAATTAATAATATCTACATGTGTAAGTTTGATTGAGATAACGGAATTATTCTGCGGCGGCGGCACAGCTAAGCATCACATGTTAGAATAGTCTTTTTGCCCTCCAGCATTGTACGCCTACACCTCCAACTCAACCAAGGCAGGCATATTGCTTCCCGTTTTGTTGAGCGGCTTCTTTGCTTCCTGTGGCAGCATGTTATAAACCGCTTCTGAAATTACTGTGGCTTCTGCGCCAGTGTCAACAACTGTTTTAACAGGTAGGCCATTGACAGTCATTTCAACTTGTAAGCTAGAACCCTTTTTAGTTGTACGTCCGAGTTGTGGGGCGAGGTGCCGAGCCTCCCTACTTTCGCGCCCCACAGTTGGGAACCTCTGTTTTAATGCAACTAATGATCTCATTAAGCTTTTACTTGATTTAATATTTCATGGCCTATATCTTATTTAATGGACAGGCTCTTCTCAGTTATGGTAATAATGCATCCTCCTCTGATGCTCCTCTGTCATGTGGGGCGTCTTTCCACTGTTAAAACCAGCCTCTGTCTACACCAGAGGTTAAACTAAATCAACTAAAGACCGAATCCATCTAGTTTGGTGGCAACCACCAATGATATCAGAGCTCTGAATGTTCAGTTAAGAACAGCAGCAACAAATCTAGGGTGGGATTTTTGAGAAGGATTTAACATTGAACAAACAAGCTGATTTAGTAACCAAGTATATCATTTAATACAGAGGTTACCAAACTGTGGGGCGCGTAGTGGGGGCGCGGGAAGCCGTCTGGATGAAAAAAAAAAAACATGTACGCTGTATGCGCTGGGTTTTTACCTCAGAACGGCCAACTCTCTGTTATTTCTCTGTCAATTTGATACAGTAGACGCTTCCGCACTTCCCATATCTGTGTCCTCTGTCACTTTCATCAGCAGTTAAAATTGTTTAATCCGTTGTTAACATGTCATAATCTGTTTTTCCGAGATGCCTTTAAATGCAACATGAGTGCTACGACGCTCGCGCTGGGTTTACACCTGTGCAGCAGTGAAGGAGACCTGCTGCTGCTGTGCAGAGCTACGCAGGTGTGTTAGAATCATGGCAGCAAACCAGCAAAACTCAAAGAACTTTTCACAGTTTTTCCCCAAACTAACAGACTGTTGAGTAACGCTGTTGGATGCAAGTAAAGTTAGCTAAAAGATGACTAGCTAGCTAATGTCAATACAGCACCTTAAGCTTGTTAACAAGTAGTTTGTAGGCTGCTGTTTTGTTGTCTATGTTCAGCTACGATTCATTTTGCCCCCAAAAAAGTTGATCCCCCTCCCTTGTTCGTCTGGAGTCAAGGCGGAGTATAACATGGAGTCTCCAAGAATCCACCCCCCACCTCCTTCGCTCACACACTTCGTTCAACCAGACAGCTATTTATAAGCCATATGGGGGGGGGAGAGAAATAGTTTGGAAACCACTGATTTAATCACCTAGATCAGTGTTTCTCAACCTTTTTCAGCCCAGCGTCCCCCCAGCCCTTATCCAGGTCCCTCACCGCCCCCACCAAAGAATTTGTAGGCTACTTTGCACTGACTATTATTATATCATTAATATTACTATCACTATTGTAGATGTTTTGATTTTTATACTTGTTTCTGTATTTATCATCAAAAATGATTTCCCAGAGAACAAAAAAGTCATGGGAATAGAAATTATTTTCACAGGCGTCTACAAAAAATGCAATGAACATTCAAGTTAAAATCGGTAGGCCTAACATCAGCCAATCAGAGTGCAAAAAATATTCTTATTTTGTGCCATTTCCTAGTTGTTAAATATTCCACAAAATGACCAGATATAAGATGTTCAACATGCCAGTTTAAACTTTGAACTATTTGCAAAATGACTGAGCTCTGCAACATTAAAACATGGTTAGAACTGTAACTACATTAATCATAACTCTTCTTCTCTTCAGTGTTTCTGTGGGTTTCTGGTGGTGCAGCTCTGTGCTGCCTTCAGGAGAATGGGACATCAGAGTATCATCCATAAAACTTCACCCACATGGCATTTATTGTGCAAACCAGAACTTTCAGTGGTAAAACAAAAGTTCCAGGTCCTTTTAATGCCATACAAATATGAGACAGAAACATGGCTTATATCTTTATGTCTATTGATTTATAGATTGATAGTTTTACTGGACAGAAATTACAAAGAACAAATCTGGTTCTTATTCAAATCCTAATGAGTCAAATTGAAAGTGTCATGGAGTCATCAGCCTCATGACATTAACACTGACATGAAAAATAATATTGAAGAAATAAAAATATCAAATCTAATTAAAAACATAAATAAGTGATCAGTTCTTTACTGTTATGGTCCAAGATATATTTATTTTCAGTACTAGATGTGGTCTCAACAAACCCATGGCACTTCAACAATATTATTTTACCTTTTATCTGGAAATAGTGTCTGTTTATTCTTGCCATACAGTCTCTGTATTAATTATTGCTCTAAAGGTCTTGCCATACCAGTTTATTCTTCTGCATTTACTTTAGTTTCTTAGTTTATTCTTGAATTTTGTTCTTCATTCATTTCCATTTAGTTTTATTTGACTAGTTTTATCCTCTCTTGGTTTATTGCTATGTTCACTTTAGTTTCTTTCCTTTTGCTAGATTTATTTTATCGTTTATTGACGGTCATCATCAGTAATCTCATCACCTGCTGCGCCGCCTAATCGTCATGTGTTTCACATCATGTGTTGATTTTTTTCACTGTTCAGCGTCGGATTCTCTGTTTTTATGCCATAATTCACATCTAGTTCATCGCTCCGTTTTATGTCCCGCTTCTCCTGTTTCAGAGTTTTGCGCGGTGTGAAGGTCTTTTTTTTAAGCCCCTAAGGTGCAGGGCGGTAGGGAAGCATATAGATGGGGAAAAGCCAGACCGACATAAACCTTTTAAAACAACGGAAACAATTTCTGCATTCTGATTATTGAAATTTAAAAGTGCTGTGTTTTTCTATCACCCCGTTTCATACCGGACCACTTACAGCACCGTGTTAACGCTATACAATGAACGCTCTCTATGGTATCACCCATGGAGGGATTTCTTTAGTTCTTTATTTAAATGGGTTCATTTTTCAGAGGGATACACAGTGAGGGTGTCGTGATTTTAGCTACCAGTAGCAGGAGAACGGAGCTGCGCCAAGAAGCTAACAGAAGCTAACAAACACTGAATAGAAGAAGAGCTGCCATCGATACAGTTGCAGCCAAGCATGATTTAATGTTACACAATACAGTTTTACCAAGATGCTCAAAGGTTAAACTGGTATTGTTGTGCATTTAATGTGTAAAGTTTACCTTCGACCAAACGCCCCCCAAAGGCATCCCAGCGACCCCCTTTTGTAAAAATGTCCGCCAGCGCCCCCTGCCGTCCTCTGAACGCCCGCTGGGGGGCGGTACCGCCCACATTGAGAACCGCTAACCTAGATCATTTAAAATCAATGCCAGAGTTTTTAAGCTATTGATCTCGAGAAGCCTACAGATGCTGTCCCTCAACAGGCTTCAGTTGGTCCAAAATGTGGTTTTATCCTCCGTCTCTCTGCTGGCTGTCTGGTCGTTTTAGAATAGCTTTGAAACGTTTCTTCTTGATTTTTAAAGCTAATGGTTTCGCCCCAGCTGGTATGCCTGACATCACTGCGTCATGCTTTTCTAAATGTTCCAAGAGCTAAAACACAGCAGTCTACCCAAGATCTGCCTGGTGTAGATCCAACTTCCACTGGATCTACACCAGGCCACAGTCCTGGACCTTTAAATCAAAGCTAAGGACCTTTTCATTTTTGAAAAGCTTTTCATAATTATGTGACATTTCATTTCAGATTTCTAACTTTTATTCTTTCTTTGCACTAGAGTCGTTTTTTTGAAGCTCTTTAGCTGTGTGGCTCCCTGGCTGTTATATATATGAATAAATTATTCCCCACCCCTCCCACTGTGCGTGCATGTCTATGAGAGAAACCTCTTCAGTGAGGAAGACTTTGAAGTGGTGGCTGCAGGAAAGGATGGGGTGCTCGGCGATCCGATTGAGGAAGCGGTGTAGTGCTTTCCTCCTGGTCTCTATGAAGTCGTCATTGAAGCGCTCCACCATGCTCTTCATCACAAACTTCTCTGGGAGAGGCTGCAAACACGCCAACATAGAAACTTAAATCTCACCCACGAAACCAATGTGATGAGGATGAAGCACTTGTGTGCAGCAGCTCATGTAGCGTAGCACAAAGCTCTCAGGGGATCACCGTGTTTTCTGTCATGTCTGACACGTGGGGCTGGCTTTCAGGCAGTGTATAGTTTGGCTCTGCGTTGGCCTTCACTGCCAAGATAAACGGCCTGCCCAAAGAGCTTCAACCAGTGGATATCTGTGACATCTGCCAAAACTGACCTGGCTGCTCTGACTAGGAGGATGTGACTGACCCAGTTCTGCTACAGCAGTGTCAGAGCCTGTAACGAGCTCAGAATCGTTTGCTGAATGTAAGGACTTTCATTCTCTCTCAGCAAAACTCATCAAATGTACAAATATTGAACATTTGATGAGCTGTGTCCGAATTCAGGGTCTGCATTCTTCGAAGGACTGGTCTACGTAGGACAGGTCCTTCAAAGGCCGGGAATAAACCAAGACCGGAAGAAAAATATCTGTGGATTCGGACAGGTCTAGCCTTGACTAACTGTCCCCGCCCCCACCTCAGCGTAACTTATGTTGCCTAGTAACTGTGACAGCGTAAAGCAGAGAGCGGAGAAAAAAAAAAAAGAAAAAAAACGGAGCCGAGCCGAAGTTTGGTTTTCAGTCATGTATTACTGATTTCTAAATTATTCTTCACCTTTTATAGTGAATGATGTTCACTATAAAAGTAAAAGTAAAAGTAAAAAGGAAATCTCTTAGTTTGATTCTAAAATGTTCAAATGTGTACTGCACTTTTCTACAAGGAATACATATAAGCAGATTATTCATTTACAAATATAACACTCTCCACATTGCAGATAGGACATTACGGTTAAATAAACCTATTATGTTTTGAAGGCTTAACTTTTATTAATCAATCAAACCGATGTGCTTTGCTTTGAAATATTTTATAAACCAAACATTTTTCAACCAGACCTGTCTGAATAATATCGGTGTTTAACTCCCACTCATTGGGGAAAGCTAGCGGGAGTTTTTATAACAGTGTGCCAGGAGTTAGGCGTTTTCCCTCAGTATACCGAACCTGGAGCGCCCGGCCAGCTGACAGCTGGTGAGGGGAGCTGGCTGTTAACGCAGCGGTAGCAGACAATGTCTGCTACAGAAAATGTCAGAGCAATATTGCAATTAGGTGATGTATTGATGAGCCGAGCAGATATTTGAGATTTACACACTTACATTCTCGCCTAAAAACGTTTTAATGACACAACGTGATTTGGTACAAGTGTTATATAGCTAAATAATTTGACTCTATTCACCGCCATTGACGGTATGCCTGAACACCCAGTTGGAACCCGCAATGAATTATGGGATATCGTGGGCCGTGAAGGACACATCGGACCCATCCTTCAAATCTGGGGAAAAGAAGGACGCATTTGAAGGAGTCTTTGAATTCGGACAGCCCTTGTCGCCACGCTATGACGTAATCGGTCTACAAATCCGTCCTTCGAAGGATGCAGACCCTGAATTCAGACACAGCTTATATGTTTCACTTTCTGTTGTGAGGGACAAAACATGTTGATATTCAAACTGAGTTCCAGTTGCTAGCACTACAAACTGTGACTCAGTCCAACTGCTCACTGGTTTCTCCTGAGGGTCAAGAGAACTGTTGCCATGACACAGAGCATCTTCTGACTAACGTGCTCAGGAAGCCCCACAGTGTTGAGATCAAACACTGAGGAGGAACCTGCTGCATCCATGACACATGGATATTCTCAAATATCCACTCAATAAGACGAAAGCTGTCACTTCAGATCTAAATAATTTAAATATGCACAGATTTACGGTGAGGAAAGAAGCCATTATGAAATTAGAAAGAAAGAACAACAACAACAAAAGAAGGTAACGGATCTGGCTCAGAGAACTAACAGAAACCTCAGCACTTCCTATCTCTTATCGGTGAGGCGGAAAAGTTGATGCTGTGATACATACATGGATGATCAGAGTTGGGTAGTTTTCCTCCAATCTGCTTTTGAGCCACAGGAAGTCCTGGTAGCGTCGCCGTACTTCATACTCGCTGGAGTCGAACTCGCTGCAGGTGGTCTGGAGAACAGATTCAGATGACAACTTCCATCATTTTTTTTATTTCCTTTATTTAACCAGGTAAACCCTGTTGAGATCCAGATCTCATTTTCAAGAGGGACCATCATGAATGAAGTCATCACCATTCTGCTGGTAATTGTTCATATTTCTGACTGAAATCTGCTGTGTTACACTGCAAATGTTTGTGGAAATCAATTTTAGTTTTCAGTTCAATTCAACAATACTTAATTTATCCCAAAAAGAGAAATGTTATGTTGTCATAATTGATGTTATCCTAGTGTCTTCACAGATGCATCACTTGAACGGTGATGATGTGAAGAGGAAAGATCTCCAGCAGCAGTCAGGCTTGCAAGTAATCTGAAGAGATCTTGGTTTGAACGTCATCCTTTGAATCCATATGCCAGCAGAAAATATTATTATTTAATCAGTGATTTTGCTGGTAATTAAAGCTCTACTAACACGGAATTTTCTCACTGCATGTTGCCAAACCTAAAATACTGTTTTACATGCAGGGTTTCCCCCAGAAAACTTGCTAAGCCCAATGGTCGGGGCATCGAGGTGGTCCACCATGTTTTTGTATTAAAAGATGTTAAGTTGACAGGAAATGTAAAAGTATTACTGTGTAATTATATATTATGGGAAAAGATCTCCAGTGAAATGCTATTTAAACCACCACTACTAGTCTAAAAGCAACAAATTTGCACTTCTGTTTAATCCAAATTAAGTCAGCGGTTCCATCAGGCCCCAAGGGCTTCAGGGGCCCCATAAACACTAATATTTTAACGCAGACCAGCACTTGTTTATTGAGATTATCAATGCTGTTAAATGTTATATGAATTAAATTATTTTAAATTGTTTACATTTAAATACAAGATTTTAAGGAGCTGGCAAGTTTACTTTGTAAAACTTAAAATAATATTCATAGATTGTTTTGTTACCATAGCAACAATCTGATGCTGTGAGTTTAATATTTGAATTTACAAATACAAATTAGTAAACTGCGATTATAACTTATTGCTTTTTAAGCTGACCAATTAAACTACTCCCTTCTCCCATATTTCACTAAATCTAACACAGAAGCTGTTAGAGGTGCTGATGTTTTTAGCAACAAAAGGGGCCCCTAAATCAAATTCTGCTCCAGGCCTCATACAGCCTTGGACCGGCCCTGTAATCTGCTGCACTACGCAGAGATGCACAACAAACTGGAGATTTAATTCAATGTCTGTTGAGTTTTTAATAAGCGTCACAGAAACTATTTTGGTTGGTTGAATTTATGGGACCAGTTTCTCAGATCTCCGTGCGGCCGCGCACAGAGATTGATATGGTTTGATGCATCATGTAACCGGAAAAATAATACTAAAACTAATAATAAAATAATAGAAAATCAGCGTGACACGTGACTCCGAGGACAGCGCGAAAGCTCCTCACTGGGCTGAACCTGCATGATGAGGTTAGCGCTGCTCGTTATCCACAAACTCTCCGGCCAACCTGGACCACAGACATAAACTTTACAGGGAAGACAGACACAGAGCCACATGCTGGGCAACGTGCTTAGATGTAAAAAGCACATATAATTGTTCGTTCACAAAGATAAATCATTCTGACCGCTCCACAACGCGACCTCTGAATTCGCTATGAGTTATTCCTGCGGTTCACATTGAGCTGCGCAACCAGAGCTAACGCGGCGGGTTTTAAACTCTTACCTAGAGTTCTCCAAAGGATCATAATTCCTCACAGTAAGTAGATGTAAACATCCATACAGGTCAGCCTGTGTCCAGTTTGCGCGATCCCGCTTTACCTCATGACAAGCATATGCCAGTAGCATATGCTTTTCTCAAAGATTAAGCCATGCAAGTCTAAGTACACACGGCCGGTACAGTGAAACTGCGAATGGCTCATTAAATCAGTTACGGATCCAGCTGAGTGCCGCAGAAGCGCCAGTTGAGTGATTGGTCCGCGCGCTGTCGGGTTTAAAAACATAAACTATAAACCAATCTATTATAAACCTATCCCTTAGGAATAAATCTGCTCTGCTAGTGAAATGTTAAGTGCAAAAGAAACGTAAACAAGCAACGCTTAGCCTGACGACGAAGCTAGTAAAGCATGGCGGGCTGCCAGGCTTATAATACACTGGGGGAAACTCTGACATGTGGACATATGTCCTGTCCGTCTCGGTGTTGACCTGTAATGGACTGGCGACCTGTCCAGGGTGACCCCGCCTCTCATCAGTTGACTGCTGGAGATAGGCATCAGCAAACCTCAAGACCCCACTAGGGTCAGTGGTGGAGAAAGTACTCAAAAAATTTACTTAAGTAGAAGTACAAATACACAGACAAAAATGTACTCAAGTAAAAGTAAAGCTACCACATTAACATTTGTACTTAAGTAAAAGTAAAAAAAAGTACTGGCTTTTAAAAATACTTAAGTATTAAAAGTAAAAGTACTTGCTGAATGGATTACCTAATCGCTAATATCATTAAGTGTACTGATCATATTTAATTTTAATACATTGGAAATGTGCCATTTTAATAAATGCTACAGATAAAGCATGTTTTTATTGTGTCTACTCTGTAACATAGTTTAGACTTAGATATGTGATTCTATGCATCATAATTTCAGGGATGGAAACATCTTGTCTCTGTCCTAACATAACATGAACTTCACTTTTTTTGCCACTAGTGGCTTTTATTTTGAAAGAAATCCAACAGAAAGGGGATGGAAAGAAGGTGAGTGGGGGAGGACAGACAACCAAGGAGCCAGTAGTAGTGTTGTAGTCAAGACCACCTACCCAAGACCAAGTCAAGACCAGCACCCCGCGCTACATGACACAAAAAAATAACTTTTACCTATCAAAATGGCTTCTCAAATTGATCTGAAAGATCCACATTCCCATAAAACACCTAGATATTAAATACTTAGAGCTTAAATAAATTTAATCAGTAAAGATCTGTCCAGAAGAATCGGATCGTTCCTGAATATCATACCACTTTATTGCATTTTGGTACCAGCGTTGTCTCATATTTACGACACCTCAGTCAACACCTCCACACAATAATTCAGTTCATGAGTGACAACTTTTTTTCATCGCAGATGTAACATGTGTCTCAGTACAGCTAGCTTTGCTAGCATCACGTCCACATAGTTTACCTTTCTTTACGCTTTCCTTCCAAGTGACGCTAAAAGTTGAAGTCCCCACCGTCTGTGAAAGCGAAGCGCTGCTGATTTTACATGTCGCCATATCTTATGATTTATGCAGCGTTATTATATTAATGACGATTAGACAGACATCTCCTCCCGCTCAGAGGAAACCACTGCGCATGTCTGGAGCTCCGCGTGCGAGTAAAGGGGGAGGCGATGGGTGACAACAGACACTAAGTCACGTTATTACTGGGATTTTACGGCGCCACCTTAAATCCCTGAACTTCACATTTTAACGGAAAAAAGAGCAACGCGACTTGGATGTAAGGAGTAACGCGACAGTTTTGTAGAAATGTAGTGAAGTAGAAAGTACAGATATTTACTGTAAAATGTAGTGGAGTAAAAGTAGAAAGTACCAATTATTATATCTACTTAAGTAAAGTACTTAAATTGTACTTAAGTACAGTAATGAAGTACTTGTACTTCGTTACTTCCCACCACTGACTAGGGTCATGTTGCTGGGTGGGTGGATGGAACAAAGGCAGAAAAGGAAGGAAGGAAAACTAGATTCAGTTCAATTCAACAATACTTAATATGTCCCGAGAGAGAGAGAGAGAGAGAGAGAGAGAGAGAGGGGGCGGGGAGGGGGAGGGGGGGGGAAAGGAAGGAAGGAAGGACTAATGTCCCAGGATTAAGGGACTGAGACAGAGACCGAACATTTAAGTTTCTCACTTAAAGAAACATTTCATTTGAACATTTAAATGGATTCAGATTAAATATTTACATTTAATCTGAACCTGTTCACCAGTGACTGTGGAACAATCAATATTGACTGGACAAAAGTAACATTAGCAACTCACCCTGGTTACAACTCTGTACGTAATGAAGGTCTCAATAGCAGAAATGTGGCTCTCTGGGTTGTCAACAGTAACAAAGATGTCTTTATTAATGGCACCTTGCTGCTCCTCTTCATTCTCTTCATCCAGTCGGAACTGGTTGACCATGGAATCAGGAGAGTTGGGCATGGGGTTGCCATCCGCCAGGGACGTGTTCTGGATCAACAGACAGTATGGCCGCTGTTAGCTTAGCACAATGGTTTCATAAGGGAGAGCTGATCCAGACAAATGTTTAAAGAAACTTGAATGTTTAACCATGCTTAGTAAGTGGAACAATACACACCTTCTGAAGAAGAAAACAATTAGAGATGATAAAATTACCCTCCATGCGTCCAGTCCTCACAACATTGCACTGTTTCCTGATAACTTAGCTGACAGCAGCAGGGCAGCGGTGCAGCAGCAACACATTAGAAACTGAAGTGTTTACAGGTTCCACACAGGTTCTCATTCAAATCACTCTGTTTATATCAGTGAACCATGCTTTGCTACCTGTAGGTCTGGTCAGAATCTGCTGAGGTCAGCAAGAAAACTCTGACCTCTGCAGCAGACAGAGGTCTCACTCTGAGCCTTTATTTAACTGACAGCATTAAGTCAATTCAAGATAATTCCTTAACTTTACTCTGATCATAAGATCCTTTTAAAGAACTACTTGTTATGGTTACAGACTGAGGGAAGAAGGGAGCAGCCATCCATTTAAGAGGACGAAATTAAAGATATGCAACAGGAGATCGTTAATGTATTGTGGTGCTAAGCCGTTCAGTGATTTATAGACTAACACAGTGGTACCCAAACTTTTTCTCCTTTGAATTTCCAGGACGCGTTCGGGCAGAAGGATGTCATTGCCTCTTTTCAGACTTTTCCCAATGCACTTCATCGCCTGCCAAATGAAGCGATGGAAGTCTATGCTGCAGATATATGTCGTCTAGTGAAAGAGGCATTCCCTGATTTTGAGAAAAATGCGAGTGAGTACATGAAAATGTCCCGTTTCATTGCTGGTTTGGATCAGGAGCTACAGATCAAGTGCCACGAGAGTGGAGTGAAGACGTTTCAGGAGGCTTTTGAGGTTGCAGCACGAGCAGAGCGAGCTCGTCAGGCTGCTTGTTTAATATCACCAGTATTACCAGGTGCTGCAGCACAAGTTGTAAACGCATCTTCTGTAAATACTGTTTCCAGTGAGCAAGCATATCTTAAAACTGCCATACAGGACCTCACTAGTACTGTAAAGGATCTCAGTAAAGAACTAGGGACACTAAAGTTGAAGTTGGATAACAGAGATTCTCGTTCACCAACAAGACAGTTTCGCCAGCCTTCCCCTGAGTACGGACACCGATCTGGGCGCAGTCCAAATGAGAATCTATACAGCAGGGGGTATAGATCTGGTTCCCCTTCTTTCAGGGCCAGCAATGGAAAATATTCACGGTCCAGTGGCTTCTACAATGAGGACAATAGAGGACGTTGCCAATCATCTGGGAGACGCCAATATGAATGGAGGCAGAGGAGCCAAAGCCCTCAACGAAAACATGTCTCATTTCAGGACCAAAAATTCATGGCACCTCCACCTATGTATCATCGCCAACCAGCTGACTACCATTCCGATCGTAACCATCCAGGCTACTCAACTGATGGCTCATACTACCAGGGAAACGAATACTAGCTGTTGAGGAGGGGCGCTCATCAGCTCACTCAAGTAAAGCCCAAAATGACGGTGGAATTGCTGGAGTTGAAAATGGTGTGTCACTGCCACCTGGTGGTTCCCCACCTACCACGCTAGAACTTCCAGAACCTAGCACAATGATGGCACCAGTAAGTGAAACACCTTTTACCTCGTATATTAATGGGATCTTAGAGGGGTCTGACACACATGGATTCAGGTTCCCACATTTCATTTATAAGTGAAAAAACCCAAATGACTATTCCTGCACTGGCTAAAAGACCCTTGGAATAAAAACATTATCTTATCAAAAGCTGTGACGGGCCACAGTTTAGACACGTTAGGCACCATTGAAGTGACTCTGAAGATGGGCTCACATACCTTACACCATGATGTGCAGGTGATGAGGAATGTTAGTGAAAGCACTCTTCTTGGTATGGACTTTCTACAACTCCATAATGCAGTTCTGGATTTTGGTCGGGAAAGCTGTAATTTATATGGAGCAGAGATTCCTCTCCTCAGAAAACCCCAGTTGGCTCCCTTAAACTGTACAGCATCTATAACAGAATGTACAGTGGTTCCACCACATTGTGAGGTCAACTGTGAAGTGTCATTAACACCTCCGACAGTAACTGTGGACATTCCTGATGTCTATGATGGCTGCCTTGAGCCTTACCAGTTGGACTTGGTTGGCATTTCGGTGGCCCGTACTCTATCCATAGCAAGAAATGGTTTTGCTGTTGTCCGCCTTCTGAACCCAATTAATGGATCTGTGACGTTACAACCTGGGATGAAAGTAGGACAGTTTTTCCCTGCCTTTAAAGAGGACGTCATCGTGAACAGTACTCCAATTCAGCCAACCCCTATTTGTCACGTTGACATGGACCAAACCACCAACTCAAATCAATTCAATCAACAGCTCCAAGTGCCATTTGATCTGAATGAGGAACAGTTATCTCCTGTGGAAAAGTCTCAACTTAATGACCTTTTGCTAAAGTACATGGACATTTTTAGTAAAAACCCCAACAATTTTGGATGGACAGACATTGTAAAGCACAAAATTGATACCAGCACTGCACCTCTTGTTCGTAAACGAGCTTACCGCACCTCACCACAAATGCAGGAGATCATCGAATCACAGGTGAATGAAATGTTGGATAAGGGACTTATTGAAGTCAGTCATAGCCCATGGGCTGCCCCTGTGGTCATGGTGAGAAAAAAGGACGGTTCATGGCGGTTTTGTGTAGATTATAGAGGTTTAAATGCCGTCACCACTAAAGATGCTCATCCTTTGCCGCGTACTGATGACACACTGGATGCGCTCAGAGGCTCTTCAGTTCTCAGCACCATCAGGTTATTGGCAAGTGCAGCTTGATGAACAAGACAAAATGAAAACAGCTTTCACCACAGGTAGAGCTCTCTACCAGTTTAATGTAATGCCAATGGGACTGGTAAATGCTCCACCTACGTCTCAGTATCTGATGCAATTGGTTTTACAAGGTCTGTCATGGAAAACCTGCCTTGTTTACCTTGATGATGTAATTGTATACAGTGCTAACTTCTCTACTCATTTGGAACACCTAAGAGAAGTCTTTGACCGCTTCAGAGCAGCCAATCTGAAACTGAAACCCTCCAAATGCCACTTTGCGCAAAAAGAAGTGGTTTTGCTTGGGCATGTTGTATCTCCTGGAGGCCTTAGGCCAAATTCCAAAAATGTTGAAAAGATAAAGCAGTGGCCCACCCCAAACAGCCCCACAGAAGTGAGAGCCTTTTTAGGTTTGTGCTCATACTACAGATCGTTTATCTATCAATATGCCAAGCTGTCTGAGCCACTTCATGCACTCACCCAAAAAGGGAAACTATTTTGTTGGACAGAAACTGAACAGAGTTCAGTTTCTGTCTACCTTGCGACATGCTCTAAGCAGCGCTCCCGTTCTCTCTTATCCAGACTTTTCATGTGAATTTCTGCTTTTTACAGATGCTTCAAATGTGGCTATTGGTTGTGTACTATCGCAGACAAATGACACGAATATGGAAAATGTAATTGCCTGCGGTAGTCATGTCCTCACTAAAAGAGAAAAATGTTGGTCCACCTATGACAGAGAGCTATGGGCTATTGTCTGGTCTATTAGGCATTTTCGCCAATATATAACTGGACACCGCTTTCGGATCATCACTGACCACAAACCTCTTCTTAGTCTGAGGAAAATGGCTTTGGACTGTGACCCAACTGGACGTAGAGCCAGGTGGGCCCTTGAAATAGATCCATATGACTGGGTTGTTGAACACAGACAAGGACACAAACATGCAAATGCTGATTCAATGTCACGCCTACCATCCCCTGCAATTGACTGCTCTACTGCTTCAAATCCCTCAAACTCTCCTCTTGTTCCAACAGTAACTGCAAATTCTGTGGATTTTACTGATCGGTCCACCAGGTGGCTCAAGGTCACCCTATTGACCCCTCTTTCCTGAACAGAGACACTGACTATCTTAGACAGGCCCAGAACAACGATCCTGTGTTAAAAACTGTTCTGGAATGGGTTCTTACAAATAACAGGCCTCCCTTTGCAAAGATAAAGAAGTGCTCTGCAGAGCATAGACACTTTTGGAGGGAGTTTCCAAAACTAATCGTTAGTGACTCTCTTCTCTGTCGGCAGGTTCGGCATCCCCCTGGCGATCCTGTTGTGCAGATTGTTGTTCCAAGTGGTCTACAAAAAGAAATGTTCAAGGCACTACATGGTCATTCTCTTGCTGGACATTTTGATGCAGTAAAGACTTTACAGTGTGCTCAAGCTAGGTGCTACTGGCCTTACATGTCTCGGGATATAACTGAGTGGTGTTTAGAATGTGTGGCGTGCGAGGCACGGCGGCCGCCAACGCCCTGTCAGCAGGCCCCTTTGAAACATGTTGTTGTCTCAAAACCATTTGAAAAAATAGCGATGGATTTCACAGAGTTGCCCCTCACTACTTATGGAAACAGATACATGCTTGTTGTAATGGACTATTTCACGAAGTACATTAACCTGTATGTACTTCCTGACCAGAGAGCTGTTACTGTAGCCAAGTGTTTGTTTGAGGACTACATTTGTCGCCATGGTGTTCCCCACAGCCTACACACTGACCAAGGACGTCAGTTTGACTCAGACCTTATTAAATGTCTGTGTTTGAGTATGGGTGTACACAAAACAAGGACATCTCCATACCATTCAATGTCAAATGGAATGGTGGAACGGGCTAACAGATCAATAAAAGACCAGTTAGCTAAGTACCTTTACTCAAAAGGGGGAGAGTGGGATGTACACATGAAACAGGTTGAGTTTGCATACAACACTTGTGTACACTCCACTACAAATTTCACCCCAATCTTTTTGGTTCATGGTAGGGAGGCTCGTTTACCCGCCGATCTTTTCCTTAGTGCTCCCACTAACAATGAGCAAACACCTACATGTGCACCTAATGAGTATGCTACTAGTCTCCTAAACAAACTGTGTTCTGCTTTTGACACTGCAGCTGCTAACATGGCTGCTACAGCCATACAACAGAAGCACCATTATGACAGGCAAGTGAGACATGAAGCTTATGATCCTGGGGATCTAGTGTGGGTTGACATCCCCTCGTTGTCTAGACATAAGTTGGCTCCTAGATGGACTGGTCCTTTCAAAGTTTTAAAACGGCTGGATTTTGAGGTGGACATGGGTGTTGACTATGAGGTGTTAGATCAACTTGACCCCAGAGCTAAACCCAAAGTTGTTCGCTACAACCGTCTCAAGCCGTATAGGTCCCCTGTACCCAGGTCATCTGTGACAGATGCTCCACCATGTACTGGGCCCCCCACTCTAACCGCCCTCTCAGGCTCTAGGCCTTGGACATTTGAGTATAGTAGTATGGCAACACCTGACCTGGCACATGTTACTCAATCTAGAGGTCAAAGTGAGGGCAATATTCCAACTGTAGTAGCAGGCCCACCAGACAGTGCAGTTCCAACCCCAGTGAAACAACAAACTAGGTACGGGCATCCCTTTCGTCCTCCAGACAGGTATAGCCCTGACTTCTGAAGAGTTATTTTACTTTTCCCCCCTCCCCCCCATTCTTCACTGTTAAGTTATGACTTTTGGTTACTCTGGTGCCCTGTTCAGAATGGGTTTTGAAGTGTCATTGTAATTTATTTATTTATTTTTCTCTTCCTTGTTTCCTGTGTTAAACGTTCATTCCTGTAAAAGTATAATTCTAGTTTATGAAAATGGCTGTTTTCTTGTACTAAATCACCCCATTTTATTTGCTATGTTTTGAAGCGGGGACGCTTCTTTTGTTGTAAGGGGGAAGTAGTGTAAGCGTGAAAATAGGAGTTATGAAATGTAAAATGTTTTATTGTGAAAGGCTCCCCGGATGAGGGAGAGAGAGAGAGCGAACGTTCGATGACAGCTGAGGGCCGGTCAGCTGAGTTTGATGACAGCTGATGGTGTAGCGGAAAAAAAAAATTAAATGTTCGACACTGAGAAAGAGCTCAATTATTTTCTGTGAATTATTCTACAAAGGAGAATCACAGTACCGGTTGTTTGCTAGCGGTAGAGCAGAAGAATACACGTGTTTGTTATGAACACCGCATTCCAGGTCCTTTTCAGCTTGTTAAGCTTTTCAGTTATTAGGGCTTCTAACGAGCCATCATTTGATCCAGGTGCGTTAAACCAGGGAGAGAACTAAAACATGCAGGATGCGGCCCTTGAGGACCGACTTTCGGCACCCCTGCCCTGCTGTATCAAATTGACAGAGAAATAACAGAGAGTTTTCCATTCTAAGGTAAAAACCCAGCGCATACAGCGTTCATGTTTTTTTTGTTTGTTTTTTTTTCATCCAGACGGCTTCCCGCGCCCCCCCTACAATGGCACGGCGCCCCCTCTAGGGGGCGCGCCCCACAGTTTGGGAACCTCTGGACTAATGAGAATTTTAAAGTCTATCCATCTTATTCCTGTGAGGCTTCCTGGGGAAACGATTATGGGTCTTACTTTCAGCGCCCACCGGAAGTAGCAGTATTTCACTGTAATTTGTAGGGTTTTTTGCTAATCTATATTCATGATAAAAGTTAAATCTCTCTATTCGGTTATAATACAATATTTAGTTAAACCTGTTCACGGACACACCGTCTGCTATCAGAGAGCTGCTCCGTACAGAGGATTGCAATTGTGAGTTTAATCACCGGGAGCGACAGGAACACAGCATTAAGTTTTGTAACGGAATGACCGTGACTTAGCAGCGCTGCTAACAGCTCGTTTCTCTTTAGAACTGACGGTAATAAAACTCCAGAACTACATAATATTAGCTTGTTGTGATGTGAATTTTATTTTTTGTTTGTATTTTAAAAATAAAGTTCATGAGCTGAATCTTTATCATTATATTTGGGCCAGGAAAATTTTTTATAAGACAAAATAAAATATCTGGCTTCATTTAGACCAGTGGTCCCCAAACTATGGCCCGCGGGCCGGATCCGGCCCGCCTCCACATTTGGTCCGGCCCCCTGAACAATACCAGAGAGCATTTAGATTTTTTTTCATATATTGTATTTTCTGGTTTAACCACCAGGGGGCTCTTTAGCAGGAAGTGTGTCCTGTAAACTGTGGGTGTTTTGTTTTGCATGGTGCATTGCTGCCATCTGTTGGAATTTTAGGGACTTGACTTTTATGTTATTTAATCAGTATAGTTGTTTGCTAGCAGTAGAGCAGAAGAACACACGTGTTTGTTATGAACGCCGCATTCCAGATCGAATTCTTCGAATCAACGCCTGTAAGTAGCAGCTTATACTTCAAAACGAGCCTTTATGTTGTTAACATATGAGGAATTCATATGTTAAAGTTACTTAAGTTACTTTCCCTCAATGGAATATATACTAGTCAGTCCCAGTGACCGTTTCACTAACAGTTTTTGCCCTTGTGCTTTCTGGGTAAAAATCAATCGAGTAACGCGTGCACACCAACCCCCCACCCCCGTCAACAAATTCCAGAAGCGCAGGTGATAAACGTGTAACACTTATTCTGTTACAAACTGACTCCGGCCCCCCACCAGAGAAGGGAAAAGTTAAGTGGCCCTCACAGGAAAAGGTTTGGGGACCACTGATTTAGACCATCACAACCAGAATCTCAAGGTTCTCCGTTGCCGAGTGTCGCTGCAAATCAGTGGAGAAATGACCGCAGCAGCTGTGCTCCTGATCGTAATACAGATAATCTCTCCCCACTGGACTAGAACCAAACCGAATCACACATTAACCTGTTATGGAGAGCAACTTGCCACTCAAAAGTGTCTGCCTTTTCGGACCTTGGGTAACTGTTATGCTGTTCTCTAATGATCAGACCAAGTTTAATTTGTGGCTGCAGCAAGAGTGTTTTGAACGTGCGCCCAAAACAAAGGCAGTGGTTTTCATCGCCTACCGACAGATAAGGAAACAAAAAGAATTTGGCTAAAAATTCTAAACTTAACCAGAGAACCCAAAATGCTTTATGTGCGCATTTCATTGTGTGGATAGAAAGCCAAGGGAAGAAAACCTGCATCTGCATCCGAAGCAACTGAGTCGATGAAGTAGCTAAATATTCTAGTGCGGGTTATTTGCAGCCATTTCTACAAGTAATGGTAAAACAATATTGCCACATTTAAGCAGTGATAGCTGGTGTTCCCACATATTTTATAGCCTAAAATCACTGTGGAAAACCGGTTTACGAGTTACTAACATGTAAACAAATGGCGGTTCCGGTTAGCAGCGGAAGTCGCGCCCATAAATCACGCAAAGCCTCATGGGGGTTAGGAATAAGGTGGATTCTCTGAGCTACAGTGAGCCAATCATAAACATAATATAAGAGTAGACCCAGCATTGGCTGCTCCGGCGCAGGAAATACGGCGGCCATCTTGGAAGGGTTGTCCCCCTCACTTTGCTCAACCAAAACATCAGAAGATGTCTCAGCACTGAGGGATATTGTTGCTCGGATCGATGGACTATTGATGTGAGAGATCCACAAACAACATTTCACAAGTAAGATGGACATAATATTGTGTATATATTGTGATTAGAATATTACTTTACTGTATTTATGTCCACCGGCGAGATACCAGCTAACATTAGCTACAGTGCTTGACGTAATATGGGTTCAGCCCAGCTATGAAGGCAGACTGAGATTCCGTAAATCTAAAAAATGTATTATTTTCCAACATTGACTTAGATTATGTGACACAAGAGCCTACATTAGAAATGTGACAGTGTAACATATATTATAAAACTTATATTACTTGTTATGGCATTGTTCAGCAAAGTTTGCACAGGTGGTAAAGACAATTATTTATATGTAATTCTTTCACTCTGTCAAAAGTAAGATACATCCCAAATCTTCCGTTTTGTTTTGAAGGTTTCATAAAGACACAATGAGAGGAAGAGGAGGGAGATATTTTTAAAGAGAGACGGATTCACTGCAGCACGGATGAATCTCACATCGGTTTTGGACTCAAAATCAGCTGCTGAATCTCTCTGAAGCTAGAACTCGTCGGCTGGAAAACAGCCGACAGATAATATATATTAGGCTGTACATGTTTATATGTATGTACACATGTAAACATATCAATATATATAATTCAGTATTAATCATTCATTAATAATCATTATTTATTTATTTATGTTTGTATATTTATATAAATATGTATTGATATTACTAAATGTATTAAATAAATTATGAACGGCTGTGTGGTTTGTAAAATGCTCATCATACATCAATATCAGAATATTCCATTCCTATTCTATTGTCATAGCCACTAAGCATATTTAAATATGCTGGATTATGCATCAATACAATAAAAAAAATACAATTGTTTATAAATGTAGCTTTGATAGATGTTTGAATATGGTCTCCAGTATCAAAAAACCATGTAATAAAGGATTAAATGCGCTGATATGTCATTGTGCCTGCCAGACATATAAAGCTGAGTGGAGCGGTCGACCCTTCCAAGATGGCCACTCTAAATCTCGGCAGCGACAATAGGTGAGAGCGGTCCATGAGGCGTCTATTCTTATATTATGTCTATAGAGCCAATTCTACAGGGGTGATGTGCTCCATCTTCCTGGTTTTAGAGAGAACTCCGGCAGCAACGTTCTGGATCAGCTGATCAGATTGTTTTAGACAGACCTATAAAGACACTGTTGCAGAATAAATGGGACTAAAGATAAACACAAGAATGAGTTTCTCTAGATCCTGCTGAGACATTAGTCCTCTAATCCTGGAAATGTTCTTCAGGTGATAGAAGGTCGACTTTGTAACTGTTTTTATGTGGCTCTGAAGGTTCAGGTCAGAGTTCATCACCACACCCAGATTTCAGCCTGATCTCTGGTTCTAGCTGTAATAACTGAAGCTCTGCATTGACTCCAAATCAGTGTCCCTGGACCACTGGTGGGCCACGAGCACCGCCTAGCGGTCAGCAAGGTCATGCAAGTAAACCACCATTTATTTGAAGTGGCTTGAGCTCAAAGTGTGATGCATAGAGTTAGCTTACCAAATGATTGTGTTTAAAAATAATAATGAATAAGTGACTTAAAACCAAGACACTCAAAGGAAAAGCTGAAGATAGAGGTTGAAAGAAAACAACTCCAGGATTACTTATATAATTGGAGGAAACCAAGTTACACCTGCTGCCAAGTGATCACGAGCGATTTGATTCCTTTGAACACGTCTATGGTACACAGGGTGCCTGCCAGGAATCTTGGGCCCCCTGACAAAAAATTAAATGTCTCTCTCCACGAGTAACAGTCATAGGCAACATGCAAAATATACATGAAGCAATCCAGACTTCTCAAAAATGCTATGTAGTTGCATTTTATTCAAGCTGCGGTATGTTTTCTCCATATTTGTTAAAGCTGTCAACATATTGTGACAGTTTGTTATGAGATAGATAATCTGTGAAAACAATCAATCTCCTTCCTGAACTACTATTGCTAGCTAAAGTACTGCGTCATTCTGACCAAAACAACCAATCAGAACCAGTAGGTGGGTCTTAGTGCTGTCAACCAACCTCATTCACTCACTGCTAAATGTGCTGATGGTGGAGAAACAACTTATCATTACAGGAAAATCGTTTATTTGCCATCACTGGTAGCTATGCTAATTAGACTGAGCATTCACGACAGGCTATGCTAGCTGCAGCATAGCACAGAGTGAGGCGGAGGAAAGATGAGCAGCACCACATGAGATTGTGACTGACAGCACTAAACCTCTCCTGCCACTGATTGGTTCTTTCTAGGTAGTACTGGGAGAAAGCAGAGGAAATAGATTTTTCACAAATTACCTCTCATACCATACTGTCACAACATAATGACAGTTTTAACAAATATGTCGAAAAAAATATTTTTATAAAAGTTACATACTGCAGCTTTAATTTCACTCGGGTAGGATGGTAGGACTCAAGTCTCAGTAAGTGAGAACTGTTCTTTGTTTTTTTTACTTTACTTACTTATGATGCTGTGCTCACACCCCAACAACCATTGTTATTTTTAATTTAATTAAAAAAATAAATTAATTAAATACAATAGATGGGTGCATATTTTTTAGATTTAATGGTGCATAAGATGATTTTTGTTTCTCCCAAAGCAACTCAAAAGTTTATTTTTCTTTAATTGTGCTTCTAAATTACAAATAGGTCTAAACATTACTAATGTATAAAACTTTTGCAATAAAAAACAACTTCTTTTTTATTTCCGTGTGTCTGACATGATTGGAATGATTAGAAACCACAATTTCACAAAATAACTCCAGATACTCCAAGTAGAATTACTAATGACAATAAGTGCATTAAGACAGTAATATTTTCATTTCAGGTTGTATATATTAAGATGTTGTGTCAAGTTACATGGTCTATGAGTGTTTGTTAAATGGGTTAACAAATGGACCTTTTTCAGGTCCTCAGCCTGAAAAAGTTTGAGAGACACTGCTCTAGATCATTCTTTTTTTATGTGCAGAGATAACAACTTCAGTTTTGTTTCGGTTCGCTGGAGAAAGTTAAGGCACATCCACACATTTATCTCTTCCAAGCATCTGTTCCGTTCTTTTATGGGTTCAGAGTCACCCATTTGCTTAAATGGGTGACTCTATACACAGCTCGTAATGTGGAGCTGTGTATCATCTGCCTCGTTATGGTAGCTAATTTTACTTAATGTTATAACCTGAGCTTGTGAGAGCATATAGATATTGAATAATGTTTTTACTCATGATTTCCACAAATAATGTTTTCCTTGCATGTTTTAGTGTAGTGGTCCACTACTATAGGTGGTTGAACCCGTTATTTGGCTAATTTTGCAATGATTGTTTCGGACCAATGATTAGTGATCAAATCAATCTGTTGTTTACCCCAATTAATTTAATATATTAGACACAATGAACTCACATCATTGATATTAACACTAAAAGGGGCAGTACTGTGTGTTTTCCAAGCACATAGTGCTATAAAATGGCACAATCAACTGCTATAAAATGTAAACTTAATTTGTTAACATAGTTAACTGAAGTTAACTGTGCTAAAAGCATGACAACGACTTCAATTGTTATGAAAATGTTGTATCCCAAATATGACTTAAAGAAATTTGACTTAGTAGTTTAACGCCTTGAAATTGTTCCTCTATTTAAAATCTCCACTTTCAGGAAGTCTGAAGGTGTAGTGACTGCCATGGAAGATTAAAGGATTTCTCAGAATCAAGGAAACACTCCTGGTAGGTAAACCTCAAAAAAGTTTATTTTTACATAATACTGCCCCTTGAGAGTGTGGAGCATTTTTTGTCATATTTATATTCATATTTAATGTCAGATACGTTTCATTACAAAGAGGGTTAGGCCCAAACTGAGCTTAAAGCCAGAATATGTTTACATGTCAAGTAAACCTAAACCTAATCAAGTCTGCAGGTCAGGAACCTTTGCTTTGCTCATCTTGATAAATGAGGATAAGGTTTTAAATTTCTTCATTTTCCTGTTGGATTCAAAATTAACATTCCTATCAAAGAATCAGTCAGAGCACAGGAAATAAAAAAAATGTCAGGCGAGAACTCGGTGTTGGCCAGAACATCGATCAGTGAATTCTCTGCCTGAAATTCTAGGTTTTACTTTTACTCAGGCGAAAATAAGGTCAGCTTCACACTCCAAAACCTACAGAAATTAATGTCAGCAAAATTTATTTAAACAGACAAAAAAAGTCTCTTAAAAAATAAAGTACTTTGAAAACAGCAGCAGTTTTATAAAAGACTGTTTGGCGTTAGGAACAAGTTAAAAGCCTATGCAACAGGCAGCTGACGGGTTCTGTTCAACTCTTCCTGGTGTCAGCGGAACACCACTCAGTCGGTCAGTCCACAACACCAGAAACCCAGAGCAAAGCAAAGCTGACTCAAGGCCAACTTTATTTTACCTTACTGAACACCTCCAGGTCTTCGTCCTCATCAAGGTCCAACATGTGTCCTGAAATGTCCGCCGGGACTGTAGCTCCACTCATTACAATGCCCGACTTTTTAAATGAAATAACTTCAATAGGAAGAATTGAGAAAAACTTCCATTCCAAGCCACAGCTACTGAAACCACTTTCCCTGAGCGTTTTCAAAATAAAAGCATGATAACGACTTTGGCCATAGTTTATTTATAATTCGTCAATTAACAATACTTGTCTCACAACATATTATGAGACCCACAGATGTAGGTTACTAAGACATATAAAACGGGAGCAATCAATTGATTCAAAATCAGGTACAGTCAATCTTGTTTTACACAATAGTGTTTAATAGTTGTTGGCATTAACTATAGCGCTAATAATTCGTGAGAAATACAGTTGTGTTCAGTTTGGAATCGGAATCAGCTTTATTCACTAAGTTTGTGCACAAAAACAAGGAATTTTAAGTCTAAATGTTATGGGGGAGGGAATAAAATAATAGGGTTTAGATCAGAAACAACCAACCAGAGCCAGGAGGATGGTCCTAGTGCTGTCAATCAAGCTAGTGCACACTCTGCTCACAGCCTCCCCCTTGCTCTATGTTATGCTACAGCTTCTCCCCGTTACTATGCTCAGGCTAGTTAGGATGGCCACCGATGCTAACTTGTTAGGCCATCGATCTGTGGCCACCGATGATGGCAGATAGTTTCTCTAAGGACATTTAGCACATTTAGCAGCACATACATTTTGATTGACACAGATAAAAAATGTCAGGCGAGAAGATTTTTTAGCGGAGAGTCCTATTGATTCTGATTGGTTGCTTTTGACAGGGAGAGGGCGCAAGCATTTTTCACAGATAATCCGTCTCATATACTGCCATGACATAGTGACAGTTACAACAAATAACATATTTTCATAAAAGTTACATACCCCAGCCTTTAAATGTCTCTGTGTCAGCTGTTTTTTTGTAAAAAGAAACAGCTGCCATCAGCCAAATAACTGGTTCACCTATAGTAGTGGATCACTACTTGACCTGAAGGTGAAGGTCTAAGCAGTTTGTTTGTGTGGGGTCTGCTGAGATTTTAGCTTGCCTTTTCTTGACCCTAAACTTGTACTTCTGGTTGGATAGAAGGTCAGCAACAATCCTTTGCAGATGTTGATTTCAACTCAAGAAAGGCGAGTGATGACAGATAAAACAGGATGAATGTGACATTCTGACAGAAAGCATTAATTTCTGAGAGATTAGATTAATTTAACACTGTTAGAAAAGTAACAAACGAAATTAATACTGGTGCTTTTATTTTGGTAAATAGCTAACGTACTTCCAGTATAATCATTTTCTCTTTTCTATGACTGGAATCTACAGTACGCAGATGCGGAAGACTCACGTGAGTTCACAATCAGTTCCTAAGAATCAACAGAGAGCCACAGAACTGAAAGAGACGGACTGTAACTTATCACTGCCGCTAGTAGACATGATGGTGGTTCACATCTGTTTCAAGAATGCTGCAAGACAAACTTTTGTAAAAGATATTCCTTATCTCCAGTGATAGTACACAAAGCTGGAATGGCTGTTATCCCATTGTTTCTGTTGAGTGTAAAACAGTAGATGTGGGTTGCAGCAAGTTCACTTGGCACTGCCTTTTATTCCTGGCGAGACTCTTGGAAAAACCTTTGAGAAATCACAAAGTAACTGCAACTTTCCGGAGTGGTTTTATTAGTAAAAACTGTGAGAAAAACAAAACCATTTGTGAGCCTGCTGCTTTATTATTAAATTTGATATAATTTCAGATTTTTTTATGTTTTTTTTTTACAGGTTAACTTAAAATTTTAGCTATTATTGTTACAGGTTAATTTTCTAAGCTACAGAAAAGTAATTGTTAGAGGTACACAAAAATTTAATATTAATGCTGCTATTAGGACAGTATTTACCGATATTTTACTTTATCACATTTGTTTTCAATTACTTGATTAATGAAGTCTGTTCCTTCATTCATCCAACTGAATCTGGCATCTGGAAGAAAATAAATTAACAGTGTTTTATACAATATTATGCTAATTCAAAGATAGGAATTAGCAATGTTTGCTAACGCATTGTTTGCATTCTGATTCAGAATGCTTCACCATAATGTATAGAAGGGTTTTGAACTTAAAAGGGTTTTTGTTTCTAAAGTTATCTGTGAACAGGGACACCGTAAAGAGGGGGAAAGTGATGACACTTCTAGGATCCCTAACCAACAGGGGGCCTTCCACAATTTATTTATTTATTTTTTGTTCATAGAAATAAAAATAAAAAAAATGGGGCCCTGTCAATTACAAAATTAATCAGATGGTATTTTAGAACATTGGTTTTAGCTGTAAAAAATGTATGTAACCCCTCCCAGATCAAAAATCACACATCCATATTTGTCCTGAACCTTTGCATGAAATGGTTCGTTCCTGCCTGGAACACTTGAGGTGACGCTGTTCAGCTGCAGTCAGTGGAAGACAAGAATGACTGTGGCAATTACTACGCTGCTAAGAAAAATAATAAAATCAGGTTTTAAAAATAGAGAGAGAGGGGGAGAGAGAAAAAGGCAAGAGTGTTAATTTATAATCCAGTTTTTCTCCAAGAGAGGTGGGTAGACTGTGTGAGATTATCAACCATTTAGCATAATTAGATTTGTGTTGTGTGTCAGTTTATTGACATTTCACAGATTTATACTACAGAAGTGTTCAGTTGTTGACATCTAGTGGCAGAATTTAGATACTACATTTTAAGAGCCTGCCGTTTTTGATAATGACATAAAAAGAAGACAAGGCAGGAGAATACCAAGCATGGTTTTCTCACAGTAACACTGCAACTTCGATTCAGTCGGTCTTTGAAAGCACTGTTGGTGTGTATTCAATTTTGCAATGGATATTTTGTTAATTAAGAATAATTTAGCTATTTGTAAAAAAGCAGTATTTTCCTTATAAGAACGTTTAGCCGTGCGCTAAATATTTTCTCTGTTGCAAATTTATTGTACCTTTAAGTGCTGTATTGTTTGCTACTGTGTTTTATTTCTGAACGTTTGTATGTTCATTTCTCAGTTTTACCCTACTCCAACTGGCTTCAGTAAAGAGTCAACGTACGCCCTCTTGTCTGTGTGGTCATTTTGGAGAGGAGTTTCTCTGAATGTCGACTCCAACAAGGCGATGGAGGTTGAGGACATGACAACATTAGCTATAGATTACTGTTTGCCTCCATTTCATTAGCATTTAATGTAAAACATTTACCAACATATTCATATATTGAACTTGTCCCTTGTACCGTCCTCTCCTGAGTGAAATTAAAGCTGCAGTATGTAACTTTTATAAAAATATTTTTTTCGACATATTTGTTAAAACTGTCATTATGTTGTGATATGAGACGTAATCTGTGAAAAATCTATTTCCTCTGCTTTCTCCCAGTGCTATCTAGAAAGAACCAATGAGTGGCAGGAGAGTTTTAGTGCTGTCAGTCACAATCTCATGTGGTGCTGCTCATCCTTCCTCTGCCTCACTCTGTGCTATGCTGCAGCTAGCATAGCCTGTTATATATATATATATATATATATATATATATATATATATATATATATATATATATATATATATATATATATATATATATATATATATATATATATATATATATATATATATATAACAGGCTATGCTGTTATACTGATATATTAATACTGATTAATATATCAGTATTAATCATTAATTAATACTGAATAATATACATTAGGCTATACATGTTTATGCGCACACACACGCATTATATATATATATATATATATATATATATATATATTTTGATAAGACGAGAGCGGTCCATTAGGCGTCTGTTCTTTTATTATGTCTATGTGAGAAACGGCCCGGTCTACGGAAGACGGGTCCTTCGAAAACCACGAATATGGACGACCAGAAGAGAGAAACTGTAGCCTCCGGCTAGCAGCCTAGCCTCCATCTCGGCGTTATGTTGCTTAGCAACCCTGACAACGTGAAGCACAGAGCGGCGAAGGAAAAAAAACGGACTTATTTCTGTATTATTCTTCACCTTTTGTAATTAAGGTAAAAAAAGAAATCTGTCTGATTCTAAAATGTTTAATGTATACAAGGGATATTCATTTTCAAATGTTCTCCAGATCTCAGGTAGTACAGTTAACAGTTAAATAAAACTATTATGTCTGAAGGCTTAACTTTAATCAGTCAAACTCATTTGCTCAGGAATAAATTAAATACTTTAGTGAACCTAAAGATTTTACTACTGCCTGACTTAATATCTGTGTTCCACCTCCACTCATAGGGGAAAACTATCGGGAGTTTTTAAAACGATTTGCCGGGAGACATGGGTTCTCTCTCGGTGTACCGAACCTGGAGCTCCCGGCCAGCTGACAGCTGGCTGTTAATGCAGCGGGAGCAGGCATCTTCGAAAACGTCGGATTGCAATTAAGTGATTTATTGATGAACCGAGCAGATATTTCAGATCTATACGTCTACATTATTGCCTAAAAACATTGTAAAAAATCATTGTGTAATTTGAAGTTTAAGTATTTAGTTCTCTCTTACTCAGTAACTTCAGTGTTGTTACACCTCCGAAACATTTTTTGCAGTTTCTTTTTGATACCAGAACTATTTGACTTAAACATTTAATTTCCTGAGTTATTGTCAATTTATTTTCAAGCAAAACTCTCAAAAAGAGCTGAGGATTTATTAGTTTTGATTACGTTGTGCAGCTAAATATGGACACTTATTAGTTTTTTTCTTTTTAATTTTTCAGGTTTGCATCGTAACGCCTCGTGATGTTTGAGCCATGATCGCTGTGCCGATTACCTTTCCACTGGATCCAAACACCTGGACCAGCTGACCGGTACAGCGTCCATCAGTCCACTGTCTGCGGGATCATCACAACGTGGACTAACTTTTTATTTACTTGGTTAAACTATGATCTTGAAACCGGAGCACCAGATATGCAAAAATCTACCTGCAGACTTTGTTGGCTACCCTGACCCTGCAGTCATCCTGGACGGGGCTGAGCTGGACTTCCTCTCCTCCAGAGTGACGAGTTTTCATCACCAGTAAAGGCAAAACAAGTCTGATGTCTGATTAGCTGCTAGGAAGTATATTATATATTCACTGTTCATTTTGCTATCCTGTTTGTTCCTACAATAAAATTGAATCTCGTTTGTAATTCTCTACATTTCACAAACCTTTTTTTCCCCTTTTCTCAGTGTTAATGTTATATCAAGTATTTGCATGTAGATCAGGAATTCAAGTGAGATGTTAAAATGCAACAGTTTTAGGTTATACCAGCAAAGAAATGTGAATATTAAGTAATATGTAGTCATATAATTTAATATACTAATAAGGCTGGATGATATGACTTACAAGATTTTTTTAAAACCAGATTTGATTTTAATTGATTCCTCTCGTCCTCAATTTCTATAATAAAATCACAGAATATATTTTCAAAAAATGCCTTTATTTCAATCATCTGTTCTGTGAGTTGTATAAGGGAGCATTAAGGTCAGGATACAAGACATTTTAATTTTAGGAATGTAGTCATTGTTACAGCAGAATAAAGATGACATTTTATAACAATGTCTTAAAATGACAAGAAGTCGTTTTAATGAGAAATAAAGATTCAGATTGATCTGATGTAACCAGCTCAGTCCATGTGGTTCTGACATTTGTCAGTAATCAAGAGGATGTACATTTCCACCTCACCTGACCAGGTAAGCATTAAGGTAAAAATAAGAAATTGAGCAAATACTGTATACAAAACGGAAAAAGAGCAACTGATGGAAATACTTTCTATATAAAGAGAAGTTACTAGGAGAAAAGTTGTTGGCAACATTAGCTCAGCTGATCTCTCCCTCCAGGAAGCCATAAAACTGAACTCCTGCAAAACTCCAACTATAATAAAGAAAAAAAACGGAAAGTTAAAATAACAAATAATGGCAATTTAATACTTCAGATCTAATGTGTTCTGGAATCTTATTGACATTTTACAAATTTCACAAATCAATTAGGTTTCACAAAAGTTTTATTTATTCTGCTGTTAGTACAGAATAATCTAGTTAGGTTTGAAATGTCTAGGTGTTGTTTTTAAAATACAACACATTAAAAAAGCTCAAGATAGTGAAAAATTAAGAGTAATCGCCCGTTAGCTATTTTCCGAATCAGATGCTACATTCAGAAGCTAACTTCAGCTTCGACTGATAGCTTGGGCACAATATAGACAGATCTATATATGTTTATATAGATATATCTATGTAGATTGCACACTGCACAGATAATCAAAACACTTAACATTTACATATCACCTTTGTAAGCTTGTCCCTGTTAGCTACGTCAGACATATGAGGAATCAAAGAACTTGAAGGTGACTCATTAATTGAATGTCCACAACATCTTTTAGATTTTCTTAATGCTAATTATTTTATTAGTAAGGCAATTTTGCAAGGGTCAGTACAGCTTAATTCAGTAGCAGAAATAATCAAATAAGTAAAATCAATAATCTAGCCTATCTTTCCCTAATGCTGACACTGAGAACTAAAAAAGGGAAACTTTGAGAGAGACGGACAGAGTTTGGCATTTTGAACCCCAGAACTGGCCTGATGATGAAGAAGGTGTTGCAGCAGCAGGAGGTTCCCAGTACAGGAAGAGTACTGACTTAGAGCGGCAGGTCTCGGGCCTCAGGGTGACTTCCTCATGCGCGTAGCAGTCCTCAGCTTCTTGTCTTGCAGCTCTGTAGCTCCCTTCTCCTCGTCTCACGATCTTCCTGGTCTCACGGAAGGAACACACCAGTTCTTCCTCTTTGCCTTTGTCTTTATCTTCCTCTTTGCCTTGGTCTTTTTCTTGGGGGTCTAAACCCAGCTGATGTGAGAAGTGCGATTTGAAGCCACATGTTGCGGGGCTAACGGGTTGGTCCCCATGTGCAGAACAGTCTTCGGCTCTGTGGCCCCGGCTCTTCTTCAGCTGCAGAGTTCTTTGTCCATCTCGATCTTGGCTCGAAGCTGCCTGAAGGATCCAACCAACGATTCCTCTGTTGCACCCACCTTATAAAGGGTTTATCCACCTTTTGGTGTGTTTGCATTGGCTAGCTTTGTTGCTGTGCCTCTCATTGGCTGACTGCTTGGACAGATGATCTCATATCCATCACCTTGGAGACCTTATGACCTGATCTCTGTTTTAATGTCCCTGAGTTGCTCAATAGTCCTCCTACGTCTGTTGCTTGCCCAACCTTTTCTTAGGAAAGTTGAAGTTCTAGCAATAAGGCTTTGGTCACCTCTGCTCTCCTATCAGTTCCTCTTTCCCCCTGACCTTTCACCTACTATCTACCTCCAACACAACATCAGTGACCTTTAATTACAGTTACATTTTACACCATTTCAAGTTCAATGTCTTTAAGTTTCTCTGATTTAGCATTTATTTATAATATGATAATAACCACAACTTATTAGTTACTCTTATTATAATCATAATGTGAGTTATTACAGACATTTCTGAAAAGAAACCAGGAATAATCCATTATTCTAATTATTTGATACCATGTTAGTTACTTGTTTCATCTGTAAGTATTTACATAACTGTAAGAATAAGTTTAAACATTATTTTAATCAAACCAACATCAACCACTGGTTAAACCAACATTGATTATTGGCTTAATTATAAGTTATTATTACTAATGTAAGTATTTTACTCTGGGTTTTATCCAATTACTCAACATGTTTAGATCCATCCATCCATCCATCCATTTTCTTCCGCTTATCCGGGGTCGGGTCGCGGGGGCAGCAGCTTCAGAAGGGAGGCCCAGACTTCCCTCTCCCCAGCCACTTCTTCCAGCTCCTCCGGGGGAATCCCAAGGCGTTCCCAGGCCAGCCGAGAGACGTAATCCCTCCAGCGTGTCCTGGGTCTTCCCCAAGGCCTCCTCCGGGTGGGACGTGCCCGGAACACCTCACCAGGGAGGCGTCCAGGAGGCATCCTGTCCAGATGCCCGAGCCACCTCAACTGGCTCCTCTCGACGTGGAGGAGCAGCGGCTCTACTCTGAGTCCCTCCCGGATGACTGAGCTTCTCACCCTATCTCTAAGGGAGAGCCCAGCCACCCTGCGGAGGAAACCCATTTCGGCCGCTTGTACCCGTGATCTCGTTCTTTCGGTTATGACCCAAAGCTCATGACCATAGATGAGGGTGGGAACGTAGATCGACCGGTAAATCGAGAGCTTCGCTTTTTGGCTCAGCTCTCTCTTCACCACGACGGACCGGTACAGCGCCCGCTTCACAGTAGACGCTGCCCCAATCCGCCTGTCGATCTCCCGCTCCCTTCTTCCCTCATTCGTGAACAAGATCCCCAGATACTTAAACTCCTCCACTTGAGGCAGGACGACCCCCCTGACCCGGAGAAGGCACTCTACCCTTTTCCGGCTCAAGACCATGGCCTCGGATTTGGAGGCACTGAGCCTCATCCCGGCCGCTTCACACTCGGCTGCGAACCGCTCCAGTGAGAGCTGCAGATCACATTCCGATGAAGCCAACAGGACCACATCATCCGCAAAAAGCAGAGATGCGATCCTAAGGCCACCAAAACGGATCCCCTCAACACCTCGGCTGCGCCTAGAAATTCTGTCCATAAAAGTAATGAACAGAATCGGTGACAAAGGGCAGCCTTGGCGGAGTCCAACTCTCACCGGAAACGAGCCCGACTTAATGCCAGCAATGCGGACCAGACTCTGACACCGGTCATACAGGGACCTGACAGCCGGTATCAAAGGGCCCGGTACCCCATACTCCCGGAGTACCCCCAACAGGGCCCCCCGAGGGACACGGTCGAATGCCTTCTCCAAGTCCACAAAATACATGTAGACTGGTTGGGCGAACTCCCATGCACCCTCCAGGACCCTGCTGAGGGTGTAGAGCTGGTCCAGTGTTCCACGACCAGGATGAAAACCACACTGCTCTTCCTGAATCCGAGGTTCGACTATCCGACGGACCCTCCTCTCCAGGACCCCTGAATAGACCTTACCAGGGAGGCTTAAGAGTGTGAACCCCTCTGTAATTGGAGCACACCCTCCGGTCCCCCTTTTTAAACAGGGGGACCACCACCCCAGTCTGCCAGTCCAGGGGAACTGCCCCCGATGTCCATACGATATTGCAGAGTCGCGTTAGCCAACACAACCCCGCAACATCCAGAGCCTTAAGGAACTCTGGGCGGATCTCATCCACCCCCGGGGCCCTGCCACCGAGGAGCTTTTTGACCACCTCGGTGACCTCGTCCCCAGAGATTGGAGAGCCCAACCCAGAGTCCTCATACTCAGCTTCCTCAACAGAAGGCATGTTGGTGGGATTGAGGAGGTCTTCGAAGTATTTCGCCCACCGGCCCACAACGTCCCGAGTTGAGGTCAGCAGCGCACCATCCCCACTATAAACAGTGTTGGTGCTGCACTGCTTCCCCCTCCTGAGTCGCCGGATGGTGGACCAGAATCGCCTCGAAGCCGTACGGAAGCCTGTCTCCATGGCCTCTCCAAACTCCTCCCACGCCCGAGTTTTTGCCTCAGCGACAACCCGAGCCGCATGCCGTTTCGCCCGCCGGTACCCATCAGCTGCTTCTGGAGTCCCACAGGCCAAAAAGGCCCGGTAGGACTCCTTGTTCAGCTTGACAGCATCCCTCACCGAAGGTGTCCATCAATGGGTTCGAGGGTTGCCGCCGCGACAGGCACCAACAACCTTGCGGCCGCAGCTCCAATAGGCCGCCTCGGCAATGGAGGTACGGAACATGGTCCACTCAGACTCAATGTCCCCCACCTCCCCCGGAACGTGTTCGAAGTTCTGCCGAAGATGAGAGTTGAAGCTCCGTCTCACAGGGGACTCCGCCAGACGTTCCCAGCAGACCCTCACTACACGTTTGGGCCTGCCAGGTCTGACCGGCTTCCTCCCCATGTTTAGATTTTATTCTTTAAACCTTTAAGTCTTTAAAATAAGGAATGGTCTGAACTATTTTTATACTGATGCAGGCTGGAAACTTCCTCTTTCTTCAGGAAACCTGCTCTTCCTGTTCCATGACTCTCTTTCTGCCTGACTATGATTTTTTATGATAGAAAAACGTAGAATTAACGCAAAGTTTGCAGGACACAATAACAACACACGCAACCAGATTAATTGTATTACAGTCTGACTCTACTGTTGGGTCTTGATGTCACCTGAGGGGCAATAAAACATTTTTTCAGGGGGCCCAAGATTCCTGGTAGCACCCCTGTTTGTGAATATTAAATGATTATGAAAACACATGAAACTATAGCACCCCACAAAAGCAGAAAATAGCAATAAAAATAAAAAAATACATTAGATAAAATCTAAACAAACCTAATTAATTTAATCAGTTTTATTTGTCACATGCACAGTTACACACAGTAATTGTGCACGTGACAGTAAAATGTGTTGTAGTACCTGCAGTCAAAGAAAAAGGAGAAAAAGAAAAACACCAAAAAAACAGGCGTTTCCAACAGCACATAAATAATCATAAAAAGATTAGAACTAAAAAAGAAGAGAACTAAATGCAAGGCTCAGAATTGAGCAAACAAATGCCGACATAAACTGTTTCAGTTCTTTCTGTAATCCGGCTGGAGTCCAAAGACCCAGAGTCCTGGCTCTGATTGGTTCTTTCTGACCGGGAGCAATGCATTTCTCCAGGTGGCTGCAGGAGCACTGTGAGGAGGAAGAACTCAATTCTTCACAGATTTTCTGTCTCATACTATATTATATTGCAGCTTTAAGGGTAAATTCTCCTTCACATCAAGTTTTCATTTTTTTATTTGATCCTTCTTTTACATTGTTATATTTTTTTATGAGGAAACTCTCTCATTACCTATCAGAAACAATTTTTGTTGAATGAGGATAATTTTACATCAAAATCTGGAAGAATAAGCATTGATGAACTGTCTAAAAAAAATCAATAATAAACTATTTGATCAATCTGTTTCTTTCCTTATTTAATAAACATCTGGACAGAGTTCTAGTTTTTTTTTCACTTTTGGGACTCATCAGTTTTGTCGATGTTTGTCATTCAGGCTCTCTGTCTTTTTAGAACACAAATAACTGTCCAGATATGAAAACGGAGAGGTAGTGTGAACAGATAAAGCAGTCACTTGCATAATGTGATCATAATCTTTATTTACTGTGGTGTAGTTGGCTCTTATGCTGCAGTGACTCAAGTCTCACCTCCTTTACAGAGGAGTCAACCAAAAGATGTCAGTGTTGCACAAGCCTTGCTACACGTCACCCGTTTCTGCTTCCTCTGGTGATTGAGCGTTTGACTCCATCACAAGCTGAGTTTAGCATCACAGCTACTACTTCAGATGTCCACCTTCATTCCATGCTGTTGTGGCTAAAAAAGCAAAATGTGTTATTGATGTATGGGGAAAGACAGATTTGTGCAATTGACTAAAGGAACTGGGAGATTAAGTGACAAGCAAAAAAGTGTCAAACCACCAAGTTTTACCTTGTCTTTCAAGAAGACAAAGTATTTGAATTTTTCTGAGCGGTCTTGATCAATATCAATATCAATCCCTAGCCTTTTGAAGGTTTCATGAGTTTTTCTTTGGGCTTTGACTGCTTTTTATTCATTTTAATTTTTTGGCTATTTTTTGGTATTATGCCACTTAATTCTTATGCATGAACCCCTTGGGTAAAGTAAGTAAAATCTATTGTCATTTCATGTGTATCAAAACTATACTGTAGCAAACGGTGTGTTTCTTTTTGCAGGAGACCAAATGACACCTGTCATATCTTCTGACACTCAAGCAGCAGGGATTTGTGCCAAAGAAATCTGCACTCCACCATCACCTATTGCCTGGCCACCACCCACTTTCAGTCTCCATGGTAACCAGCCATCACAGCAGCCCACAGGTGGTCCTATTCTCTAGAATTTCAATACTCCGTCAGCATCTTAACACAGACGATCACCACAACATGATAACATTCCAGCAGGCCCACTGCTTCATCACCTGGACAGAAGCAGTGGGCTGCTGAGCTAGTCAAAAAATGTCAGTGTTTTTGGTAGGACCCAAATGTAGAAAAAATTCCAGGATAGCAGATAAAGTTCAGTTTCTTTTAAAAAATAAATAAATAAAAAGGAAACTTACATGAGGCTCAAGGAGGGAATTAGCAGAAAAACAACTGGAGAGGAATAACAGAAGGATTCAGTGATGAGCAAGGAAACTGAATAGCTTAAGTACTGAGGAAGAGATGGAAGTGACAAAGGATCCATCCATCTGTGGCAGTATGCCCTGTAGGCTTTGAACGCACCACAAAAGTGCCTGAATCTAATTGGCTGTGGCGCTCGCTGGCTGCCTGTATATAAAGGGCCCTCCCTCACCTGGTTGACATGACGTTGTTTTCCTTCCGGTTCAGACCTCTGCGTTTGTTGGTGCTGCACGCTAGCTGCAAATTAATGCGCGTGCTCAAACAATGCGCTTAACGACACTCTGATCGCCAATCAATCGTCCCTCTGGCCGCCTGTACAAGCTCCACGTTTCCTCCCTCCTGTTAGAGGCACTACATAAAGAGCTCAGTGTTTGTCCTTGGCTAGCTGTTTGTTCTTGGCCCACTGTTTGCCTGCTGTTCTGGTTGTCCCCGACTGGCGGTCCGCCTGTCATCTGGATAGTCTTTCGGCTGCCTACCTGTCGTCCTGTTTGCTGGCTTCATGCCCGCCGTCCTGGTCATCGTAAAGCGGCTCCTATCACTCGTCCAGTGTGGCTGATTTGGGCTGATTGGTGACCAGCTCGGACTGATCCTTCTAGTGCCGCTTTGAGTGGCGTCTGCTACAGCGGATCGGTTCCTCCCAGGACAGACTTTTAATTCGGACTATTGCTGCTTGAGTTGTTGTGGACTGAACTGTATAATTGTATTTGTAATTTGAATGTTTCTTCTATTTTAACAGGAACGGCCAGCTCGTGGTGTTGGTGGTGGACTTTCTGGGTGGTGGTACTACTTCTGGTTTGGTGCACGATTTTCTTTTGTTTTGCTTTGTTCCGTTTGCTGTTTCTTTTCTTTTAGGACACTACCCTGAATTTCACTCCAATCTCTGAGCTATGCTAGAACTGACTTTTAATGTGTGATTTTTAAATTAGTATTTTTTGCTTGAACAAAAACAATGTGTAATAAATAAAATTGTTGAATTGTGAGATTGTCTCAAGCCTCATCTGTAGTGGGTCTGTGTGCCTTAAAGGTAACTTTTTAGTAGTCATTGCAACCAATTTTATCTTTAATAAATGGTGCTTTTAAATTTAAGTTCCCAATTCTTATCACACTGCTCCCACCATCCATCCATCCATTTATCCATCCATCCATCCATTTTCTTCCGCTTATCCGGGGTCGGGTCGTTGGGTTAGCAGCTTAAGAAGGGAGGCCCAGACTTCCCTTTCCCCAGCCACTTGTTCCAGCTCCTCCGGGGGAATCCCAAGGCGTTCCCAGGCCAGCCAAGAAACATAGTTCCTCCAGTATGTCCTGGTTCTTCCCCAGGATCTCCTCCCAACCACACCCATCCAGGTTTTACTGGAGGGGTGTGGCGTTCCATGTCCTCTTCACCTTAGATCACCAGGGCCCCCTCTCTCGGCCACCACCCACAGAGGGGGTAGGAGCTCTTCTTGATGACAAAGAAACAAGAGCTAATCAGGTCTGCCTAAGAAATCAATCCTCCAGCTGCAGCTGATCCAGAACGCTGCTGCTGGAGTTCTAACTAAAACCAGGAAGATGGAGAACCTCACCCCAGATCCAAAGTCCTTCCACTGAGAGAATAAACTTTAAAATACTGTTGGTAGTTTATAAATCACCAAATGGCTTATCACCACAATACATTAAAGATCTGCTGTTGTATCAATCTTCCTGACCAACAACAGAGCCAGAAACAGACATGAAGAAGCACCTTCTATGCACCACAAATCTGGAATAAGCTTCCAGAAACCCAAAAAACAGCTGAAACACTGAATACCTTTAAATCTAGATTCTAGACTAGCGGTTCTCAATGTGGGCGGTACCGCCCCCCAGGGGGTGTTCAGAGGACGGCAGGGGGCGCTGGCGGACATTTTTACAAAAGGGGGGCGCTGGGATGCCTTTTGGGGTCATTTGGTTGAAGGTAAACTTTACACCTTAAATCCACAACAATACCAGTTTAGACTTTGAGCAACTTGGTAAAACTATTGTGCAACATCAAATCATGCTTGGCTGCAGCTGTATCAATGGCAGCTCTTCTTCTATTCAGTGTTTGTAGCTTCATGGCTCAGCTCCGCATCAGTTCAGCGTTACACCGGCTGATGATTCACTTTGTCTGGTATTTATGTAGGCTACATATGTTTTGTCAGTTCTGTGATCATGTCAAAGCAGCAATTTATATTGAAACGTGTTTTATTTCCGTTTGAAAGCTGCCCGCTTCCATGGAAGGACAACAGAAAATCGCTCTTATAAACATGTAATTACTAAAATCACCATACCCTCACTTTGTATCCCTCTGAAAAATGAATCCATTAAAATCAAGAAATCCCTCCATGGGTGATACCACGATAGAGAGCGTTCATTTTATAGCGTTAACACGGAGCTATAAGTGGTCCGGTATGAAACGGGTTTGATGGAACAACGGTACCACATCACTTTTACATTTCAATAATCAGAAAACCGAAATTGTTTCCGTTGTTTTAAAAGGTTTAGGTCAGTCTGCCTTTTCCCCATTGATACGCTTCCCGACCGCCCTGCATCTTAGGGGGTAAAAAAAAACCTCTGAAACAGGAGAAGCGGGACATAAAACGGAGTGACGAACTAGATGTGAATTATGGCATAAAAACAGAGAATCCGACGCTGAACAGTGAAAAAAATCATACATAGCAATAAACTGAGAGAGGATAATACTAATCAAAGGAAACTAAATGGAAATGAATGAAGAACAAAATGCAAGTATAAACTAAGAAACTAAAGTAAATAAAGAGGAATAAACTGGTATGGCAAGACCTTTCGAGCAATAATTAATACAGAGGCAAGAATAAACAGACACTATTTCCAGATAAAAGGTAAAATAATATTGTTGAAGTGCCATGGGCAGAAGCGCAACTACACATTATTCAGGTGGATGCGAAAACATAAATCAGCGCCCCCCCACGAAGAGGCGTAGAAACATACACTCGCCTCCCCCCCAACCCACCTCCTCCAGACGTTTAGGGCAAAACTCGCTACATTTACCCCGTTATGTGCGCGAGGTGAAGGAGCGTAAGGCGCGCTGAAGTGTACGGGAAAACATAATCGGTGCGCCGATTCAAAACATCTACAATAATAATAGTAACATTAACAATAAAATAATTGTCAGTGCAAAGTAGCCTATAAATTCTTTGGTGGGGGGCGGTGAGGGACCTGGATAAAGGCTAGGGGGGCGCTGGCCCGAAAAAGGTTGAGAAACACTGTTCTAGACTAAAATCCCAGCTTTTTAGAGTTGCATTTGTTTCATAATAATAGTAACATTGATCATTTTGAGTATGTTTTACAAAATGAAGTGTTTATTGCTGTTTCATAATTTGTTACTGTATTATGTTTTTATGATATGAAGCACTTTTAACAACCTTGTTGTTAAGGAAACAGAAAAAAATGAACAAATCTACAAACCCAGAAAAAAACTATAAAACCATAGACCTTAAGATTCTTTACATTGCACATGTGAATAACATGACAAATCAAAATGCTTTGCATGATGAAAACATGTAAAAAAAACTATACGCTGCAGTGGTATAATAAAGGAAAGTGTTACGACCAGTCTAGGGGTGGCCTGGTCGCAACATGAAGGATCCATCCTCCTCTGATCTCAACAACCGACACACACAAAGTTGAACAGTTGATAATTATTATTTATTTTAAAATGATGTATTTTTGATAAAGATGTTACAAATGGAGTATTTGGCTTCAGAGTGAGCTATCGCCAAAAACAACAAACAAAAGGAAACTACCTAAATAGTAACAGAAACTTACTTAATCGAAAGTAAATAAACCAAAGGACAAAAACTTACCTTCCTAAGAAAAATACGAGAAAACTGAGGAAACATAAACGGCAGCTCAGTTCTACACGCCAGAACTCTTAACACAGGTGAACAAAGGAAAGGGGTGTGGCCGGTGGAGATGAGTAGAGGATGGAACACAGGAAGTCCGCTTCAGCAGCCTTTATATTCGTCACCTCCGGGAAGCAGCCAATTAGACGTTTCCGTTGTATTCTGGAAAGCCAATCAGGGACGGGTACCTGCACACTCAAGTTAGTATAATTAACCTTACGACGCCGGTCGTAACAAAAGTAAAATAAAGTTGGTCTACAAACTAAAATCAATGACGTGTCAAAGATACATATAAACATGAGATTTTTAACCATGATTTATAAAACTGCATTTTTGCATTTTTGGAAGTTTGTTCCAGATTAGAGGATCATGGTTATTGAGAAAACAGACAGCAGCCTGCTGGATCAGGTGCAGCTGCTTAAATGTCTTTTTAAGGCACACCTACAATGACAGTAATCAAACTGACTAATTAGAAAAACATGGAATGAGTATCAAGATCTTGTAGGGGTACTAGTCCTTTGGAAATGAAAGTGATAGAAGGCAGCCTTTACAACAATCTTTCTGTGTCTGAAGGTTCAGGTCTGAGGCCATAACCGCACCCCGATATCAGTTCTGATCAGTAGATTTTACCTATAGTAACTGATCAATGCAGTGTTAGTGGTATTTTTCCAAGCTGCTACAGTGTTTAAAGTCACTCTATATTGACAGGTGACAGACTGTCAATATGTGTTCAGTAAGTCACATTCTGTACATTAATTCAGAGTTCTAACACAACAGGGATCTTTAACACAAGTGATACAAAGTTCCTTCTCAGACTGGGCTCCACTTACACAGCTGTGCTGCCAGTGTAGTCCATGTAAAGCAGGCAGGCAAGCAGTGAGTGGCAGAATCAGATTACTCCTTACTTCCTTGTGGTGATTTGTAAATGTCACATTTTCTGATTTCCAACCTACGTTTTGGTGTATGATATGTGTAGAAAGAGAGGAATATGAGCAAGTTGGAAGAGAAAGTTTTGGAACCCTCAGAATTCTTACAGCAAGTGCTTAGCAAAAAGAGCATCCGTCTTTTTTCTGACCATAATGTGTAACTTAAGGACATAACTACATTTTGAGTTTTGAATAGTTTCTCTCCTTGGGTTGCCACCTTATCGTGGTGGAGGGGTTTGAGTGTCCCAATGATCCTAGGAGCTATGCTGTCTGGGGCTTTATGTCCCTGGTAGGGTCACCCAAGGCAGACAGGTCCTAGGTGAGTAACCAGACAAAGCGCAGCCTGAAGACCCCGATGATGAGAAATAATGTTGGATTTAGTGTTCCCTCGCCCGGACACGGGTCACCGGGGCCCCACTCTGGAATCCAGGCCTGGAGGTGGTGGACGATGGCGAGCGCCTGGTGGCCAGGCTTTTACCCATGGAGCCCAGCCAGGCTCAGCTCGAAGAGAAGACGTGGGTCCCCCTTCCAATGGGCTCGCCACCTGTCGGAGGGGCCAAAGGGGTCAGGTGCAGTGTGTGATGGGCGGTGGCCGAGGGAGGGGTCCCTGGCGGTCCAATCCTCAGCTGCAGAAGCTGGCTCTTGGGACGTGGAATGTCACCTCTCTGGTGGGGAAGGAGCCGGAGCTGGTCTGTGAGGCTGAGAGGTTCCGACTAGAAATAGTCGACCTCACCTCGATGCATGGCTCCGGTTCTGGAACCAGTCTCCTTGACAGGTGGACATACTTCCACTATGGAGTTGCCCACGGTGAGAGGCGCCGAGCAGGAGTAGGCATACTTGTTGCCCCCCATCTCTGCGCCTGTATGTTGGGGTTTACCCCGGTGAACGAGGAAACCCGTCCCCCCACCCGTCCCCTCCGCTTACGGGTGGGGGGACGGGTTCTGACTGTTGTTTGCGCTTCCGGGCCGAACAGCAGTTCGGATTACCCACCCTTCTCCTTCTTGGAGTCTTAGAGGGGGTACAGGAGAGAGCCCCTCCTGAGGACTCCCTTGTTCTGCTGGGGGCACTTCAACTCTCATGTGGGCAATGACAGTAAGACCTGGAGGGGTGTGGTTGGGAGGAATGACCCCCCTGATCGGAACTCGAGTGGTGTCCTGTTGTTGGACTTCTGTGCTCGTCACGGAATGTCCATCACAAACACCATGTTCAGGCATAAGAGTGTCCATAAGTGCACTTGGCACAAGGACACCCTAGGCCGCAGTTCGATGATCGATTTTGTCATCGTTTCATCAGATCTGTGGCCGTATGTCTTGGACACTCTGGTGAAGAGAGGTGCGAAGCTGTCCACTGACCACTACCTGGTGATGAGTTAGCTCCGGTGGTGGGGGAGGAAGCCAGTCAGACCTGGCAGGCCCAAACGTGTAGTGAGGAGGGTCTGCTGGGAACGTCTGGCAGAGTCCCCTGAGAAGCGGCGCTTTAACTCCCATCCCCGGCAAAGCTTCAAACACATTCCGAGGGAGGTGGGGGACATTGAGTCTGAGTGGACCATGTTCTGTGCCTTCATTGATGCCTGTGGCGGCGGCAACCCTTGAACCCGTTGGTGGACATCTTCGGTGAGGGATGCTGTCAGGCTGAAGGAGTCTTATTGGGCCTTTTTGGCAAGTGGGACTCCAGAAGCAGCTGATGGGACCGACAGGTGAAGAGGCATGCGGCTTGGGTGGTCGCTGAGGCAAAAACTCGGGCGTGGGAGGTGTTTGGAGAGGCCATGGAGAAAGACTTCCGTACAGCTTCGAGGCGATTCTGGTCCACCATCCGGAGGTGGACCAGAGGAGGGGGAAGCAGTACAGCACCAACACTTTATGGTGGGGATGGTGCGCTGCTGACCTCAACTCGTTGTGGACAAGTGGGCAGAGTACTTCGAACATCTCCTCAATCCCACCAACATGCCTTCCATTGAGGAAGCTGAGCCTGGGGACTCTGGGTTGGGCTCTCCAATCTCTGGGGACAAGGTCACCGAGGTTGTCAAAAAGCTCCTCGGTGGCAGGGCCCCGGGGGTCGATGAGATCCGCCCGGAGTTCCTTAAGGCTCTGGATGTTGCAGGGTTGTGTTGGCTCATGCGACTCTGCAATATCGCATGGACATCGGGGGCAGTTCCGCTGGATTGGCAGACTGGGGTGGTGGTCCCCCTGTTCAAAAAGGGGGACCGGAGGGTGTGCTCCAATTACAGGGGGGTCACAATCTTAAGCCTCCCTGGTAAGGTCTTTTCAGGGGTCCTGGAGAGGATGGTCCTTCGGATAGTCGAACCTTGGATTCAGAAAGAGCAGTGTGGTTTTCGTCCTGGTCGTGGAACACTGGACCAGCTCTACACCCTCAGCAGGGTCCTGGAGGGTGCATGGGAGTTCGCCCAACCAGTCTACATGTGTTTTGTGGACATGGAGAAGGCGTTCGACCGTGTCCCTAGGGGGAATTTGTGGGGGGTGCTCCAGGAGTATGGGGTACCGGGCCCTTTGATACGGGCTGTCAGGTCCCTGTATGACCAGAGTCAGAGTCTGGTCCGCATTGACTTCAGTAAGTCGGGCTCGTTTCCGGTGAGACCTGAACTCCTCCAAGGCTGCCCTTTGTCACCGATTCTGTTCATTACTTTCATGGACAGAATTTCTAGGCGCAGCCGAGGTTTTGAAGGGATCCGTTTTGGTGGCCTTAGGATCGCATCTCTGCTTTTTGCGGATGATGTGGTCCTATTGGCTTCATCAAGTCGTAATCTGCAGCTCTCGCTGGAGCGGTCCGCGGCAGAGTGTGAAGCTTCCGGGATGAGGCCCAGAGCCTCCAAATCCGAGGCCATGGTCTTGAGCCGGAAAAGGGTAGAGTGCCTTCTCCGGGTCAGGGGGGTCGTCCTGCCCCAAATGGAGGAATTTAAGTATCTGGAGATCTTGTTCATGAATGAGGGAAGAAAGGAGCGGGAGATCAACAGGCAGATTGGGGCACCGTCGGCCGTGATACGGGCGCTGTACCGGTCCGTCATGGTGAAGAAGCAGCTGAGTCAAACAGCGAAGCTGTCGATTTATCGGTTGATCTACGTTCCCACCCTCATCTATGGTCATGAGATTTGGGTCATGACTGAAAGAAAGAGATCACGGATACAAGCGGCCGAAATGGGTTTCCTCCGCAGGGTGGCTGGGCTCTCCTTTAGAGATAGGGTGAGAAGCTCAGTCATCCAGGAGGGACTCAGAGTAGAGCCGCTGCTCCTCCATGTTGAGAGGAGCCAGTTGAGGTGGCTCGGGCATCTGGTCAGGATGCCTCCTGGACGCCTCCCTGGTGAGGTGTTCCGGGCACGTCCCACCGGGAGGAGGCCTCGGGGAAGACTCAGGACACGCTGGAGGGATTACGTCTCTCAGCTGGCCTGGGAACGCCTTGGGGTTCCCCCGGAGGAGCTGGAAGAAGTGGCTGGGGAGAGGAAAGTCTGGGCCTCCCTTCTGAAGCTGCTGCCCCCTCGACCCACCCCGGATAAGCGGAAGAAAATGGATGGATGGATAATTTTCTAGCTGAAAGTATGTGGAAGTAGGTGTGAAAGAGTGCAAAGTTTTAAACAGAATTCTTTAGGAATTATGGGATGCTTCATTCAAGATTATCAGAAAAATAACGGAATATTTCAAAAATTGTAGAAGATATCGATATCAAAAGACAGAGCCTTAATGTCTGGAATGAGAAGAGTATGGTAAAAGTTGAATGGTTGAAATAGCACAAAGTGTGCAGAAGTACACATAAGTGCAGAAAAGTGTATGGAAATAGTGGATGACCTCAAAAGTGTGAATGCCTACAGCACTGACACTAATTAGCTCTGTCAGATCGGTTCACACCTCAATGGGCTCAGGACGGGTCAGGCTGGAGTTTTTAGGCCTGATCTCCGATGATAAAAACTCAAATCTCAATTAGTTAGTAAATTTACTAACTAAATTTAAGTAAGTAAGTAAAAGTACATTTTAAGTCTGACATTTTATAATATGCAAAATGAATAAAATGTTTTTATATTCAAATGGCCTTGAAATTTCAGATAAATGCCATTCATCTTGTTTTAAGCTGACTGATCCTAAAGCAAATCATGAACCATTTCTGACTTGAAACTATTTATTTTCTTGGAAATTAATTATTTTTCTAATGTGATGAAACTGTGTCATCACATCACCCATTCAAACATCATCTATTATTCTAAGTAGGCAGAACATAATCAATGGATATTGATCTTTTCTCTCTCCCACAGCCATAATTACTACCAGTTCTCTTTTTGTTTAATGAGATTGTTGAATCTACCCTCTCACATCTGAATACTCACAACATTGAACATTATTATTCTATTGCAGCACTCCACAGGACATCTTTGTGTATTTTTTTTCGAAACACACACTTCCAATTGCATTACAAACAATGCAGCCTTCTGCTCTCGGAATTTTGCAATTCAAAACGATTCAGGCTCTCCCTGACAGGAATACTCAGGAGAAAAGAAAGGGACTCCACCAACCGGCATTAACATAGAGGAAGCTATTACCACATTTGGCCTTTGCAGCCAACAGGAAGGTTACAATGTTGTTTGCATGCACACAGGTCACATGTCTCATATTTGTTTGCTTTTATTTGTTTCTGTGTATACATGTCTATGTAACACTCTGAATTATCTTCTAGGTCTATATGCTTTTAGTGTCACATATCATGAAGGATATAATAAAACTATATTTGATGCCAGTGTGTGTGTCTGGGTGGTTTACGTGTGTACATGTGTGCCTACCGGACACCCCCCTACCCCTCCCTCCCTGGCTTTCAGATTAGAATCTTCTGTAATGGTACTACAAAGGTCAGGCCTTTTCAGTGCTTGGGAGGTAGCAGTGGCTGTGTTTAAAGGTCACCTCGCCACACCATCACATTATCTCCATGCCATTTCATAGTAGTTTGTCTGTCTGATTGATTTTAAAAATAAAGTTGCATCTTCTGCAGCTTTAACAGTGAAAGCTGTACAAATGTAGAAAATGAATGAAGAATGGGGACAAAGGGATCTGCCACAGCTGTTGGATTTTTTTAAAACCAAAGGATGTTTGTCTGGTGTTCATGCCTCCAATGATGACAATGATGAGCGTTACCTGCTGTGTGCGTGGCTGCCTTTTTTTGAGGTTCACTGTTGTGTTTTATATGTGCAGGTACTGAGGCCTCACATCTCATTGGTGAACAGTTTAGGTTGTTCTGCCCTCTAGATTAAAGGAACAAGATATTTTACTAATTTTTTCTATAATTCATGTTACATAAAAAAAAATAAAATAAGAGGGGCAGAGACTAAAACAGGCAGAATGAGGATTCAGCTGGTTGGTCTTTAGCCAGGCTAGAGTCAGGGAAACAGGGAAGGTATAGAGGCAATTTTACATTGAGATGAGGGATAAAAGGTTCAAGAGGGATGGCAAAAGTTCAGGATCCAGGAGATAACAATGTCTGAGGATGATATAAATGCTGGCAAAAACAGCATGGCAGCGTGCAGCTGAGTTGCATGACTGATCATGAAATATGACAGTGCTCCCTCCACAAAGTGACAATCATCCAGGTTGATCATGATTATCCCAATGGAAGGCCTCAACCATCACCTGATCTGACATGTAGGAATGTGGGAACACTCCTCCCAGTCAACCAGATGATGGGCATCACGCCCAGAACAAAGGAAATGCTGAATGTTGTGAGGAGCCATCAGTGATCCGGCGGACCATCCCTAAGGTAATCAGTGCAGTATAACCAGTTAATTTAGAAAATTACCCTGACTCGTTTTTAATTTATTTTATTTTTAGTTGTTTGGTTTCATTTTTGTTTTGTCTTACTGGTAAGAGTATATTTTTCTTTATGCAGAAATGTTTTATATGTTTTATATATGCTTGTCTATTATTTCTGTAAGTTGTATTTTAAAAAAAAGTTTTATTTATATATCAATATATATATATATATTTCTCTAAACACCAGGGGGCTCACGTATAAAGCGTGCATGCGCACAAAAAATGTGTGGTCCCACATTTTAAGCAAAAGTCGGCACGTATTAAAATTAACTTTGCGTCAAGGTTTGCGTAAATAAACGCACACTTTTTTGCTGGCGTGAAAATGTGCGTCAGCCATGCAAACTTTTTCTGTGAACAATATCAAACTACAAAGTATTAAAACTCACCTAAATACACTGAAATCTGACTGCATTCAGTTATTTAGACCAAGAAGCACAATGTTTTTCATGATTTTAATATTTTATTGATTTAAACGTAATGAAACTGAATCGCATTTATCCTCAGACATTAACCTAACACGCGCACAAAATAAAGAAAATAAAAATAAAAGTATGTGAAAACCTCGCTCGAATGTAAATAGTACTTTTCCTCAGTTTTTCTCTCATAAAGATGTAACGTATTGGTCCGAAGCGCATAGAATGCATCTTTGGGGTAATTTCTTTCTCACTAAAATAAGAAAACAGGGTTTGATCAGACCTGCTGATTAAAAATAATCAACAGGTTTGATTATTTTTAAGGTCATCAAGGTGTGTAGACAATCACGTATACAGGGCTGAAAGTGAGGGGGTACGGTCGGGTACTCCCAGGTGAAAAAAAAGTATACTTTAGTATACTTCAAACATACTGAAAAATACACTTTAAGTATACTACTTATTAAGTGTACTGCCTATAAGTATATCTGCAGTAAACTAAAAATACACTTGTACCCAGGCTGAAAGTAGTTTTAAATTCTTGGGAGGACTCTGACAAAGAAAAAAGGAATATATATATATATATATATATATATATATATATATATATATATATATATATATATATAAAATTCCCTTCTCACCCTCCGCGGGTGGTCTGTTTCATCCTCTGAGCTCGGGTCCTCTACCAGAGGCCTGGGAGCTTGAGGGTTCTGCGCAGTATCTTGGCTGTGCCTAGAACTGCACACTTCTGGACTGAGATGTCTGATGTTGTTCCTGGGATCTGTTTGAGCCACTGCTCTAGTTTGGGGGTGACTGCACCGAGGGCCCCGATGACCACAGGCACCACTGTGGTCTTCACCTTCCAGGTCTTTTCCAGTTCCTCCCTGAGGCTCTGGTATTTCTCCAATTTGTCATGCTCCTTTTTCCTGATGTTGTAGTCACTTGGTATTGCTACATCCACCACAACGGCTTTGCTCTGTTCTTTATCCACCACCACAATGTCCAGTTGGTTTGCCATTACCATCTTGTCTGTCTGGATCTGGAAGTCCCACAGGATCTTAGCTCGGTCATTCTCCACCACTTTTGGGGGTGTTCCCCACTTTGATCTCGGGGCTTCCAGTCCATATTCTGCACAGATGTTCCTGTACACTATGCCCGCCACTTGGTTATGTCGTTCCATGTACGCTTTCCCTGCCAGCATCTTGCACCCTGCTATTATGTGCTGGACTGTCTCAGGGGCCTCCTTGCACAACCTACACCTTGGGTCTTGTCTGGTGTGGTAGATCTGAGCCTCTATTGCTCTGGTGTTTAGGGCCTGTTCCTGGGCGGCCAGGATGAGAGCCTCTGTGCTGTCCTTGAGTCCAGCTTTCTCCAGCCATTGGTAGGTTTTCCTGACATCAGCCACTTCAGTTATTTGTCGGTGGTACATCCCATGTAGGGGCTTGTCCCCCCATGATGGTACTTCCAGCACCTTGTCTTCTGTTCCCCATTGCCTGAGACATTCGCTGAGCACATCGTCCGTTGAGGCTTTGTCCTTGATGTATTTATGGATCTTGGATGTTTCATCCTGGACAGTGGCTCTCACACTCACTAGTCCTCTGCCTCCTTCCTTACGGCTCTTGTACAGTCTCAGGGTGCTGGATTTGGGGTGGAATCCTCCATGCATGGTTAGTAGCTTCCTAGTCTTAACATCCGTGGCCTTCATCTCTTCCATTGGCCAGCTAATTATTCCGGCAGGGTATCTGATTACTGGTAAGGCATAACTGTTTATTGCACGGATCTTGTTCTTGCCATTGAGCTGGCTTCTCAGGACTTGCCTTATTCGTTGGAGGTATTTGGCTGTGGCTCCTTTCCTTGTGACCTCATCGAGGTTGCCATTTGCTTGTTGTATTCCCAGGTACTTGTAGCTGTGCTCTATGTCTGCTATTGTTCCTTCTGGAAGTGAGACCCCTTCTGTGTGGGCGACCTTCCCTCTCTTTGTAACCATCCGACCACACTTCTCTAGTCCGAATGACATCCCAATGTCAGTGCTGTAGATCCTGGTGGTGTGGATAGGGCCTCCCCTGACCGCACGTCATTATATATATATATATATATATTGTCATGAAATCTGGTATGAGCATGTGAGATCCGTCCAGGTGCACGCAGAAAACGGAATAAAGGCCTGAGAAATAACAGTATGCCCTGCATTATGATTTGATGATGATTATAAGTTGTAACAGGTTAAAGTGATAATACACACGCCAATGAAGAAATGTCTGTAATGTATGATCAAAACATATATTTTGTACTTTTAATCAAAGAATGTTATAATGTATGCTCTGTACTCTTAATCAGTTGATTTTATTACATTATGGAAGACTGAAAGGCAAAACACTCCTCACTGAGCGAGAAACAAGGGTGGGGCAGAATTAGAAACAGATGGTCAGTGAGTCATAGGGCGCTGGTCAGTGAGTCATAAGGCGTTAGGAAAGTCCGGGATTTTCGGCAAACAGACAAAGGTCTGACTTCATGCGATGGGCAGGTTCCAAGGAGACGCAGCCCGGCCAGGCATGACATCATGCGATGGGCAGGCTCCAAGGAGACATAGTCCTGCCTTGCAAACCGCCCTGGGTTAGAAGGCATAAATACTGATGTTCGGGGGAGAAATAGTGTTCTCCGTCCGCGGCGCAGAAGAGGAGCCACCAGAGGAAGCAGGCTAAAGACCAGCAGAGGACCACACCCCGGGACCGGGAGAAAGCTCCAGGACTTCACGCCGCCTAGAAGGGACGAGTTCCACCCGCCACCGACCCTGGTTCCAGATCCGACCAACTCCTCTGCCTCTACCCAACGCTCTCCAAATTACCGCAGCCGACTTGGAAAAGAGACGGAGGTCTTTTAAAGACAAAGAGTCTGCACGTTCAAAGGATAGCGTGAGTCTTCGCTCCGCTTCTCTTTAAGAAAGAGGACTTTGCTCCGGCTGGACAAAGACTCTGACCAAGGACATCTAAAGACTACAGCTGCCGAGACCAAGAACCATCGGGTATGAGTTGACCAGCTTCCCCCAAAAGCCTCGCTCAGTGAATTTAGTGATACAGGTTAGGGATAAGAACAAGGATAGGATGTGATTGATCCTAGTGATTTTATTATATTTTATGCCTCTTTGATAACCTTTGGGAATTAACCTGTTGTCATATGCCCCTGCTAAAGCTTGCTTAATAAAATTGTATTCTAAAATTATAATGGGAATTGTGAACAGTGAGTTTAATTGTGTCAGTCTTAATTATTGTTGGTTCTCCTAAATGTGGTAAAGTTAACATACATGATTCTAGAGACAGGGTGGCTTTGTGTTTTCCTCTGGTGAGTGTTAAAATAATGACCCTGGGACTTAAATCTAAGTCACTAAACTTAATCTAGCCGTTAACAAGTGCCGTTATTTTAGGAGAGGAGCTACCGTTAACAGGAGTGGTTGTAGGGGTTATGCAGCTGTGAGGGCTACTCAGCTGATTGTTTCTCAACTGTAAAGGGTCATAACTTCTGGATCGAAGGTAGTCAGAGCTAGACGAGTCCTTTCCGACCCCAGTTTAAACAGATAATTCTCCACAAACTATCTCTAGGGTAAGACCCGAGTTTCTGGGGATTTTCCGGACCTGTTGGACAGAGAACTGGGCAGTAGTGAGTCCAAAGAGTTGTGAGGAGTAGGCGGGACTTACTATTGGGTAGTAACAGACAATATATATATATATATATATATATATATATATATATATATATATATATATATATTGTCTGTTACCAGTCACCAGTCTTTCACCCAGTCTTTCGAATACAGACTGGGGCAAAAAGTTACAACATTGAAATTGAGCTATCCAGTGTGGGTCCTTAGGCAAGACGCCGGTACCCATCAGCTGCTTCTGGAGTCCCACAGGCCAAAAAGGCCCGATAGGACTCCTTCTTCAGCTTGACAGCATCCCTCACCGAAGGTGTCCACCAACGGGTTCGAGGGTTGCTGCTGCGACAGGCACCAACAACCTTGCGGTCGCAGCTCCAATAAGCCACTTTAGCAATGGAGGTACGGAACATGGTCCACTCAGACTCAATGTCCCCAACCTGCCCCGGAACGTGTTCGAAGTTCTGCCGGAGATGGGAGTTAAAGCTCCGTCTCACAGGGGACTCCGCCTGATGTTCCCAGCAGACCCTCACTACACGTTTGGGCCTGCCAGGTCTGACTGGCTTCCTCCCCCACCACCGGAGCCAACTCACCACCAGGTAGTGGTCAGTGGACAGCTCAGCACCTCTCTTCACCCAAGTGTCCAAGACATATGGCCGCAGATCCGATAAAACGATGACAAAATCGATCATCGAACTGTGGCCGAGGGTGTCCTGGTGCCAAATGCAAATATGGCAGTGTTGTTGCGCAACACCCCCCTCCCCTCCTCCCTTCTCTCTCTCTCTCTACTTCCCCTTCTCAGAGGAGGGAGATGTGCAGCCAGCTCTCCATCTAATGGGTGAATTGAGTTTTCTAAATCTGATGGGATTTTACACTGTCCAGAACTGAGTAAACTCTGTTTAAGCTGGCATCGAGAAAGACTAGCCTGGTTTCTGACGACCTCCCCCTCCAGATGTCCCACCCTTCTTCACCCTGTGAATTAGCCAGATTGAGCAGCCTGCAATCAACTAGCTTCACAGAGCACACCTGTTAACGGTCGCTCTTTCTCTTTATTACAACGTGCACTTGTTACTGAACCAGGTTGGTTTTAGTGACTCGTGCGAGTCCCAAGGGTGTTGTTTTAGTTTTGGCTAAAAGAAACCTATAGAACATTTTCCACTTTTCCCTCCCAGAATCAAACTTCATAGCTATTTTATGACCATCAAAGAACTTTAAGGTGACTCATTAATTGAATGTCCACAACATCTTTTAGATTTTCTTAATGCTAATTATTTAATTAGTAAGGAAATTTTGCAAGGGTCAGTACAGCTTAATTCAGTAGCAGAAATAATCAAATAAGTAAAATCAATAATCTAGCCTATCTTTCCCTAATGCTGACACTGTGGACTAAAAAAGGGAAACTTTGAGAGAGACGGACAGAGTTTGGCATCTTGAACCCCCAGAACTGGCCTGATGATGAAGAAGGTGTTGTTGCAGCAGCAGGTTCCCAGTACAGGAAGAGTACTGACTTAGAGCGGCAGGTCTCGGGCCTCAGGGTAACTTCCTCATGCGTGTAGCGGTACTCAGCTTCTTGTCTTGCAGCTCTGTAGCTCCCTTCTCCTGGTCTCACGATCTTTCTGGTCTCACGGAAGGAACACACCAGTTCTTCCTCTTTGCCTTTGTCTTTATCTTCGTCTTTGCCTTGGTCTTTTTCTTTGGGGGTCTGAATCCAGCTGATGTGAGAAGTGCAATTTGAAGCCACATGTTGCAGGGTTAACGGGTTGGTCCCCATGTGCAGAACAGTCTTCGGCTCTGTGGCCCCGGCTCTTCTTCAGCTGCAGAGTTCTTTGTCCATCTCCATCTTGGCTCGAAGCTGCCTGGAGGATCCAACCAAAGATTCCTCTTTTGCACCCACCTTATAAAGGGTTTATCCACCTTTTGGTGTGTTTGCATTGGCTAGCTTTGTTGCTGTGCCTCTCATTGGCTGACTGCTTGGACAGATGATCTCATATCCATCACCTTGGAGACCTTATGACCTGATCTCTGTTTTAATGTCCCTGAGTTGCTCAATAGTCCTCCTACGTCTGTTGCTTGCCCAACCTTTTCTTAGGAAAGTTAAAGTTTAGCAATAAGGCCCTGGTCACCTCTGCTCTCCTATCAGTTCCTCTTTTCCCCCTGACCTTTCACCTACTATCTACCTCCAACACAACATCAGTGACCTTTAATTACAGTTACAACATTTTACACCATTTCAAGTTCAATGTCAAAATCACATTTATAACCTTTTAGTTTCTCTGATTTAACATTCATTTATAATGTTATAACCATAACTTATTAGTTATTCTTATTATAATCATAATGTGAATTATTACACACTTCTGAATAGAAACCTATAATAATCAATTATTCTAATTATTTGATACCATGTTAGTTACTTGTTTCATCTGTAAGTACTTCCACAAGTGTAAGAGTAAGTTTAAATATTCTTATAATCAATGCAATATTAATCATTGGCCCAATTATAAGTCATTATTATTAATTTAAGTATTTTTCACTGGGTTTCATCCAATTACTCAACATGTTTAGATTTTATTCTTTAAACCTTTAATGCTTTAAAATAAGGAATGGTCTGAACTATTTTTATACTGATGCAGGCTGGAAACTTCCTCTTTCTTCAGGAAACCAGCTCTTCCTGTTTCATGACTCTCTTTCTGCCTAACTATGATTTTTTATGATTAAATAGAAAAAAGTAGAATTAAAGCAAATTTTGCAGGACACAATAACAACACACACAACCAGATTAATTTCATTACCGTCTGACTCTACTGTTGGGTCTTGATGTCACTTGTGTAATTAATTTTAAAGGTAACTTTATTTATTGTTACTATTAAACTAAAATCTCCAGCATGGGGAAGTGGGATGAGCTTGACTTTTCTCGACAGCAGACATAGAGCACACTTAACAAGTACCTGGGAATACCACAAGCAAATGACAACCTCGATGAGGTCACAAGGAAAGGAGCCACAGCTCCAACGAATAAGGCAAGTCCTGAGAAGCCAGCTCAATGGTAAGAACAAGATCAGTGCAATAAACAGCTATGCCTTACCATTAATCGGATATATATTTATATATATGTTTTCTTTGGGCCGCACAGTGGAGCAGTTGGCAGAGCTGTTGCCTTGCAGCAAGAAGGTTCTGGGTTCGATTCCTGGTCCCGGTCTTTCTGCATGGAGTTTGCATGTTCTCCCTGTGCATGCGTGGGTTTTCTCCGGGTACTCCGGTTTCCTCCCACAGTCCAAAAACATGACCTTCAGGTTAATTGGTCTGTCTGAATTGCCCCTAGGTGTGAGTGTGTGTGTGCATGGTTGTTTGTCCTGTGTGTCTCTGTGTTGCCCTGCGACAGACTGGTGACCTGTCCAGGGTGACCCCGCCTCTCGCCCGGAACGTTAGCTGGAGATAGGCACCAGCAACCCTCCCGGCCCAACTGAGGGACAAGGGTGTCAAGAAAATGGATGGATGGATGGATGGATTTTTCTTTTTTTATTATTTTTTTTTTGTCACAGTACCCCCAAGAATTTAAAACTACTTTCACCCCTGGCCTTGTAGTGTGGAAAATACGGTATATGTGGGGAGCATCCAGAGGTTGACTAACCACTCTAATCGCAGAAATGTGATATGAAAGAACAAGACTGCGTCGGCTTGTGGATATTTAATGTAGGTGTGAGAGCAGAACAAGCTTCTTTCCAGGAGCATAAAAGCATAAAAGAATGTGAGGTTTTCACACTAAAACTTGGTGTACGGAAAAATTTTGAAAAGTGTGGCGCCCAATAAAAAAATCGGATGCATAAAGCCATGCACACGCACGTGACTGTGCACCTTTCCTTTAAAAATTCTAATTTGCAGGAAATAAAGCACAGCTTCTTGTCCGCCCTGTCGCCACCCATAAATATAGGTCCCATTTTTGAATACCCGGAAGTCTGCCACCACGTGAAGCAGTAACCATGGCAACGTCCTTCTTTGTAGCAGTACGAGTATTTATGATAATAATTCTCTATTTTATGTAAAATGGGCTTTCAGAGCACAAGGTCACCTCACAAAAAGAAAAATAATAATAAAAAAATAAATAAATAAAGAGACTGTGCAAATGCCTGTTAGAAACGTAGAACGTCCAGCTGGGACTTAAAGACAGACAGTGTGTCAGGGAGTCCTTTGAGTGGGAATGTGGACATTTATAGTAGAATCATGTGCAGAAGTTGTACATTTACAGAATAGAGATGATTTCTGTCCATAAAGGCGCATTCACAAACCGGGCGCCTCCACTGAAGGATGACTGCAGTTGCACCGGTTCTGGTGCCGGTACCACACGGCTCCTTCTTTAAGTTCTGCTTGGAGCTCCAGGACGATCAGTCTGGATTAATCTAAACGCTAATAAACCATCATCAGCATTTCCCAGCAGATCAATATGATCTCTGATCAATCTCTCCCTCTGAATCCTTCCATTGGGGATGTACTCCACCACAGCCAAAGCACTGTGCCACAATTACATTGTGCTGCATAATAGTGGTGCAGTGCAAAGGTTTGCCCCTTTGCGCAGCTACTTATGTACGTGTGATTGTATACACACCTTGATCACCTTAAAATAATCAAACCTGTTTGGAGTTAATCTGCTGATCCAACCCTGTTTTCTTTTTTAATGAGAATGAAATTACCCTATAGATGCAGTTCACGTCCTTTTATTTTTATTTTCTTTATTTTGTCTTGGTGTTATGCTATTGTCTGAGGATAAATGCAGTTCAGTTTCATCGTTTACATTTAAACAATAAAATATTAAAGCCATGAAAAAAAACCCATCAAGTTTGGTGCTTCTTGGTCTAAATAACATTGAATGTCATCAGATTTCAGTGTATTTAGGTGAGTTTTGATGCTTTGTACTTGATATTGTCCACAGAAAAAGTTTGCATGGCTGCCGCACATTTTCACGCCAGCGAAAAAGTGTGTGTATATTTACCCAAACTTGGACGCAGTTAATTCTTTCTTATACATGCCAACTTGTGCGTAAAATATGGCGCTGCACATATTTTTGCGCACGCATGCTTTATGCATGACGCCCCAGATCTTGAGACAATGTTGGGCAGCAGCATGTGCAGAAGTCATGGTTGTGCTCCTCCACAGTGAGCATCTCTCTGATAGCCGACACCATGTCCACTGGTCCACTGTAGTGGTTTGGAGTTTGCAAGATCCGGCCTTTGCTTATGCAGTGACATTGATTGGCAATGGCCAACCAACAACAAATGCAGTCTGCTGTCAATCAAATAATTTACATGCACTACACAGCTTGGCGCAGCTTACACTAATCCTTAAGTGGTTACAAAAAATGGGGAAGAGAACTGTGCAGGATGTGCAGATAGAAACAAATCTGACTTGGGACGGACTGGGGAAGAGCCAGTTGAGACCACACAGATCCCTGGCATTGAGACATAACCAAGCCATAAGCAACAGTGTAGAAATCAGATCAACTCATCACCAAACTTTGATTAAGAATGGCCTCCATACATGGGTGATGTCTAACTGCTTTTACACACCTCCATGGCCATTAACCCAATGGAGGCAGAGTGGCTTCTCAACTCGACAGAAAGGGGAAAAAAAATCAAAGAAGAATGAAAACATTTACCGTGACTGCGCTGAATCAAGTCCAAAATAACAAAAGTTGAAAAGCATTACTAACAATTACAGCACAACGCCTGTGTCTCTGTCAGCTTTCAGCATTCTTCCATCTCTCCTTGCTTCCAACCATCCTCTTTGTCTAATGTAGAATGAATCGCTCTTGTTCAGGAAATTGCCACAAACAGTTGCAAGCAGCTCCAAACGTATTACACTCAAAGAGAGGGAGAGGCAGAGCACAGGGAGAGAATAAATGTAGGAACCTGGCCACCTGGATGAATGCAGGGAGTCAACAATTAAAAATCAATTTAGAATAAAAAAGCTTTGCCTCCAATTAGGACCACAAGCAGGCAAGAAGGTGTTTTCTGTTGAGGGGAGCTGCTCCTCCACCCCTAAATACACACTCAGACTATTATCTATTTTTTCTCTTACACCATTAACACAACCATTCTGCTCGAACACCAGTCCTGGCTCTAGATGAGTTTGACAGGAGGGAGGCAGCTAGATTATTTTGGGTGGGCAAAATTAATCTACGTAGCAATAATTATATTACTCAAGTAAAAGAAAAAGGTGCAGTGCAGTAAAATAACTTCTAGATGTACCTTTTTCCAAAAATGTTACTCAAGTGAATGTAACAAGTACTACCCACTTTTGAACATAGACATCAGTGGCCTGTACTTAACAAGCTTAATGTGATATATTGATATTACCTAGTCATCTTTAAGCTAACTTTACCTGCATCCAACAGCTTTACTCAACTCAATCTGTTAGTTTGGGGGAAAAACTGTGCAAAGGTATTTGCATTTTGCTGGATTGTTGCCATGATTCGAACACACCTGACTAACTGCACAGCAGCAGCAGGTCTCCTTCACTGCCACACAGGAGTAAACCCAGCGCAAGCGTCTTTGCGCTCATGTTGTTTTTGAAGGCAGCTCGGAAAAGCAGGTTAAGACGTGTTAACAACGGATTAAACAGTTTTAACTGCTGAAAAAAATATGGAAAGTGCGGAAGCCACTACTATATTAAATCGATATAGGAATAAAAGAGTTGGCCACTTTAAGGTAAAAAAAAACAAACAGCTGACTCTGTGGGTGGGAAATGCCCCCTCAAATGCCTGCCCATGCCTGTTGAACATGCAGTAATATCTGATGAAATCTGGTTGTTACTAAGACTAACATTGCTACACCGGGCTAAAGTGTTCTGAAAAGTGTAAAATTAAATCTTTCCTTACAGATTAGTTTGGACCAACCTTGATTTAAGTGGAGATCTTCTAGGGCCTCATCAGGGGTGAAAGTAGTTTTAAATTCTTGGGGGTACTATGACTAAAGTATATATATATATATATATATATATATACATGGATCTGATCCACAATCGGCAACTGCTGTCACAACTTGAGATTGACGAGGTACGACACAAGTGCTACGGCAAGGGAAAGGAGCCAGGATGCCAGGTCAGAAGGGAGTCAACTACAACTCCCCGCCCAGAGACTGGGTATAGCCCCAGTAATGAACGAACCATCTGAGCTGAATGAGGCAGCAACTGACCTGAGAGAGAGAATCATGGCCCGAATGAACACCAGACGACCCCGACGCCAATTACAACGGCTGAGTGAAGTACCATCAGAAAGTCTCATTGAAGATGTGAATGCAGCATTGAGAACGATCCCTACCAACACCATAACAGAAACCAATGAACTCAGCATCAGTGATCCTTGAGATGCTTGGTTATAAGAGCAACCATGACCCCTATGATGAATACGAACTTTGGACTGCGTTTTCCCTCGCCCGGACGCGGGTCACCGGGGCCCCACTCTGGAGCCAGGCCTGGAGGTGGGGCACGATGGCGAGCGCCTGGTGGCCGGGCTTTTACCCCCGGAGCCCGGCCGGGCTCAGCCCGAAGAGGAGACGTGGGTCCCCCTTCCGATGGGCTCACCACCTGTCCGAGGGGCCAAAGGGGTCGGGTGCATTGTGCTATGGGCAGCAGCCAAGGGAGGGGACCCTGGCGGTCTGATCCTCGGCTGCAGAAGCTGGCTCTTGGGACGTGGAACGTCACCTCTCTGGTGGGGAAGGAGCCGGAGCTAGTGTGCGAGGCTGAGAGGTTCCGGCTAGAAATAGTCGGCCTCACCTCGACGCATGGCTCTGGTTCTGGAACCAGTCTCCTTGAGAGGGGCTGGGCGTACTTCCACTCTGGAGTTGCCCACGGTGAGAGGCGCCGGGCTGGAGTGGGCATACTTGTTGCCCCCCATTTGGGCGCCTGAACGTTGGGGTTCACCCCGGTGAACGAGAGGGTAGCCTCCCTCCGCCTACGGAGACCCAATACCCACCATGGAAAAGACAGTTAGAGGCTAAGATCAAGATAACAAGGAGGGAAGTGAGTCAACTGTCAGAACTCCAAAGGGGTGCAATGAAAAGATCAGTACCCAAGAAGTACAGCCAGATGCCCATACCTGAAGCACTCAAAACTGCCAAACAAAGGCTCCAAGCCTTGGCCAGCTGCCTAAAGAGATACACGAGAGAGAATGAAGCCAGGAGGATTAACCGGCTCTTCTCCACCCAACCAGCTAAAGTGTACTCTCAATGGCAGGGTAATAACAACAGAGCAGACCCACCCAGGCTGGAGACTGAACAATACTGGAAAGGCATATGGGAAAGGGAGGCGTCCCACAACAGCAACGCACAGTGGCTAACCTCTCTACGAGAGGACCACAGCAACCTCCCTGAGCAAGCCCCGGTAACCATCACTGTGGCAGATGTCCAAGACAGAGTCTCGGGTATGAAAAACTGGACAGCACCAGGACCTGACATGATCCATGCCTACTGGCTTAAGAAACTCACTGCCCTCCATGAGCGACTGGCAGCTCAACTGAACCAGCTGCTACAAAATGGGACTCACCCTGAATGGTTAACTGAAGGGCGCACAATCCTGATACAGAAGGATCCCTCGAAGGGTTCAGTCCCATCCAACTATCGGCCAATAACTTGTCTCTCTACAACATGGAAGCTCATGTCAGGCATCATAGCGGCTAAGATAAGCGGGCACATGGATAAATACATGAGCAAGGCACAGAAGGGCATAGGCATAAATAGCAGAGGAGCCAAACACCAACTCCTTGTAGACCACACAGTCACCCGAGACTGCAAAACCCGACACACCAACCTGTGTACCGCTTGGATTGATTACAAGAAAGCCTATGACTCAATGCCACACACTTGGATCATTGAATGCTTAGAGATGTACAACATCAATAGGACTCTAAGAGCCTTCATTGCAAACTCGATGGGGCTGTGGAAAACCACCCTTGAAGCCAACTGCAAACCACTTGCACAAGTGTCCATCAAATGTGGCATATACCAAGGAGATGCTCTGTCCCCACTGCTGTTCTGCATAGGCCTGAACCCTCTCAGCCAAATCATCAACAAGACTGGCTACGGATACCAACTCAAGAATGGGGACACCATCAGTCACCTCCTCTACATGGATGACATCAAGCTGTACGCCAAGAGCGAGCGAGACATCGACTCACTGATCCACACCACCAGGATCTACAGCACTGACATTGGGATGTCATTCGGACTAGAGAAGTGTGGTCGGATGGTTACAAAGAGAGGGAAGGTCGCCCACACAGAAGGGGTCTCACTTCCAGAAGGAACAATAGCAGACATAGAGCACAGCTACAAGTACCTGGGAATACAACAAGCAAATGGCAACCTCGATGAGGTCACAAGGAAAGGAGCCACAGCCAAATACCTCCAACGAATAAGGCAAGTCCTGAGAAGCCAGCTCAATGGCAAGAACAAGATCCGTGCAATAAACAGCTATGCCTTACCAGTAATCAAGATACCCTGCCGGAATAATTAGCTGGCCAATGGAAGAGATGAAGGCCATGGATGTTAAGACTAGGAAGCTACCAACCATGCATGGAGGATTCCACCCCAAATCCAGCACCCTGAGACTGTACACGAGCCGTAAGGAAGGAGGCAGAGGACTAGTGAGTGTGAGAGCCACTGTCCAGGATGAAACATCCAAGATCCATAAATACATCAAGGACAAAGCCTCAACAGACGATGTGCTCAGCGAATGTCTCAGGCAATGGGGAACAGAAGACAAGGTGCTGGAAGTACCATCATGGGAGGACAAGCCCCTACATGGGATGTACCACCGACAAATAACTGAAGTGGCTGATGTCAGGAAAACCTACCAATGGCTGGAGAAAGCTGGACTCAAGGACAGCACAGAGGCACTCATCCTGGCTGCCCAGGAACAGGCCCTAAACACCAGAGCAATAGAGGCTCAGATCTACCACACCAGACAAGACCCAAGGTGTAGGTTGTGCAAGGAGGCCCCTGAGACAGTCCAGCACATAACAGCAGGGTGCAAGATGCTGGCAGGGAAAGCGTACATGGAACGACATAACCAAGTGGCGGGCATAGTGTACAGGAACATCTGTGCAGAATATGGACTGGAAGCCCCGAGATCAAAGTGGCTAACACCCCCAAAAGTGGTGGAGAATGACCGAGCTAAGATCCTGTGGGACTTCCAGATCCAGACAGACAAGATGGTAATGGCGAACCAACCGGACATTGTGGTGGTGGATAAAGAACAGAGGAAAGCCGTTGTGGTGGATGTAGCAATACCAAGTGACTACAACATCAGGAAAAAGGAGCATGAGAAATTGGAGAAATACCAGAGCCTCAGGGAGGAACTGGAAAAGACCTGGAAGGTGAAGACCACAGTGGTGCCTGTGGTCATCGGGGCCCTCGGGGCAGTCACCCCCAAACTGGAGCAGTGGCTCAAACAGATCCCAGGAACAACATCAGACATCTCAGTCCAGAAATGTGCAGTTCTAGGCACAGCCAAGATACTGCGCAGAACCCTCAAGCTCCCAGGCCTCTGGTAGAGGACCCGAGCTCAGAGGATGAAACAGACCACCCGCGGAGGGTGAGAAGGGAATTTTTTATTTTTTTAATATAATATATATATATATATATTGTAGGTATAGAGAGAGAGAGACTCAGACATGGAAGAATAACTGAACCTATGGTGATCAAATTAAGAAATAAACATTACTATAAACCATGCAGGGAGGCTGAAATAAGAAATAACTAACAGGATAAAATAGAATTAAACTATAGTCATTAAATAAGGTTTGGGATGGACTCAGACAAAGAAGGAAAAGCAATAATATAATTCTAACTACACTAAATACCTCTAATAATATCAAAAGGACCATGAAGGGCTAAACTAAAGTGAATTAAAACATGAAGCTAAATAAAATGAAAAGCAAAACAAACCCAAAAACCCAGTGACCTGACAAATGTCTGATTATATAATTGTTTACTTTAATCACATAAAATATTTATTTAAAAATATAATCTTTCATTACTTGCATGTTTATTAAAATAAATAGCAAAGACAACTATCGGCCCATAGCTCTGGCCAGTACCTTATCAAAAGTCTTGGAGAAGGCTCTGTTAAGCAAAATCGAGATGTTTCTAGCCACATATGATAAGTTTGGTTTTAAACCAAAACTTGGCACCGATATGTGCATTTTTGCTCTCAAGGAAATTTTAGGGACAAGAGACATAATACCACAAATTTTATGTGTTTTATAGATGCTTCAAAAGCATTTGATCATGTTAATCATGACAAATTGTTTCATAAATTACATGAGAGAGGAGTTCAACGATCAACGATGATGCCCTTTTTACTGAAGTATGTTATTACCTGTTTTTAAAGAGATCCTTGATCTTCATCTCTTTCTTCAGTAGTGTTTGCCTCTGTCACGGCCCAGGCATATGATCGTGGCTAGGATTCCAACCCATTAATTACAACAGTGGTCCCCAAACTACGGGTCGGATCTGGCCCGCCTCCACATTTGGTCTGGCCCCCTGAACAATACCAGAGAGCATTTAGATTGTTTTTCATATACCATATTTTCCGGACTATAAGCTGCTACTTTTTTGCTAAGCTTTGAACCTTGCGGCTTATATGTGGATTTTTCTTCAACCACCCGGGGGCTCTTTAGCAGGAAGTGAATCATTGGAAGTCACAATTAGAAATAAAAGAAGTAATTACTAAAATCACAATACCCTGACTTTGTATTTCTCTGAAAAATGAACCCATTTAAATAAAGAAATCCCTCCATGGGTGATACCACGATAGAGAGCGTTCATTTTATAGCGTTAACACGGAGCTGTAAGTGGTCCGGTATGAAACGGGGGTGATAGAACAACACAGCACTTTTAAATTTCAATAATCAGAATGCAGAAATTGTTTCCGTTAAAAGGTTTATGTCAGTCTGCCTTTTCCCCATCGATACGTTTCCCGACCCCCCTGCACCTTAGGGGGTTAAAAAAAAAACGACGCGCACATTGCGCAAAACTCTAAAACAGAAGAAGCGGGACATAAAACGGAGTGACTAACTAGATGTGAATTATGGCATAAAAACAGAATCCGACGCTGAACAATGAAAAATCAACACATGATGTGAAACACATGAGGATTAAGCGGCGCAGCAGGTGATGAGTGAAGATTACTGATGGTCAATAAACGATAAGATATCTCTAGCAACAGAAAATAAACTAAAGTGGACATAGCAATAAACCAAGAGAGGATAATACTAATCAAATGAAACTAAATGGAAATGAATGAAGAACAAAATGCAAGAATAAACTAAGAAACTAAAGTAAATACAGAGGAATAAATTTGTATGGCAAGACCTTTCGAGCAATAATTAATACAGAGACTGTATGGCAAGAATAAACAGACACTATTTCCACATTAAAGGTAAAATAATATTGTTGAAGTGCCATGGGTTTGTTGAGACCACATCTAGTACTGAGAATAAATATATCTTACAGACCATAACAGTAAAGAACTGATCACTTATTTATGTTTTTAATTAGATTTGATATATTTATTTCTTCAATATTATTTTTCATGTCAGTGTTAATGTCATGAGGCTGATGACTCCATGACACTTTCAATTTGACTCATTAGGATTTGATTAAGAACCAGATTTGTTCTTTGTAATTTATGTCCAGTAAAACTATTAATCTATAAATCAATAGACATAAAGATATAATCCATGTTTATGTCTCATATTTGTATGGCATTAAAAGGACCTGGAACTTTTGTTTTTCCACTGAAAGCTCTGGTTTACACAATAAATGCCATGTGGGTGAAATTTTATGGATGATACTCTGATGTCCCATTCTCCTGAAGGCAGCACAGAGCTGCACCACCAGAAACTGACAAACACTGAAGAAAAGAAGAGCTATGATTAATGTAGTTACAGTTCTATCCATGTTTTAATGTTGCAGAGCTCAGTTGTTTTGCAAATAGTTCAAAGTTTAAACTGGCATGTTGAACATCTTATATCTGGTCATTTTGTGCAAAATTTAACAACTAGAAAATGGCACAAAATATTTTTTTCCACTGATTGGCTGCTGTTAGGCCTACCAATTTTAACTTGAATGTTTATTGCATTTTTTTGTAGACGCCTGTGAAAATAATTTCTATTCCCATTACTTTTTTGTTCTCTGGGAAATTATTTTTGATGATAAATACAGAAACAAGCATAAAAATAAAAACATCTACAATAGTGATAGTAATATTAATAATAAAATAACAGTCAGTGCAAAGTAGCCTACAAATTCTTTGGTGGGGGCGGTGAGGGACCTGGATAAAGGCTAGGGGGGCGCTGGGCCAAAAAAGGTTGAGAAACACTGCCATCGAGAATCTGTGGGATATTGTGAAGAGAAAGTTGAGAGACGCAAGACCAAACACTCTGGATGAGCTTATGGCCGCTATCGAAGCATCCTGGGCCTCCATAACACCTGTCGGGAAACCTGTGAGATCTGTCCAGGTACACGCAGAAAACGGAATAAAGGCCTGAGAAATAACAGTAAACCTTGTATAATGATTTAATGATGATTATGGTTTGTAACAGGTTTAAAATAATAATACACGTGCCAATGAGGGAATGACTGTAATGTATAATCAAAAATATATGTTCTGTACTTTTAATCAGCTGAATGTTATAATACATTATGGAAATTGAGGTTTGAACAACTTGATTGTTGTATAATAATCATTGATTATTAAAGATTAAAGATAATGAGTGAGGAAGAAACATACTGAAGTAATATGTCGACAAAGTAAAACATTGATTATGTTTTGTAAGACAAGAAAGACTTAGAAGGAGAAACAGTGAGGAATGAGTCATTACTGAGCGGGGACGAGGGCGCGGCAGAATCAGAAACAGATGGTCAATGGAAAACAAGGAAAGTACCGGAAATGTTGTGACAAGGTATGAATGAGTCATAAGAGAGTTGGGGAAGGTTGGGACTTTCCACAGACAGTGAGACGCAGTGGGAAGGTTCTAAAGTGACGCAGCCCTGCCCCGTAGACCGCCCTGAGTTGAGAGGGCTTAAAAACTGGAGTACAGGGGAAGAAAGGGGTTCTTCGTCCGCGGCGCAGAAGAGGAGCCAACAAGAGGAAGCAGGCTAAAGACCAGCAGAGGACTACACCCCGGGACCAAGGGAAGCTCAAAGACTTCGCGCCGCCAAGAAGGGACGAGTTCCACCCGCCACCGACCCTGGTTCCAGATCCGACCAACTCCTCTGCCTCTACCCAACGCTCTCAACTCTGTCGCAGCCGACTTGGAGAAGGGATGGAGGTCATTTAATGACAAAGATCCTGCACCTTAGAAGGACAACGTACAGTTTTGCTCCGCTTCTCTTCGGAAAGAGGACTTTGCTCCGGCTGGACAAAGACTCTGACCAAGGACATCTAAAGATTACAGCTGCCGAGAGCAAGAACCATTGGGTATGAATTGACCTGCTTCCCCCAAAGCCTCGCTCAGTGAACTTAGTGACACAGGTTAGGGATAAGAATAAGGATAGGATGTGATTGATTTTAATTTGATTTTATTATATTTTTACCTATTTCATAACCTTTGGGAAATTAACCTGCTTGTCATATGCCCCTGATAAAGCTTGCTTAATAAAATTATATTCTAAAATTCCAATGAGAATTGTTAACAGTGAGTTTAATTGTGTCAGTCTTAATCATTGTTGGTTCTCCTAAATATGGTAAAGTTAACATACATGATTCTAGAGACAGGGTGGCTTTGTGTTTTCCTCTGGTGAGTGTTAAAATAATGACCCTGGGACTTAAATCTAAGTCACTGAACTTAATCTAGCCGTTAACAAGTGCCGTTATTTTAGGAGAGGATCTACCGTTAACAGGAGTGGTTGTAGGGGTTATGCAGCTGTGAGGGCTACTCAGCTGATTGTTCCTCAACTGTAAAGGGTCACAACTTCTGGATCGAAGGTAGTCAGAGCTGGACGAGTCCTCTCCGACCCCAGTTTAAACAGATAATTCTCCACAAACTATCTCTAGGGTAAGACCCACGTTTTGGGGATTTTCCGGACCTGTTGGACAGAGAACTGGGCAGTAGTGAGTCCAAAGAGTTGTGAGGAGTAGGCGGGACTTACTATTGGGTAGTAACGAACACACCTCAGCAGAGCCACAGGCTGATTGCCTTCATGCCACGTCGCATTGAAGGCTGCAAAAGGATTCCTGACCAACTCAAGTTCTATTATTTGGTCAAAAACTTCAGACTGCAAACCCAGATCAGATTCTTGGTTTCTTGGCTCGGTCTTGTCAGACCTCTGCTAGGAATCTTGGTTTCACTTTTGACAGCTCTTTAAAGTTAGATAAACAAGTTAGTTCTGTCATTAAATTGAGTTTCTACCGCCTTCGGCTTTTAGCAAAAGTTAAATCTTACTTCTATTTATAAGGACTTTGAAGGACTTATCCATGCCTTCATTACAACTTCTCTGGATTATTGCAACTCTTTATATAGAGGAATGGATAGATCACAGATTCAGCGACTTCATGTAACCACTACTTACTTTAATTAGCAATAAACTCAGCGGTAAAGTTACTTTTGTTCTAGGATCACACAGGAGGATGATAAGTAAATAAATTCAACAACTCCAGTTTATTTTTCTTTCCCCACAAAAGAATAATAGTTCAGATAACACCAATTACCTTCATGAAGATTAATAAAACTTAAATTGTCCACCCTTAGAAAAAACAAAATATTCAAAAAAATAAGGGTAGGTTTTCAACAACCGCTTCTTTTCCAAGAGAAAAAAATTACATTTCCCAGTTAGTCAGTCAATATACAGTTCAGTCAGTCAATTCAGTCAATGTGCACATAGATAGTAAATTTTTTGGGAAAAAATGTTCCTGAACAAATAGTTTGTGAAATTAAAAAACTAATTCGAGGTATTGAGGGCCCCCCTTTTTGTTCAAAAAGCTTATCTGTTGTCCAAGCAAAATATCCAGCTCCAGCCGCAGGGTCCCTCCTCTTTCCAGGCTTCAGTCCGAGTCACAAAGATGGCGGCGGGGCCCTCCTGCTTCTGGAACTCCACGGGCTCGTTCAGATGTCGGCCATTAAAAAAACCAACCTGCATGCAAAGTGTTAACCGATCATGCAGGTATATGGAAATCAGCGAGATTCTTTCAATTACTTCTCATTAAAAAACAAATTAGCGTTTCAAATAAACAAAAAAAAAAACTCAGTAATAAAGAACTTACTTAATAACATCACTTCACCATAAAACAGTCTCATTTCACAGAACTATGCTACTTACAGAGTGACACAATATACTCCGGTTGGTTTTTTTTTCTTGTTCAGAAAAACTGAGCAACATTAGCTCCGGCTAGGTAGCCATTCTGCATAAATAAGCAGCTGAAAATAAAACGACAGACTCACCGGAGAAATCCTGGAACAGAATCATCCAGTTCAAAATTACAGATTTCATTCGTATAACAGCAGCAGTAGTGACTAGTGACTTCTCTATTTCTACTGAAACGTGCTTAGTCTGCATAGTCTGCCATTTCTCTTTCTTCTCCCTTATGCCTTACTCTTCTTCTTTTCCGACACAGGAGAAATTTGGGTCTAGTGCCCTCTACAGGACATCCTAAGAACTAATAAGACAACACATTAAACATACCGACAGACCAGCGTAGTTTATGGGGGTTACAACTTCAAATCTAATCTAATAATCTAATAATCAGTTATTACTGATTATTCCTCGGACTCGATTTAAGAGGAAAGGAGATCGAGCTTTTTCTTTTACTGCTCCTGTTTTATGGAATAATTTACCTTTCCAGATTAGATCTGCCCACAGCCTGGATAATTTTAAATCGCTTCTTAAAACTCATTTTTACTTATTGGCATTTAATTGATGTATTGTTTTGTGCTCTGTTTTGTCATGTGTTTTGTCGTTCTTGTACAGCACTTTGTTGCAGTTTATACCTGTTTTAAAGTGCTATATAAATAAATTTGACATTGACATTGACATTTATTTGATTCAGTGCATCAATAAACATGACAAGTTCCCATCGACTTGATGAGTGAAATGGAAATGAAAATGGACTGAAAATAGATACAATTTTTCTATACATAATGCTCATTTATGGGTCTTTTAACTCACAGCCTCACACACACTCATACGGAGTAATGGAACTTTAAAATTGCAAAAACATGAGCTATAACTACTGCAGCATCAAAATAAAACAGAAAACAGTGCCTTCCACAGTGTCCCCCACACCGTCTTTCATCTTTTTTTATGGTTTTTGAAGCATTTAAATATTTCAGATGATCAAGCAAACTTTAATATCAGAGAAAGAAAGATAAGTTCTCATTCTGAGGGTGCCAGAAGAGGAACTATATCAAGCCAATCAGACAAGCTAACACTCTTTTATTATGTCTCACAATGGACTGAACTGAGCTGTTTTCTAGCTGTGGATAATATTTTTAATCACAGCGGAACAATGAACTGCAAAATGTTTGGAAATTGTTCTAAAGACGTTCTGCAGATTTACTTGTAACAACAATTGCTCCTCCAAGGTTTCCTGGATGTCGTATTAACACGCCTGTCTGCTCTGGAGCACCTAGCTGTAAAAGCTCTCACTTTATGGAGGTCTTCACATCTTCTGCTCATCGAATAATCTAGTGCCTGGCTGCTGTGTTCCTTTTCTTTACCATGGAAACATCAGAGGTGACCTTAATTTGTCACACATCTTTCCATTTATCTTTTTGTTGTTTGATAAATCAAATCTAACCATGCAGTCAGACAGGGATTTAATAGGGATGGCAAAAGCAAATTAGGTGGATTAGCAAAGTTCCCTGTTTTAAGGTTGACTGCTGCAGGAGATCCTTCCAGCCCACAGCATCACATTGTGGATGTCATTGTGGATGTTCAGTCATCCACAATGACTCTGAACACATTTGGATGATGTCAGTTAATTTCACTTTGGGATAAAGCATTTTTGAAGCAAACTGAGTTAACATTACACTTATTTAATACAAGCACAATTCAACATTCTACATTGTATCTAGTTTACCTTCAGTAGTTTTCCTTAATTTCTGCTCTCTGTGTCTTCAGCTTTGAAACACTTTCCTGTCTTTGTGAACCTCTCTGAGCCTCAGTGTGATGCACCATAAAGCCTGCGTGAATCACACTATTTGGTAGAATCATGGTAAACCCTGTATGACGTCAATGCAACATAAGTGGATGCCGCAGCTTTTCATCTGCTTGCATTAGTACATCACATTCAGTTTCTGGACTCCATTGACTGCCAGACATCAAAATGAGGGTTCAAACACTTAGCTAAAAAGCCATGTGATGCTACCTACACCCATACTAAATGCAAAACAGAGCAGTAGCAGCCAGGCTGAGAGCTCATCAAGAGGTAAAGGAAGCCTTTAGACATCATTAGTCTGGAGTTCAATGCATTGAAAGACAGCAGCTGTGTGTGTTCAAATGAATGTGTAGATGTGTTACTGTCTAAAAGCTTGCAGGCTGTTGTTCCCTGTGATGCAGGTACCTTACATAACAGTAGAAAGAGGAGAAAGACTTTTAATTATTTTTAGTTCATTGTGCGTAGGGTGACTCACTGACATAAACACTGCTAGATCAATATTTTTCTGGTGTGTCGACAGACTGACCAAAGCTTTCATATATAGAAGGTGTGGGGTTAACAGCAGTCCTCCTATGAGTAGAAGGGCCAGTATTACGAAGCACCTTATGATGAATATTTTCCTGTTATACAAACTCAGTGATGGTTCCAAGCTGATTGGTGTTGGGTACCAGGTTGTGAGGTTAGTTTGTTTTCCTTTTCAGCATCACCAACTGTCCAGCAGTTGGTGGACAGTTGTCAGGAAGTCATGCTGACAACTGTCAGCATGACAGTTGTCATGCTGACAGTCTGTTGGAACCTGTCATGCTGACAGGTTCCAACAGGACGCACCTGTTTGAGATCATCATTACCCAGTAGCAGTATATGAGCAGCGGGCTTCCAGTACTTCTCTGCCAGAGTGTTTGCCTTTTGTGATTCACCAGCCCCCTGAGTCAAATTTATTTCTTAAGAATCGTTTCATGCGCTCCGTGTTTTTTTGACCAGTCTCTTTGTGAATCTTTTTTCAGGACGCCTTCAAGTGCCTCTGGGAAAGCCTCTCGAATCCACTAAACTCTGGATTACTCTTTTCGTGACGCCGTGAGTTTTACTCATCGGATGCTCGAGTTTCCCTGGTATCTCCTCTGTGAACTTTCCCCCAACAAGTCTCTGGCTGGAAGTCTGCCTTATTTTTCCTCGGTGCCCTCACTCTGACTTACCTGGCCGCCCCCCAACGCCACGTCCGTCCTCAACCAACCAACGCCCTCATCACAATCTCCACAACCTGGTACCCAGTCCCCTCCGCAGATCTAAACTTTCAACAACAAGTAAGCCATTAAGCAATATTTCAAGGTGTTCGTCGTTTCCCACTGTCATTGAACTCACCGTCTCCCTTTTGTGTGCAGCCACTCCGGAGTGTCGCACACGCATGCAAATTTTATCTTTGTCACACACATACACTGTACTAACATCTCGCACACGCACACACAAAATACTACAATTGCGCACAAACACTACTAAAATATCACACGCAAGCAATTTTTTTTGTCTTGGTCACAACACTAAGATTGTACATATAAACTAATAAAATACAGATTCATTATTTTGTATGTGAGAGACTCGGTGTTGTATGTGTGAGGGACATTTTTTGTATGTGTGAGAGGTGTCACGGAAGAGGTGGGGCATAATTTGGAGATCAGATCGCACATGCGTTATACCACAGTGAAGTTGGCTTCAAGTTAGATATTCTAGCTCCACAGTGTAAGCGGCGTTTAGCTCAAGGTTAATCCGATTTATGAACGCTAATTTCGGCCAGCCGTTCTCTACCGTTCCCTCCTCAAGCGCTTGGAGGTTCACCTAGGGCTTATTCCGGTTCTAAGGCCGCTTACTCTGGCTCCAACGCCGGCTATAAGGCCGCTTACTCTGGCTCCAACGCCGGCTATAAGGCCGCTTACTCTGGCTCCAACGCCGGCTATAAGGCCGCTTACTCTGGCTCCAACGCCGGCTGTAAGGCCGCTTACTCTGGCTCCAACGCCGGTGATAAGGCCGCTTACTCTGGCTCCAACGCCGGCGTTAAGGCCGCTTACTCTGGCTCCAACGCCGGCGTTAAGGCCGCTTACTCTGGCTCCAACGCCGGCGTTAAGGCCGCTTACTCTGGCTCCAACGCCGGCTGTAAGGCCGCTTACTCTGGCTCCAACGCCGGCGATAAGGCCGCTTACTCTGGCTCCAACGCCGGCGTTAAGGCCGCTTACTCTGGCTCCAACGCCGGCGATAAGGCCGCTTACTCTGGCTCCAACGCCGGCGATAAGGCCGCTTACTCTGGCTCCAACGCCGGCGTTAAGGCCGCTTACTCTGGCTCCAACGCCGGCGATAAGGCCGCTTACTCCGGCTCCAACGCCGGCTATAAGGCCGCTTACTCCGGCTCCAACGCCGGCGATAAGGCCGCTTACTCCGGCTCCAACGCCGGCGATAAGGCCGCTTACTCCGGCTCCAACGCCGGCGATAAGGCCGCTTACTCCGGCTCCAACGCCGGCGATAAGGCCGCTTACTCCGGCTCCAACGCCGGCGATAAGGCCGCTTACTCCGGCTCCAACGCCGGCGATAAGGCCGCTTACTCCGGCTCCAACGCCGGCGATAAGGCCGCTTACTCTGGCTCCAACGCCGGCGATAAGGCCGCTTACTCTGGCTCCAACGCCGGCGATAAGGCCGCTTACTCTGGCTCCAACGCCGGCGATAAGGCCGCTTACTCTGGCTCCAACGCCGGCGATAAGGCCGCTTACTCTGGCTCCAACGCCGGCGATAAGGCCGCTTACTCTGGCTCCAACGCCGGTGATAAGGCCGCTTACTCTGGCTCCAACGCCGGCGATAAGGCCGCTTACTCCGGCTCCAACGCCGGCGATAAGGCCGCTTACTCCGGCTCCAACGCCGGCGATAAGGCCGCTTACTCTGGCTCCAACGCCGGCTATAAGGCCGCTTACTCTGGCTCCAACGCCGGCTATAAGGCCGCTTACTCCGGCTCCAACGCCGGCTATAAGGCCGCTTACTCCGGCTCCAACGCCGGCGATAAGGCCGCTTACTCCGGCTCCAACGCCGGCGATAAGGCCGCTTACTCCGGCTCCAACGCCGGCGATAAGGCCGCTTACTCTGGCTCCAACGCCGGCGATAAGGCCGCTTACTCTGGCTCCAACGCCGGCGATAAGGCCGCTTACTCTGGCTCCAACGCCGGCGATAAGGCCGCTTACTCTGGCTCCAACGCCGGCGATAAGGCCGCTTACTCCGGCTCCAACGGCGGCTATAAGGCCGCTTACGCCGGCTATAAGGCCGCTTACTCCGGCTCTAACGCCGGAGTAGAGCCCTAAGTGAACAGAAGAGCGCTTGAGGGAGCGCTACAGAACAGCTGGCCGAAATTAGCGTTCATAAATTGGATTAACCTTGAGCTAAACGCGGCTTGCACCGTGGAGCTAGAATATCTACCTTGAAGCTAACTTCACTGTGGTATAACGCATGCGCAATCTGATCTCCAAATTATGCCCCGCCTCTTCCGTGACACCTCTCACACATACAAAACTGAGTCTTTCACATGCAAAATAATGGGTCTATATTTTATTAGTTTATATGTGCAATCTTAGTCTTGTGACTAAGACAAAAAAATTGTTTGCGTGTGTGATATTTTAATAGTGTATGTGCGCAATTTTAGTATTTTGTGTGTGCGCGTGCGACATGTTAGTACAGTGTATGCAGGGGTGAAAGTAAGGGGGTACGGCAGGGTACTGCATACCCCTAAAAGATTTAGCGGCGGTACGCAGTACCTGCAAGAGAGAGGAGCGGCTGTCTGCTGTAAAAAAATCAATGGGTTCACTGTGTAGCAGTGAGTTCACCCACTAATCAGCCGTGACTGATTAGTTTTTCAAGAACAATCTAAAACACGACTTAATCAGTTAATGAATACCTTTTTTCTCATTTCATATTGTTTCTGAACTCTTCGCGCTTTGCTAGAGCAGCGGTGCAACATGACGATCGCGGAAGGTTTTGAGTCGATCTCGACATCAGGTGACAAACTGAACGCAGCCAGGAGGCTGAGACCAACACGTCCTCCTCTTATTGGCTTAAAATGTTCGTACCTTTATGACAGAACAACAAAAAAAATCAACAAAACATGTTCAAATTAATGACCCAACAACAATAATAATCCCAGTAATTATTGTTTCAACAAGGTGTTGTTCAATTCTGTGGTTTCGGTTCCATTATCAAAATAACTAGCAGAGCAGGAGTTTAAAATTAACTAATCAACCACCGCTGTTTTCATGAGAGGTTTATTAATGATCGCAAAATAAATGTCAAGCCTGCAAACCTAATATCGTAACGGACTGAATGTTATGTTTTTTAAAGTAATTGCTGCTGGGCTTGCGCAGCGCAGGCGGTTACTATGGCTACGGGTGTGCTTAGGGGAGAGACGGAGAGTAAAAAGGTGCGAGTGGTTTAGAGTTTATCACCTGTTTAGGTTTTACCTTTGTTTACCTTTGCCTTGGTGCATCACAGCCGCTGTAGTTTCTGAACGTTCAATAAACGACAAACTTGGACTAATTATCTCGTTCTTTGTGACTATACGTCATTTACAGCAAACATCAAATACGGTATATATGTTTCATTAAGTATTTAACAAACAAATGGCTTCTACCGTGATAATTATGTGAAATTAAATTAATTGTCTAATATTAAAAAAAATAGCTTGGTGCTGTTGCGCTCTGAGTCTGAGAGGCTTGTCCTTTATCAATTTTTTTACCTCTTATTTAGTGGAAATATTGATGTTGATGAGACTTTCTCCAAAATAATAACCTTTTTCAACCTTTATAGCTCCACTGTTGAAAATGAGGCTCCATCATTCACAAATGACAGTGAAATAAAATCCAGTTCAACATCTGGTTTGAGGTGATTCCTCTGGAACCTGCTGGAGGAAAAATATCCCAACTTCAGAAGATGAGCTTTAACCTAACAGAGCTCTGTGGTTCCTCCTGTCAGTATGAGAGTCAGGTTGAGGAGGCGCCATGTTAGGAAGAGAAGTGGAAGCTGCAGGATCTTCAGAACAAACGGGTCATGATGCTGGGCTACTGATTATCCCTGTCTGGACACAGGATCAATAGAACCAGTTTAAAAGCTAAAATGAATGGTTATATGCCAGACATGGAAAACTGGGATGCACTCCATGCCATGATGTTCAGAATTTAGGTCTCATGGCATCTCAAGGTGTCAACATTGCAGCCAGTGGGCTGAAGGAAATACAGCTTTATTTTGTTATTTTGTAGCAGTTCAAGAGCTACCCAGCTTTAATTGCTTCGCAAAAAAAATTATCAGCACAGAAACTCCAAAGCACACAAAGAAGCAATATATATATAGTTATTTTTGTCAAAGTACCCCCAAGAATTTAAAACTACTTTCACCCCTGAGTGTATGTGTGTGTGCGACATGTTGGTACAATGTATGTGTTAGATAAAATTTGTATGCGTGTGCGATATTTTAGTAGTGTGTATACGCAATTTGAGTAATTTTTGAGTGTGCGTGTTTTTTGTAGTGTGTGAGACAAAACAGATTTTGTCCTAAACGGCCCCTCCTACCAGAGTTCCTGGACGCAGTCATCATTTCTGTTGCTCTGTCGAGTCACTTGTAAATAAACTATTTGCATTTACTTATCCTCTCGAATGTGTCTGCATGTGGGCTCAAAATATTAAACCCAACATGACGATTGGTCTAAAAAAGGCCAGATCTGTGGAATCCACAATTAATTGTTTGCTTTTAAATCCTTTCACATGCAAATAATTCACCATGTAAAGCAGAACTGCAATGCTTTGGTATAATACATGCCAGTACAGAACATTTTGACTTGTTTACTTCCAACTTTGGCATAACTGAATTCGGACTATAAAAAATGGCAGATTCACAAAACCGATTAGCTGGAAGTCATGACCTTGTTTAGCAGTACCACAGCAAATATGTTAACGTCATAGCCAAGTAAAGATTATACCGAATAGAGCCTTAAGAATTTAAAAATATCTATGCAGCACTGGGAAAGAATGCATTTAATTTTTTTGCACTCCTAGACACTCAAGAATCACAAAATTTAGGGGCTATAAAAGTGGATTTTGCATGATAGGTCCCCTTTAATGCAGTTTATTTCCATATCATCTTGACAGTTTGCTCATATATAGAACTCTAACAGTCTTGTGTGTCGTTTTTGTCTCCAATCTCATTTTGCTCTTTTACTCCGACATGTCCTCTTTTTGCTGTCTTTCTATGTTCCTTGATTTCCTTTGCATATTTCCCGACTTCTTCCTTTGTCCTCTTATTGCCCCTAATGAGGCTGTGGCAGCCTAATTAGGAGTGTTGTGCCTGTTGCAAGACTCAAACACCACTTGTGTTTACTGCAATTAGCACAGCCATTAACAAATCCTTCACTTCAGGGCAGCTTTGGATTGTGTATTTATAAAGCCAAAAGAAGGGGCAGCAGAATGTAACTTCACTTGTGCTTCATCTGTTTCAAACACTTTTCTTTCCACACCCAAAACCTTTTTCTCCTTTGTCATTAGCTTTTTTCAGACATGAAATCAGCCATCAGATTAATTAAACTCTGTGCAAAAAGTGGGCATGCAGCGCATAAGGGCGTTGCAATAGAGGGGGCGTCAAAACCCCGTCTGGAGGGGGCGGCGAGCCGATGTGTTCGCATGCACTTGAGCGCCCTTACGCTCTTTCACCTCGCGCTCATAATGGGGTAAATGTAGCGAGTTTTACCTTTCACGTACCTTCGTGCCAGGGGTAGGGTATACGCATCCCCCTGAGAAATGTAGCGCGTGTGCTCTACAGAATAATTGAATTTGTTCCTGCTAGAACTTACTGGCTCCTTTCTGCTTGTAACAAGGCAGCCTTTTGTGGTTGGATTTTACAGTGAGGAAGACTACTTGAGGCAGATTAAAAAACAGCAGTGGATTTATTCACAGCATCAACACACACACTCAATCTCAAATCCCAATCCTTTCACAGGTGAAACTGCAGGCTTAAATAGTCTCAGCTGTGTTGGAAACACCACAAAAACCCATAAACAATTTCCTCCCTCCACTTTTCAATGGCCTCTCCCAGAACCTATAAATGGTGTCTGGACCTCCAAACACCCTGGAGAGGACACAGAAAAGACAGGTGAGTCACTCAGTATCGGCACTCCACATCTAACAGATAATGCACAAACATTTGCTCAGTTTTACCCACCAGTAGCTCATTGCTGAGTAACAATTATCCTCCCTTCACAGGCAACAACCTCACTTGTCAATGAGGAGCAGCTGTGCAGAGCCCAGAACAAAAGGCTACATGCTAATTACTAAAATACTCAATAAATACAATTAAAACTTCTCGTGTGCAAATTGTTATTTATGTGCAAATATCTGCTTAAAGTGCAGTGCTAAATGAAGTGCTTGTTAATAAAGTGCTATACAGTGACTTGAGTAAAACAGTCCCCGTAATGAAGAACTCTTCATTACATTTCCTCCCTCCTCTCTTAAGTGTACCTCAGTCCTCTGACACTCTGGATAAACAGTCAGCAACCACATTAGACTTCCCTGGCTTGTACTGGAAATGGCTGCACCGAGAAGTACCATCCAGCGATGAGGGCGTTGGCATCCCTCATTTGTCTTAACCATTGGATGGCACGATGGTCAGTTTCTAAAATAAATTGACGTCCTAAAAGATAATACCTGAGGGCCTCAATAGCCCACTTCATGGCCAAACACTCCTTTTCCACTGTTGAATATCTTGTCTCTCTATCAAGCAGCCCCTGACTCAAAAACACCAAAGGTAGTCTTTCACTGTCCACCTCTTGCTGAAGGACTTCTCCAAGTCCCACTCCTGAAGCGTCTGTTTGCAAGATAAATGGCTTTGTGAAGTCTGGTGTGTGTAGAACTGGATGAGTACATACTGCTTGCTTGAGGTCCTTGAATGATCACAGTCTTCTGCCCAACACACTTTGTTGGGGGCTGCACCCTTTGTTAGATGGTTCAGTACAGTTGATCGTTCTGCAAAAGAAGGTATAAATTTCCGGTACCAGCCCACCAAACCCAGAAATCCTCTCACCTTCCTCTTTGTAGTTGGAACCGGGAAGGACTGGATTGCATCCATTTTCCCCACTTGAGGCTTTATTTTTCCAAACCCAATGACAAAACCAAAGTACTCCACTTCCCTCTGGGCTACAGCACACTTCTTTGGGTTAACAGTCAATCCAGCCAATTTGATGCGGTGTAGCACCTCCTGTAGGTGAATCAGATGCTCCTCCCAGGACTGGCTATACACCACAACATCATCCAAATATGCTGCAGAAAATCCTGAAACTTCTCTCGGCACATGATCCATTAAACGTTGGAATGTTGCTGGCGCACCCTGGAGCCCAAATGGCATGACTCTTAACTGGTACATACCAAAAGGAGTTTTGAAGGCAGTGAGCTTTCTTGCTTCTGGTGCCAAAGCCACTTGCCAGTATCCTTTGCACAGATCCAATGTTGTGATGTAGCTTGCTGAACCGACTTTCTCCAGTAGGTCGTCAACCCTGGGCATTGGGTACGGGTCAAAATTGGACACAGCATTTAAATTTCTAAAGTCTATGCAAAATCTAAGGGAGCCATCTTTCTTTGGTACCAGCAAAATCGGGTTGCACCACTCACTACTAGACTCTTCAATTATCCCCAAATCCAACATCAGTTTTATTTCTTTTTCCAGTACTGGAATCAACCGCTCTGGTATGTGATAGCTCTTTTGACGATTCAGCACATCTTCTTTAACCCAAATCTTATGTTGAACCAGTGATGTAAAGCCTGGAACTTCCTGAAAGAGCTCAGGATCCAAGAGAGGTTTGATCTATTCCTGCTCAGTAGGGGACAGATGAGAAATGTCAACCAAAGCACAGCCTGACATGTTGGTTGGAAAAAAATTCTGTCACCTCCTCATCCTTAACTGCTCTCACAAATAGCTCCTGGTGCACTGGCTCTTGTTGGCTGTGGAACTCTTTCAACAAGTTGACATGAAAGGTCTGATGCTTCTTAGCTCTTTCTGGCATGTACAGTTCATAAACCACTTTACTCACTTGTTTGGTGATCTCATATGGTCCATGCCAGTTTGTCAGCAGCTTGTTGTTGCTGGTAGGAAGCAATAACAGAACCTTCGGTCCTGGAAGGAAGACTCTGTCTCTGGCCTTCTGATTGTACCACGTCTTTTGATGTTGTTGAGACGCTTTCATGTTGTCCTGTGCAAAAGATGCCATTTCCTGCAATCGCTCTCTCATGTTGATGACATATGCTGCAATGTTTTCACCCTCTGGCTTAGCGTCTTCCCAACAGTCCTTCAGTAGATCCAGCGGACCTCTCACTTGACGCCCATACAATAGTTCAAAGGGTGAGAAACCTGTGGACACTTGTGGAACCTCCTGGTAAGCAAATAACAGGTACAGCAGCCATTGGTCCCAGTCTGCACCAGTGTCAGAGACAAACTTGCGCAGCATATTTTTGAGTGTCTGATTTATATCTTTCCACTAGCCCGTCCGTTTGGGGGTGGTAAGGAGTGGTCTTAAGTCCCTTAATCCCTAATAATTTGTAAACCTGCTGCAATAGTTTAGATAAAAAGTTTGTCCCACAATCTGTGAGAATTTCTCTTGGTATTCCTACTCTAGAGAAAAGCTGCAGGAGATGGCAACATGTCGGGCTTTAAGGGATCTGAGAGGAAAAGCTTCAGGATACCGTTTGGCTTGGCTTAGACAACTGTGCTGTCTCTTCGTCACCTGAGCCTTTGAACTTCTCTCTTCTTTTCTGAGCTTTTGACTTTTTAGTTCTTCCCAGTTCTGCTTCTATAGACTCCCCCAAAAAGGGCAACTCTTCTAACAGTTTTTGAACTTTGGGCTCTTGACTACATTACAGGGTTTCATTGATATCAGTTTTAGGACATGAATCCTGGGCATCTCTGTTGGTAAGCACTTGGGATTCATGGTCTGACTGGTGAATAAGGTCAAAGAGAGTGGGGATATCATTACCAAGTATAACCGAGTATGGTAAAGAGGGAACTACTGCCACCTGTACCAGGTATGTTTGACCTCCCACTGTCAAATACACCTCAGCAGTAGGGTAGACATGTTCATCTCCATGTACACAACTTATTTTAAGCCCCACCCCATTTAGCTTAATCTCAGTAGAAAAGCTAGCATGCACTAGAGATTGGAAACACCCAGAGTTGAGCAAAGTTTCTTCTTTCTGCCCATTAACTACAACAGAAACAGTGCACACTTTCTTTTCTACAGCATCCATAGCTGGTCTTGGAACAGAACACAAAAGTGATGGCTTTGATTTAAGGGCAGGGCAGAAATGTTGTGTATGACCAAAACCATTACAGTTGTAACATCTAATATCTTGGACTGAAGACTTGAAAAATGACTTTTTAACATTGGGGGGGGTGGGGGGGGCTCTTTGGGAAGGGAACTGCTTTGAACTAGAAACATTTCTAGCCTGACTTTGACCAGACCCCTGCTCACCCCCAGTGGACTTACTTGATTGGGCATAGTGAGTCTCTCGGCCAAAATAAATGTTCTTGCTCCCCTTCTTGGCTGATGTGAAGACCTCTGCAAGAGCAGCTGCTTCTTTTGCCATCTTTGGGTCATGCTCACTTATCCAGATCTCCAACTCTGGATTAACCATTCTTAAAAACTGCTCCAGAATTATCTGCTCAGATACTTCTTGCACAGTAGATTTATCAGGTTTAATCCATCTTGAAAATAAGTCTTTCAAATCGCACATAAAGTTCACGTGGCGTCTCACCGGATTCAATCTTCAGGGATCTGAAGCAGCGTTGATAAGTGTCAGCAGTGATTTCATATTTTGCCAGTATTGCCTCTTTCACTTTGTCATGGTTTTCAGAGTCAGCCATATCCATTATAACATAGGCTGCGCGGGCCTTGCCGGTCAGCAGAGGGACAAGACGAACCACCCACTCATCTCTAGACCACCGACACACCTGGGCCATCCTCTCGAACGTCGTCAGAAAATGCTCAATGTCGTCATCAGTAGATAAAGGAAGAACTCTTGGCTCAATTATGGACCTGGAACCTCCTTCAGATGTCATGGGTCGAGCTTGTGTTGCTGATCCCTCAGGTTTTTCAAGTACAGCATGCACTTGAAGCTGCATTTGTTGAAAATCATGCTGTATGCTCTTCCACCTTTGCTCCTGGCAGAAAAAATCTTTATCAATCTTTAGGTCTCTCGCCACTTGAGACCGCAGAATAGATTTCACCATCACCGCCAGTTCCTCCAACTTATCTTCAGGGTTGGTCGCTGCATTAGCCTCCATGTCACAGGAAGCTCCAGCTCCTTCATCAGGCTCTCCCTCTTGGCTTGGGTTTTTACCACCTCTGGTCATCATCGTCTCACCGTGGCATGAATGACACACTTCTGACACCACTTGTAACAAGACAACCTTTAGCGGTTGGATTTTACAGTGAGGAAGACTACTTGAGGCAGATTCAGGTGGAAAACAGCAGTGGATTTATTCACAGCATCAACACACAGCACTCAATCTCAATTCCCAATCCTTTCACAGGTGAAACTGCAGGCTTAAATAGTCTGATGTAACCTGCACAAAATAATCAACCCGTATTTTATTTTGGCGGGTCAAACTGACAGCACACTTTAAGATCCGGGTCACAGGTGACTCGGATCTCAATTGCTGTTGCTGCTGTCGCTGTGGTTAGCTGTTCGTCTTGGCGTCTTCTAAGCATATGGAAGAATAAGACTGGATCGAGCCTTATTAACACGGCCGAAGGACTAAATTGGGTGTTTTCTGTCGACCGCTCGACGGTCAGGTTTTTTTTCCACCCCCTGTGTCAACCCAGGATGGCGAGCTACCCGGATCACCGCAGCTTTGCGGTAGGACTTAAATGAACCAAACTACTTCATGCATTCTGGATCTAATGCCCTGGATCATGGACTAAAAACAGTTGGATTATTGATTGATGGACCATTAATCACCTTGGATTCACGAAAGGACTTAAAATAGAAAAAAACGCTTGGGTGTCATCAGGGTTTATTGTTTTGTTGTTTTCCTTGTGTTTCTTCTTTGTTGTGTCTTTCGGTTATATTCATAGAAAATCACTGTTATTATAAATATTATTATTATTGAATATCTTCCTAAATATATGCAAGAATATACACTTGAATACAATAACTTGAACGTACTTTTTGTCTGATGGTGTTTTATTCACACACGGGCTCCATAGCCGAACCTATCTGAGTGCCTGTTATTAGAATTGGCCGTAGTCAGGCGCCTAGCCTTAATGAGCGTTACACGTGGCGAGCTAGCCAGGAGCTTGTGTGTGTGAATATTTTTTGGGTTACCTATCATTTTTGAACATTTCTTTCAGTCTTGGGGATAGACAATCCTGAGTAAAATAAATAAGCAACTTTTCCGAAAGGTAAAAGACAAAAAACAAAATAAAAAAAAAAAAAAAGATATAATGGATTTTGTTGCGCAATCTGGTGTAAATGTATCACAGTCTGTGATGATTACTGGTGCTACTAATACCAAGGCCGATGTAGAAATACTTGATTGCTTGAGTAGGTATGGTAAACTTAATCGCACTTTGTATGTAACTGATTCCTCAAGCACTTTTTTTAAAAACCTGATCGTTGAGTTTGCGGATTTAGATGCTTTTTCCGCGTTACAACAGCTTCTACCTTATACTTACACCTCTCAAACAAATACTGACCATGTGTTCCGTGTCACTGTTTTGGCACTCGAATACGCAGCCACAGAGGGCAGCAGCAGCAGCCATCAGCCCGACTATATCGCTGAACTTAAGAAAATTGCTGATCAAAGCGGCCATCGTTTTGAAGATGTTCTGAAGACAGTAATGAGCCAGATAGGCCAACATTTGCATGCATCAGGAGCAGATGAAAATTTTGATGATGATGAGGAAGAGGATGGAGTAAAGGCAAAAGAGGAAGAGGAAGTGGATAAATTCACTGCTGCACGGCCAGTGCATACAGGGTCGGAATCAGGGTCATTATCCTCCCTTCTCCTGCTCATTCCTCCGCGGACCAAAAAGCACGACTCGTCAAAGCAAACTGGCAGCTCCAGGACTGTCGCTGTCACCAATGATCTCAATCCAACCTCAAATACAACGGGTTGTTGTTGAACAGTGTCCGAAATACTGATTGACTGGTCCACCTCACTTCGTCTCCTACTTTTCAGGAGGCTTCCTAAGTCGAGTAATGAAGCTGATTATGAGTCCTGCTTCCCAATGAGTCTCTGCTTGCTGATCCCGTCTTTCTGCGCTACACGTCACCAGACGAATCCAGAGAGCCTGTCATACCTGCAGCTGATTTGTCAAAGTTGACCCCAACACAGTACCAACAGTTTTGCTAAATGACTAGATTCTGCCTTTGGAACAGTGCAGGACGGGAAGAATTGTATGCACAATACTTAAACTCCTGCAGAATCCAGGAGAACGACCGTCCACTACCTTCAAAGACTCTGCTCACTCTCAACACTGTTGTGAAGCAAGGAGGAATCTCACTGTGACATTAATAAACATCTACTGAACATTTGTCGTGGTGTTGGGACAACATGTCATAACCAATTACAGCTGGAACAAAGAAAGATAATCCACCATCTTTTCTGATTTGTTGTTGTACTGAGGACAGAAAGATAGACAATGCTAAGAGTCACTTATGAAAAGCACATTGAACGTCAAAACAGAAAGTCCCAAATGCTGTTCTTGTGGACATTCTACGTCCAATGAAGAGCTGAAAGAAATGAAAAACAACTTCAGAAATTGCAGCAGCAAATGTCTCAACTTCTTCCAGAAAGAGTCCAGCTGAATTCAAGTCCATGTCAACCAACAAATCCACTCTTCTTACTCTAGTAAAACCAAGCCCAAGCCTTGTACTGTTTTAAGTGTGGAGAAGACGGCCATCTTTCCTCCTCCTGCACAAATAAAGCAACCTCAGTCTTGTTGAGCAGAAAAAAAACTGTTACATCAAAAGCAACAAGCATGGATGCCAGAATTCAAATCATTAAACTAGAAACAGTTTCTTAGTGGGAACAGAAGCTGTGTATATGAACAGTCCCAAAGAACGCAAATAGAACACTGCCACGAGTCTTGTCGGCACAAAGGCACAGGTCAAGTCAAGTAAAGGAGATCAGTTCAACTGCCTCCTTGATTCTGGCTCACAGGTTACTACTATTCCTTACTCCTCTATAATACTACCTCAGGGATCATGAATCAAACCAATAAACAACCTGTTGGAATAGAAGGAGCTATGGGCAACAGTGCCTTACCTGGGATATGTAGAGATCAACATGACTTCTCACCGGAATTTTTGGTTTACCTGTTGAAGTTGACACACTTGTCTTGTTGTGCCTGATAATAAACCGTCTCAACATCTGATTCTCATAGGCACAAACACCTTAGACGTTGCTTACAGAAACATTTGATACTATCCTGATGAGTATTTCAACCTACACTGTCTGTTATATAGCAGTGTATAAGATCCTTCAACACCGCTATGCCCAGATTTGAATTACCTTACTGCAACTGTACCCTGCAGTCCAGTCAGCCCCAAATCATTACTGCTGGCCAACCACAGTTGTAGAAGGGTGTTTAGCTTCAAGATTGTGGCAAGAAGAAAACAAGTCTCCTGGAACATCCGAGTTCCTATGCCTCCTGTGGCTCATGGTAAAAACCTGCCTCATTGACTTGCCTCAACACCGGCCGTGTCATGTGCCAGTTGTTGTAAGCAATGAGTCTAACCATGAGATTCACATTCCAGCACGAGCAGTCATAGCAGAAATCAGCACTTCCAGAGTGTGATCTCACAAGAGCAGCCAGTTCACATTCAACCAGTCTACAGATCACTACAACCATCTCACACATACAACTTTGGAGACTCACCTTTATCTCCAGAATGGAAGCAGCGAATCATCCAGAATCAACAGTATCCTGAGTGTTGCAAGGCACGACCTGGACTTCGGCCGGACAGACAAAGTTAAACATCAAATCAAGTTGTCTGATCCATCCTTTCAAACAAAGCCAAGACCAATCACCTCAGGATGTCGATGCTGTAAGAAAGCATTTGCAAAGCTTTCTGATTCCGGAGTCATACGTGAGTCTGATTCGCCATTGCTTCTCCAATTGTGGTTGTACGCAAAAGAATGAAGTGTACGTCTCTGTATTGACTACAGGAAGCTAAATCTTCAAACAATAAGGACGCCTATGCTCTACCCAAGCTTGAAGATGCATTTTCTGCCCTTCTGGATCAAGTGGTTCACGGTGTTAGATTCAAGTCGGCTATTACCAAATTGAGATGGAGGAAAAGGATAAATCCAAACTGCCTTGTCTGTCCATTGGGGTTTTGGAATTCAACCGCATGCCACAAGGGGTCACTAATGCCCCAAGCCATTCCAAGGTTGATGGAAAATGCATGGAGAATTAAATCTAAAAAAGTTTTGGTCTTCATAGATGACTTGATCATCTTTGCACCTACCTTAGAGGAACATGAAGAACGCCTGATGAAGTTCTCAACAAACTTAAGGACTTTGGTTGAAGTTGTCAGTCGAGAAATGTGTGTTTTTTCAAACATCTGTGAAATACCTGGGCATGTAGTGTCCCAGAATGGTGTTGAGACAGATCCTGATAAGATCAAAACACTTACCTCCTGGCCAGTGCCCAAAACCTAAAAGAGCTGAGGTCTTTTCTTGGTTTCTCTGGATATTACCCCGTTTGTCCAAGATATTCAGCCATAGTTAAGCCACTGCATGACCTGACTGCTGGTTATCCGCCATCCCAGAAGAATTGAGACCAACTGTAAAACCAGAGAAGTACCTGAATCCCAAGCACCATTTGGAGGACGTGGACACCAGTGTGTCAGCAGGCTTTGAAACCATCATCGAGAAACTAACTTCTGCTCCTGTACTGGATTGCTGATCCACAAAAGCCCTACACACTCCACACCGACGCCAGCTCCACGTCTTGGTGCCGTGTTGTATCAGGAGCAGGATGGAAAGAAGAGTTGTGGCATATGCCAGCAGGGGTCTCTCGCGGAGTGAGTCTAAGTACCTGCTCATAAATTGGAGTTTCTCGCTCTGAAATGGGCAGTGACAGAGAAATTTATGATTATCTCTACGTGCTCATTCACAGTTTGTCACAGACAGCAATCCACTAACTTACTGTTATCCTCAGCAAAACTCGATGCTACCAGTTACAGATGGCTTTCAGCTTTGTCTACTTTCACATTCAAGATCATCTACAGAGTGGAAAGCAGAACATGGATGTGATGTATTGTCTCGACGACCTCATGGTGAGCTGTCTGATGATCCTACCTCCAGAAGGAACTGAACGAGTCCTGAATTTGCCAGCAAACCTCAACAAACCAATTATTCTTCATTGATCAGCCACCATGGAAGCAGTTTGTGCCTCACCTGTGTACAGTCAGATGTACATCTTGACCATGCTCTGGTGCTGTCTATGTCCACCCATGTCAACAGTCTACCTGACAGTTTTACTGATGAGACCAGTTCAGCTCCTCTTTACTTCCTCGATTCTCAGCAGATGACATTGCAGCCAAGCAGCGTGACGACCCTGTTATCCGCCAATGTCATAGCTCAGCTGGAACGAGGAGTCACCATCACCATCGGTGAGGGAAGAACTTCGGAACTCTCTTCTACTCCGAGAAGTAAGCAAATGGAGCTCCAAACAACCTTCTCATTAGAGGAGACAGTGGAAGTGAACCAGATACCAACTAGTATTACCTGAGGAGTATCGAGCTTTGTGCTGCACCAACTGCATAACCAAATGGGTCATATGGGAATCGACAGAACTCTCGACTTTCCGTTCCCTTTTACTGGCCCAGAATGTTCATTGATGTTGTCAATAAGTCAAACCTGTGAAGGTGTGTAAGACGCAATCATTGCCTGAGCGAGCTGCACCTTTGGTCACATCAAACCACCCATCCTTTGGAGTTGGTGTGTATGGATTTCCTCTCTGTGGAACCAATCGCAGAATCAAGACATCCTTGTCATACAGACCACTTTACAAAGTATGCCATTGCTGTGCCTACTCCAAACCAAAAAGCTAAGACCGTTGCTAAGTGTTTGTGGGAGAATTTCCTTATGCATTACGGCATTCCAGAAAAACTGCACAGTGATCAGGGCCCAGATTTTGATCAAGAACCATCCAGAACTCTGTAAAATGGCAAATATTCACAAAATAAGGACCACACCATACCATCCAGAGGAAATCCTGTTGAACGTTTTAATAGAACACTGCTGGACATGCTAGGAACATTAACTGAAAGGAAAAAACCATTGGAGAGACTTTGTAAAATCACTAGTGCATGCTACAACTGCACAAAAAACGATGTTACAGGATACTCGCCATACGAGCTGATGTTCGGACGCCAACCCCGCCTACCAGTGGATTTAGCTTTGGACTGCCGTTGAATGAGGATGGATTTGCTCCCACACACAGTATTGCAAAGGTTAAATCCCACTGGAGAAAGTTACAAACTGGCCAGTAAGAACTCAGCTAAGGTGATGCAACGTAACAAGACCCGATTGACCGGAAAGTTACTGCATCAGAACTGGACGTTGGAGACAGAGTTCTAGTGAGGAACTGCGAATAAGGGGAAGCACAAACTCGCAGATAAGTGGGAATCGTCTGTGTATATTGTTGTGAAGAAAGCCGGCAATCTTCCTGTGTACACAGTCAGACCAGAAGGCCAGAACAAACCACTAAGAACCCTGCATCGAACCTTTTATTGCCATGTGGGTACTTATCTGTCCTGAAGAAGAAATACCTACAGATAAAAGGAATCTCCTGTGTTTTCCAGTACCTGCTGATGATGAAGAGGATCCATCAGAGGAAGAACTAGTCGATCCACCTCTGCACATTCCATCTTTTGAACCTGTCAAATTTACATTATATTGACCTACCTCCTGTCGAGCAGTCTGTCCCAAGCACCGAACAGTTTGGTCCCGTCACACAATCTCCAGTACCTGTAACTGAAGAAGACAGTGATGCTGAGGAAGATAACCCATACCTGTGGAAGGGGAACCCACAACTGTTAAAGAGAACAACTAGCAATAGACGGTGAGGAACCTGAAATTGACTCTGAACAATTAATCCTGCAGAGTCTCCAGAGTTGAAGGAAGCCTCTCTCCAGATCTCGATACTCCAGAGTCTGACAATGCAAGACTTGACATACAAGGACCTGATGTGCCAGACATTTCCAGCCATGCTGAAGAACCTCACTCACCTATGGATTCAGTACCTCTGGACACTGAGACCAACCTCTGAGACGTTCCAACCGCACAAGAAATCCACCTGATCGACTGCAGTACACTACACCTGGCGAACCATTACTGAAGAGCATCCAGGCTTTGCTCTATGTTTGAGCTCTGCTTTCTCCTTTGCCCTCCAAGAAGACAAAGAACACTAGTTGATTGCTCCACCCTCCAGCCAGCCACCTATTGTTGCCAGCCTGGTACATGTACGAGGCGTACATAGGATCAGGAGGGGAGAGGTAACCTGCACAAAATAATCAACCCGTATTTTATTTTGGCGGGTCAAACTGACAGCACACTTTAAGATCCGGGTCACAGGTGACTCGGATCTCAATTGCTGTTGCTGCTGTCGCTGTGGTTAGCTGTTCGTCTGGCGTCTTCTAAGCATATGGAAGAATAAGACTGGATCGAGCCTTATTAACACGGCCGAAGGACTAAATTGGGTGTTTTCTGTCGACCGCTCGACGGTCAGGTTTTTTTCCACCCCCTGTGTCAACCCAGGATGGCGAGCTACCCGGATCACCGCAGCTTTGCGGTAGGACTTAAATGAACCAAACTACTTCATGCATTCTGGATCTAATGCCTGGATCATGGACTAAAAACAGTTGGATTATTGATTGATGGACCATTAATCACCTTGGATTCACGAAAGACTTAAAATAGAAAAAAACGCTTGGGTGTCATCAGGGTTTATTGTTTGTTGTTTCCTGTGTTTCTTCTTGTTGTGTCTTTCGGTTATATTCATAGAAAATCACTGTTATTATAAATATTATTATTATTGAATATCTTCCTAAATATATGCAAGAATATACACTTGAATACAATAACTTGAACGTACTTTTTGTCTGATGGTGTTTTATTCACACACACGGGCTCCATAGCCGAACCTATCTGAGTGCCTGTTATTAGAATTGGCCGTAGTCAGGCGCCTAGCCTTAATTAGCGTTACACTGAGCTGTGTTGAACTCAACCACCTCCAATTCACAGGGGAATCTCAATTCACAAATCTCCACCTTTTTAAATAAACTACATTTTATTAAATATAAACATTAAAATTTACTTTTTATAAATATTTTATCTTACACCAAATGAAACACCACAAAAACCCATAAACAATTTCCTCCCCCCACTTTTCAATGGCCTCTCCCGGAACCTATAAATGATGTCTGGACCCCCGGGGTAGAATTTTGTCCAAACACCCTGGAGACGACGGAGAAAAGACAGGTGAGTCACTCAATATCAGCACTCCACACCTAACAGATAATGCACAAACATTTGCTCAGTTTTACCCACCAGTAGCTCGTTGCTGAGTAACTATTATCCTCCCTTCACAGGCAACCACCTCACTTGTCAATAAAGAGCAGCTGTGCAGAACCCAGAACAAAAGGCTACATGCTAATTACTAAAATACTCAATAAATACAATTAAAACTTCATCCATCCATCCATCCATTTTCTTCCGCTTATCCGGGGTCGGGTAAGCTCCCTTCTGAAGCAGCAGCTTCAGAAGGGAGGTCCAGACTTCCCTCTCCCCAGCCACTTCTTCCAGCTCCTCCGGGGGAATCCCAAGGCGTTCCCAGGCCAGCCGAGAGACGTAATCCCTCCAGCGTGTCCTGGGTCTTCCCCAAGGCCTCCTCCGGGTGGGACGTGCCCGGAACACCTCACCAGGGAGGCGTCCAGGAGGCATCCTTACCAGATGCCCGAGCCACCTCAACTGGCTCCTCTCGATGTGGAGGAGCAGCGGCTCTACTCTGAGTCCCTCCTGGATGACTGAGCTTCTCACCCTATCTCTAAGGGAGAGCCCAGCCACCCTGCGGAGGAAGCCTATTTCGGCCGCTTGTACCCGTGATCTCGTTCTTTCGGTCATGACCCAAAGCTCATGACCATAGATGAGGGTGGGAACGTAGATCGACCGGTAAATTGAGAGCTTCGCTTTTTGGCTCAGCTCTCTCTTCACCACGACGGACCGGTACAGCGCCCGCTTCACAGTAGACGCTGCCCCAATCCGCCTGTCGACCTCCCACTCCCTTCTTCCCTCATTCGTGAACAAGATCCCCAGATACTTAAACTCCTCCACTTGAGGCAGGATGACCCCCCTGACCTGGAGAAGACACTCTACCCTTTTCCGGCTCAAGACCATGGCCTCGGATTTGGAAGCACTGGGCCTCATCCCGGCCACTTCACACTCGGCTGCGAACCGCTCCAGTGAGAGCTGCAGATCACATTCCGATGAAGCCAACAGGACCACATCATCTGCAAAAAACAGAGATGTGATTCTAAGGCCACCAAAACGGATCCCCTCAACACCTCGGCTGCGCCTAGAAATTCTGTCCATAAAAGTAATGAACAGAATCTGTGACAAAGGGCAGCCTTGGCGGAGTCCCACTCTCACCGGAAACGAGCAATGCGGACCAGACTCTGACACCGGTCATACAGGGACCTGACAGCCCGTATCAAAGGTCCCGGTACCCCATACTCCCGGAGTACCCCCCACAAGGCCCCCCGAGAGACACGGTCGAATGCCTTCTCCAAGTCCACAAAACACATGTAGACTGGATGGGCGAACTCCCATGCACCCTCCAGGACCCTGCTGAGGGTGTAGAGCTGGTCCAGTGTTCCACGACCAGGACGAAACCACACTGCTCTTCCTGAATCCGAGGTTCGACTATCCGACGGACCCTCCTCTCCAGGACCCCTGAATAGACCTTACCAGGGAGGCTTAAGAGTGTGATCCCCCTGTAATTGGAGCACACCCTCTGGTCCCCCTTTTTAAACAGGGGGACCACCACCCCAGTCTGCCAATCCAGGGGAACTGCCCCCGATGTCCATGCGATTTAGCAGAGTCGCGTGAGCCAACACAACCCTGCAACATCCAGAGTCTTAAGGAACTCTGGGCGGATCTCATCCACCACCGGGGCCCAGCCACTGAGGAGCTTTTTGACCACCTCGGCGACCTCGTCCCGAGAGATTGGAGAGCCCAACCCAGAGTCCCCAGGCTCAGCTTCCTCAACAGAAGGCATGTTGGTGGGATTGAGGAGGTCTTCGAAGTATTCCGCCCACCGGCCCACAACGTCCCGAGTTGAGGTCAGCAGCACACCATCCCCACTATAAACAGTGTTGGTGCTGCACTGCTTCCCCCTCCTGAGTCGCCGGATGGTGGACCAGAATTGCCTCGAAGCCGTACGGAAGACTGTCTCCATGGCCTCTCCAAACTCCTCCCACGCCCGAGTTTTTCCCTCGGCGACAACTCGAGCCGCATGCCGTTTCGTCCGCCAGTACCCGTCAGCTGCTTCTGGAGTCCCACAGGCCAAAAAGGCCCGATAGGACTCCTTCTTCAGCTTGACAGCATCCCTCACCAAAGGTGTCCATCAATGGGTTCGAGGGTTGCCGACACGACAGGCACCAACAACCTTGCGGCCGCAGCTCCGATAGGCCGCCTCGGCAATGGAGGTACGGAACATGGTCCACTCAGACTCAATGTCCCCCACCTCCCCCGGAACATGTTCGAAGTTCTGCCGGAGATGAGAGTTGAAGCTCCGTCTCACAGGGGACTCCGCCAGACGTTCCCAGCAGACCCTCACTACACGTTTGGGCCTGCCAGGTCTGACCGGCTTCCTCCCCCACCACCGGAGCCAACTCGTCACCAGGTAGTGGTCAGTGGACAGCTCCGCACCTCTCTTCACCCGAGTGTCCAAGACATACGGCCGCAAATCCGATGAGACGATGACAAAGTCAATCACCGAACTGCGGCCTAGGGCATCCTGGTGCCAAGTGCACATATGGACGCCCTTATGCCTGAACATGGTGTTCGTTATGGACAATCCGTGACGAGCACAGAAGTCCAACAACAGAACACCGCTTGGGTTCAGATCGGGGGGCCGTTCCTCCCAACCACGCATCTCCAGGTCTCACTGTCATTGCCCACGTGAGCGTTGAAGTTCCCCAGTAGAACAAGGGAGTCCCCAGGAGGGGCACTCTCCAGTACCCCCTCTAAGGACTCCAAGAAGGGTGGGTAATCTGAACTGCCGTTCGGCCCGTAAGCACAAACAGTCAGAACCCGTCCCCCCACCCGTAGGCGGAGGGAGGCTACCCTCTCGTTCACCGGGGTGAACCCCAACGTACAGGCGCCCAAATGGGGGGCAACAAGTATGCCCACTCCAGCCCGGCGCCTCTCACCGTGGGCAACTCCAGAGTGGAAGTACGTCCAGCCCCTCTCAAGGAGACTGGTTCCAGAACCAGAGCCATGTGTCGAGGTGAGGCCGACTATTTCTAGCCGGAACCTCTCAGCCTCGCACACTAGCTCCGGCTCCTTCCCCACCAGAGAGGTGACGTTCCACGTCCCAAGAGCCAGCTTCTGCAGCCGAGGATCAGACCGCCAGGGTCCCCTCCCTTGGCTGCCGCCCATAGCACAATGCACCCGACCCCTTTGGCCCCTCGGACAGGTGGTGAGCCCATCGGAAGGGGGACCCACGTCTCCTCTTCGGGCTGAGCCCGGCCGGGCTCCGTGGGTAAAAGCCCGGCCACCAGGCGCTCGCCATCGTGCCCCACCTCCAGGCCTGGCTCCAGAGTGGGGCCCCGGTGACCCGCGTCCGGGCGAGGGAAAACGCAGTCCAAAGTTTGTATTCATCATAGGGGTCTTCGGGCTGCGCTTTGTCTGGTTCCTCACCTAGGACCTGTCTGCCTTGGGTGACCCTACCAGGGGCATAAAGCCCTAGACAGCATAGCTCCTAGGATCATTGGGACACTCAAACCCCTCCACCACGATAAGGTGGCAGCCCAAGGAGAGGACAATTAAAACTTCTCGTGTGCAAATTGTTTTTTTTATGTGCAAATCTCTGCTTAAAGTGCAGGGCTTAATAAAGTGCAAAAAGTGCTTTTAAAGTGCTATACAGTGACTTAAGTAAATGAAGTAATGAAGATCTCTTCATTACACCGCTTAACTCTTTTCTTCCCACCTCATGCTTCTCACCACTTCTCACCTTATTTATTCACCTTAATTTCCTTATTTTTAGGGTTTTAGGCCTTGTGGTCATACAAGGCCTAAAACCATGTCTAGTGAAACTCATGGTTGAGTGGAGTTTTAGGACTTTTAGTTTGAAAGTGGTGGAAAGGTCTGAGTCAGAGGAAGTTACTTTTTTCTATGAGACTGTATGCTGTATTTGTGGTTCTACAAATCTGATTTTCCTTTTGTTTTCTTGTTTTGAGGTTAATTATTCATTACTTCACTTTTATTTTGTCATAGGTCGGGAGGGTTGCTGGTGCCCATCTCCAGCTAACGTTCCGGGTGAGAGGCGGGGTCACCCTGGACAGGTTGCCAGTCTGTTGCAGGGCAACACAGAGACACACAAACATGCACACACACGCTCACACCTAGGGACAATTTGGAGAGGCCAATTAACCTGACGGTCATGTTTTTGGACTGTGGGAGGAAACCAGAGTACCCGGAGAAAACCCACGCATGCACAGGGAGAACATGAAAACTCCATGCAGAAAGACCGAGGCCAGGAATCGAACCCAGAACCTTCTTGCTGCAAGGCAACAGCTCTGCCAACTGCGCCACTGTGCAGCCCTAACCTGATATGTTTACTATATTATCTTTCAGTATTTTCCTTTTGTCTTGTCAGTAGTTAGACTGGATGCCAGTAGTTAAAGAAAAATATTGTGGAATAATTCAGCTGTATAAAGTTTGGCTATTTTGTTAAATTTTCAGATTTGATTAGAAATCAGGGTGTCAGTGATCATTCTTTGCTGTATGAATAATTTCTTTTGAATTCATTCTTTCACAAGAGACTGAGTTTGGCTTATGACTCCATAGTTGTTGGAATTGGTGCCCTGATTAAACTAAATATGTTTTTTTATTAAGGTATTATTGATCAAATTATTATTGATTGCAATTATTAATGACAAAAGCCAAGCATTTGATTCCGAACCATTTTGATGCCATTAATTTTCTGTTTTTTTCTCTGTTTTCTGACTAGAGCAAGTGTTGCCTAATTTTAACTACTTCAGTTAATTTAATTTCCTTTGGTTTGTTGTTTTGTTTGCATTTCCTTTTTATTCCTATAAAACCCTTTGTATTGCTTTGTTGCTGAAAATGTGCTATATAAATTACCTTTCAGCTAACTAACTCACTGCTAATCTTGATCAGAGAAAAAGTGATGAAATGCTAGCAATTTCTTAAAAGTAGAACAACATTTTAAGCCAGAACTACAGTGGAATAGTTTAGATCAAAGGTTCTTTATCTTGGAATTGCCCAGTTAAAACCCGGATACAAATGTTATTTAAGTTCTTGAGTAAGACCTGAAATACCTGCAAATAAAAACCATCTTTTGTCCTTCCATACTTCAATAAAATACATTAAAGTTTGTGGTTGCAAAATGTAAAGATTCAATGGGGGTTTATCAGACTTGACACACAAATGACAATAATTTGAGGATTTAAACTTTCTTTGTATTGTCAGTAAAAAAAATGCATTCAAATTGTACTTTTGTCCCGCTGTCACTCATTTTCTGTCAAAACCTGGTTAAGTCACACAATGTGCTGAAAGAAATCCTAAAAAGAAAAAAGATGGTGTTGAATTGTGTCACATTGTGACTAGTTTTCTTAAGTGAGGAGAATGAGTTAATTGTAGTTTCTCGGTGTCTTTTTGTCCAAAACTCAAATTCAAAATTATGTTATGGTGTAAAGCCCAAAGGACAAGAACCAGAGAAATCAAAATGATTTAAAGCTCATTTATTCTTATTTATAGTTTACCTCTGGGGATGGAAAAAATATCCATTTAGCTCTATAGCTGTGTCCCTAAGGTCAGAAAGACTATTTTAAAATTATTGAATCTCTTCTCGATATTGGTTTACAGAGGAAGTGAAAAGTAAATGTGGTTCCTTGTTGATAGTAGCCATAGTTGATCAAGGCACACATAAGATAAAGCAGGGTTTGACACCCAGCTGAAGTAAGGTTTATCAGCCGGCTCTGATGGACTCGAGGTTCCACTTCACTGTTTTTTATGAGCTCAGAGGCACTGGAGCAACTCCAAGGACTTATCCACAGAAACTCCAGGGAGAGTGTGCCAGTCAATAATGAGCTGTAGCAAGACCCAGCCGAACAGAAAACCCTAAAAATCTTTCCTGCTTCCCATTACACTAGCCCTGATAACAGGGGAATGGTTTCAGACTCTATGATAAAAAAATGTCTAATTGAAAGCAATAGTGGTTGATATTTAGCAGTTAGGCTAACTGCTAAATATCAACCACAATTGGATCTGTTTTAACTGCAAGGCTGTCATCAGGTTTTCAGGCCTAAATGTTTGTAATCACTTCAGAAATCAGAAAGTGTTTTGCAAGATGAAGAATTTTTATTCTGTTTTTAATTGTAGCTAACTGGGTAAAGATAGCAGCAGCTCAGTAGCAGTGCAGAAGACTCTTGAAAGAGTGCTGGTGTGGAGGTGGTGGGCAGGCAGAGAGGGGAGAAGGAGCAGAGCTGTAGATGGAGCTGACTTGATTCCAGGTTTGATGTATTTGCAAGTGACTGAGCGGTCTGAGGAGGAAGTTCATTTTAATGTTTTCTGAGCAGTGAGAATCAGTGAAAACTATCGTGCTAATGAGACTGAACTACTAAAGTATACTGAAGGCGTACTAAAACATGGGTTTATTTTTTTAGTAAGGCTGACCATCGAGCTTTAACCGTTGGAAGATCTTAACATTCTGTTTACTCCCTTTGTCCTAAGGGTCAAAAATGACAAGCCCAACAAAAGCCCCAAAATAAAGCAGCTTCTTTGAATTTGAAATCCAAAATCTATTTTACAGGATGGAACAATCTATTATTTATCAACTCAATTCAATTTTATTATAAATTTTTTATCATGTATTTTTTGTTACACGTTACAAAAAGACAATAAACAGTATTACACTTTTCTTTTTACCACAAAGCAAAACAGTTTTCTTTTACACACAGCAAAGGTTTATTATTGTAAAGTGTGAAGTAATGACTTCTGAATTAACTATACTAAAAGGGAAAAAGTCAACAATTTGTAACTTGTTTTGTCAACAGTTCATTCTTTTATACTTTTTAGTAAGTACATATTTCTCTCAGCACAAAATGTGCCTGATTTTGAGAATACACTTTTGATTCTAGTGTATTCTAGTGCACACTTTTGAGAGTGCACTCTCAAAAGTGTGTTTGGGTTGTAGTTCATGTTATGGACTTATTTTACAATAAACTTACTTAATTCTAGTCAAGTCAAGTGTACTTTATTGTCAAAGATCTATGTAACAGGGTTAACAGAAGTTTGAAATTGCACTTCACCAGTCTCCAATGTGCAGTTAAACTAAACATATAAATAAGACATTGACAGTAACCCCTCCCCCAATTCCCACCCACACACACACACACACACACACACACACACACACACACACACTGCAATACACTGTGCAATAAGAAGACAATAACGCAATAAGAAGAATATGTAGATGGACAATAAACACAATCACACACACACAGTGCAATAAGAAGACAACATACTGATGGACAATAATATACACACACACGCATACATAGAAGCAGAAGTGCAATCAGTGGGCATACAAGTAATGTGATAAAATGCAAATGCTGTATGCAAGGTGCAAAGAGTAAAGTGCAAGTGGTGTGTGAAATAAATGTTTATTGTTTAAATGTTTAATGTTTACCCTAATTCTCAAAAGTGTATACTTTTTAGAGCGCACTCTAAATTGGATAAAGTGTAGTTTTTCATGATGGATGACATGTTGCTACCAAAATACCAAATATTCTTTTTAGAGTGCACTTCTTAGTGGGCCTCTAGGTGTGTATAAGAGATCGTTTGTGTGTGGCCTTTGAACTTTTTTCTGGTATTTAAATGGTTTTATAATTCATTTTATAATTGTCTTATGGATCAGAATGACCCATAAGACAATCTTTGTATCCTAGTGGTGAACAGCCCACATGGAAACATAAGCAAAAACACAGTATCACATTTTCTAACGATGGGGTCCATTAAAGGAAAAATTATAAATTTTTAAGTTGGAAAAAGATAGTTTAAGGAATTTTTTCTAGTGGGTCACCATAATAAATAAAATAAATAAAACTAACAGCATGAGGAAAGTAAGACAGAAAATGTTACAAATGTGTTACACAGCAAAAAATGATGGGCCGGGTCATTTCTGGTGTAGCTTATTTATTTATTTATGAGGCCCCAGAGTTTTCCAAATCAGGGGCCTCATGCATAAAAGACTGCGAAGTTTTCACACTAAAACTTGGCGTACGGAACATTTTAGAAAAGTGAGGCGCACAAAAAAAAGGGATGCATAAAGCCGTGCGCATGCACGTAGCCTTTCCTTTATAAATCCTAATTTGTGGGAAATGGAGCGCAGCTGCTGGTCCGCCCTGTCACCACCCATAAATACATATGTAAATTAGTATAAATACCCAGAAGTCTGCCACCACTTGAAGCAATAACCATGGCAATATCCTTGTTTGAAGCAGTATACGTATTTATAATAATAATAATTATATATTTCATTTAAAATGTGCTTTGAGGGCACATAATGTCACCTCACAAAAATAAAAATAAATTTTAAAGAAAAAAAGATCCAAGTTAAAAAAATAAATAAATAAAGAGATCGTGCAAATGCCTGTCTGAACAGTAATGCGTTCAGCCGGGATTTAAAGACAGAGAGTCAGAGAGTCCTCTGAGTGGGAAAGTGGACGTTTATTCTAAATAGTAGAATCATGTGCATAAGTTGTACATTTACAGAACAAAGATGCTTTCTGTCCATAAAGGCATATTCACAAAGCGGGTGGCTCGACTGAAGGATGGCTGCAGCTGGACCGGTACCGGTACTGCACTGCTCTTTCTTTCAGTTTTACTCAGAGATCCAGGATGATCAGTCTGGATTAATCTAAATGCTAATAAACCAGCATCAACATTTCCCAGTAGATCAATATGATCTCTGATCAATCGCTCCCTCTGAATCCTTCTATTGGGGATGTTCTCCATCAGAGCCCGCTCTCGATGAAGGCGGACACCTTTTTTCTCTGCTCTCTCCCTGCCCATGCCTGCTCTGCTTGCTTTGTTTTTGTCCTGTCTTTTTCTATATTTTTGGAGCCTTTCTTTGCACATCATCCAAATCTACAAATTATGGATCTGGTCAACAGATCTCTCAATGCAATTGATCAAATTTTCTCAACAAGAAGTTTGGGCACAGGAGAGCCCTCTTGTCCTGCGGGGACACACCCGGCGGGATTCACCCTGGATTTATTCATGATACCAGGATTTCTGCTGTGTGGAGTTTGTGGATTCCTGGATTATCGACAAATTTGTGACAGACTTGGCTGAACTAGTGAACACTCAGACTGTTGGTGTGGACAGAGACGCAAGTTGGATGTGAGTCTTGCTGAGACTCGCAGCCCAGCTGAGGACTCTAAAACTCACTAACGGGATGGAGTCGATCTTGGAGAAGTTGCTGGTTTCGGCTCACTGGAACGACCAAACTAATTTGGATAATTGGGAACTGAGATGTATCGGAGAGACTTTAGGGAAGATTGAAATTTATAATCTTCCCGACCTAAGACATTCTGTATCTGAATTGGCTTTCCCCATGTTGCCTTGGAAGGGCTGCATATTTCCAATCTCCTTGAAGATATGTAGACACAACACTCTTCCCTCCTCACCCCCTCCTGTTATCCATGGAGTTGCGAACGCTCCCAAGGACATCATGCCTTGATAACATATTCGTCAGACTTTGCCAGGAGCCTCAGCAACGTAGTTTCATGGCCCTGTGATGTCACCGCCTTCACTCATGTTTTGCCCTTTGCTTTGTCTGAATGTTGCCATTTGCCCTAATGTGTCCTTTCTTCTTTTTTTGTTTTAGTTTGATAGGAACGGTGGAGTATTCCCTATTTAAACCAGAAAAGGATTATTTTAGTTTATTAGTAATATCAGAAATTGTGGAGTGCGTACTATTTAGCTCAATATTATACAGTCCAGAAATGGAATTAGAATTAGAATAACTCTGCAACAGACTGGCAACCTGTCCAGGGTGAACCCCGCCTCTCGCCCGGTACACTAGCTGGAGATAGGCACCAGCACCCCTCCCGACCCCACTGAGGGACAAGGGTGTAAGAAAATGGATGGATGGAATTAGAATAACTAGAATCCAGAAATACTTAACAGGAACAGTCACTGCTTGGTTTATATTACTTTTAACCCAGAAAAGGAATTAGATCAGTCACTCGTTTGCTTATTTTATCAGAAACTGTAGAATACTCACTATTTAGAAATGAAATTAGATATTTGGCAACCCTGAAAAGGAGCTCTTAGTTTACATACTTTAGAACAACATTAGATTAGTTTTCTTTCCTCTTTTTTCTTTCCTTTGGTTTGCTATTTTGTTTGTATGTCCTTTTAACTCATGTACAGCACTTTGAATTGCCTTGTTGCTGAAAATGTGCTATATAAATAAAATTACCTTACCTCCACAATTACATGGCTCACCTTTGTGCAGCTACTTATACACAGCAAATTCAAAAGTGTTAGATTTCCAGTGTAAGTGTTGTATGATAAAAATACAGTGTTAATTCAACAACATGAGTGTTAGTTTTCCTAACACTCACTAAAAAGTTCCAAAGAGTTAAACAAAAGCAATCCAGTTCAGTGTTTATTTCTAAATTAACATCAACAGTAACTCAGTCTGGTGTTGATTTAGAAATCACATCAGACAGTTCCTCCCACAATTGTAACATATTTGTGACATCGCGGAGCTACAGGTAGGGTGGGGGTTGCAGCAGAGGGGACTTAGAGGGGGCCCAAATGAGAGGCAGAACATGCCTTTAGGAATCAAATTTTTTTTTATCACATCTGACAAGAACTGGACAGGAGAACCCTCTCTTGTTGGAAACTGTGTACAACACCCCCAGTATTAGTAGGGTGCCCCATTTTTGACTCATGGTTGTTAAAAACCTTACCAGACTGACTGATTTTAGTGACATAGTGGGTGTAAAATATTGAATAAAATGTTGTGCTTACATGACTAGCTTTAATTTCACTCTTATATTTAACTTTATGACACAAAAAACTACAAATGAATCGTCCTTATTGTCTCCAGGTGCATTCTGGGTAAAGCTTGTCACCAACGTCATCATCAGTCACTTGGCAACAAATGTCAAGCTAGCTAGAGCATTTCTATGGCCTATGTTAACATGTTTTGAATTTGTGATGTTTCATCATTAGTGACCAGTAGCCTGATGTTTCTGTTCTTCTCTTGGATTGTTGTACTTCATGTCAGATGGACTTCAGAATGACAGAGTTGCTCTCTCTGGTGATGAAACTTGTTAGCTCCGCTGTTGTGAGCATGTCTATGTTGTAAAGTTAAATCATCATGAGCTTTATTATTTGGGCCTGGCCATTAGCCCCGCCCCCCGGCCGACGCCGTCTTGTTCCGCTACTACGTCACGTTTGTCTGAGGAGTGAAGGCAGCAGTATGGCGTCTTGTCTGGAGCTTATTGTAACAAGGTAAGTTCCATGTTAAAATGACCATGTTTTTGACTGTTTTTTATGGAGGCATTATTTTTCCGTTTTCACAAGAGTACTGATTCATATACATAGTTTGCTTAACGTACGTTTATTTGTTTGGATACCACGATACGACTGTTTATTATCTTAACCGAACATTAAAACTGTCAGGAAAATCTGGAGGCATATTAGTTAACATTATTTACCTGCGGAGGTCGTTTTCTTTAAGTTTTTGGCTGTAGACTGCAAAATGAGGGATTGGCTTGATCTATGCCACAGGTGTCAAACTCCAGTCCTGGAGGGCCACTGTCCTGCAACATTTAGATGTGCCACTGCTGCACCACAGCTGAATAGAATAATTAGGTGATTAGCAGGACTCTGGAAAATGTCTCTACACAATGAGGAGGCAATTAAGCCATTTGACTCTGGTATTTTGTACCTGTTTCATATCTAAAAACTGCCAACATATTTTTCCTTGCTAGTGTGTCATGTTGGTGACTGAAGCCTGTTATGATGACTTCAACACATTTCTTCACAGGTTGACATAACTTTTAATGCTGTCCAAACATTTTTCTAAACTAATTTCTTCAGTAATTATTTCTGACTTTTTTATGCTTTATCTTGTAAACCGGGTGGTCAGAGTAATTTGAATGCATATGATGGTGACACACGCAGGTGGGTCTGATTAGTTTTGTTCACACTTCTTTTTAAAATATTTATTTATTATCCTAATGTTTCTGCTATATTTCCTGTTTTTCCTTCCAAGCTGGAAGTCTTCCTTCTTCATGTTGGCGAAAACAAGAGCAGCACCAAAGACACTTCACCATCAGTGATCACAAGATCATCCATGGTAGCTTCTAATGAACTTTCAAAGCACACTTCACCTTCAGTGCAAAGTACCATTAATGTATGGCCTTTGTTGTATATTGTTGTCAGTGCTGTTTGATTTTTTGAAATAAAAGTAGATTGTATTCTGCAAATGGTGCAGGTTCAAGTGGCTTCTAATGTCTTTTAAAATGAATTTGGGGATTATTGATGGCCAGTAGTTTCTGAAAAAAAAAAAAGGTTTTAATTGCTCTAGAGCAGTGGTTCTTAACCTGGGTTCGATCGAACCCCAGGGGTTCGGTGAGTCGGTCTCAGGGGTTCGGCGGAGCCTCTGCCGTGGAGGTAAAGACACACTTTGTAAAGCCGTGATGACGCCCCGCTTTGCCATCACTTGTTGCAGAGGATCACGTTACATTGCTTAGCCAATCACAGCTGCGGAGAAGCGCTGATTGAAGGAGTTCCACTCTCAGCATGGATTTGAACTTCTGTCTTTAATTACTTCAGCAAAACTCACAGTTTTTACCAAATTCTATAGTCTAAATCTGCTCCTTAGTCGCATCTTTTCGGGGTTGCTACTGCCTCTAGTGGTGTGGGGGTGGTTACACAGCTAATATAATTACATTACTAAATCAGAATACCACAAAGTATTTTGTGTGTCGGGGGGCTGAGGGGTAGTGGAATAAGAAGGGTTCGGTGAATGCGCATATGCAACTGGGGGGTTCGGTACTTCAAAAAAGGTTAAGAACCACTGCTCTAGAGGCTAATATTTGGTAGTAAATTGACAAAAAAAGTGGGTAATGAGAGAAGGGGAAGACCAGGATGCAAACCCACAACAGCCGCATTGAAAACTTGAGCCTTCATATGTGGGTTGTACTTAACCCCTGTGCCACCACAGCATATTCTGCCAGTAGTATTTTAAAACTCAGATTTCTATGTTAATATATACTTTACACTTCTGTGTTACATCAACAAGTTCATAATGTTAACTTTTGACAAAATACACTAGTGTTGAGTAAGTCAACACTGATGTGTGTTTAATTTCAACTACTGTGAATGTTGATTCAACTGTATCACAAATAACACTTTCAAAAGTGTAATTTCTACACCATCCAGAGTGGACCAATATAGACACTTTCAAAATGTTGAATTTAACGCTGTAGGAGTTGATGGAACACTTCCAAATTTGCTGTGTATACATGTGATTATACACACCTTGATCACCTTAAAATAATCTGTAGAGTTAATCTGCAGATCCAACCCTTCTTTAGGGAGAATGAAATTACCTCGCAGATGCATTTCATGCACTCCGGCGCACAGACCGATGCGTTACATCTTTATAAGACAAAAACTGAGGAAAAGTACTATTTACATTCGAGTGAGGTTTTCACATACTTTTATTTTTATTTTCTTTATTTTGTGTGCGTGTTAGGTTATTGTCTGAGGATTAATGCGGTTCAGTTTAATCATTTACGTTTAAACAATAAAATATTAAAATCATGAAAAACATCGGGTTTGATGCTTCTTGGTCTAAATAACATTGAATAGTCAGATTTCAGTGTTTTTAGGTGAGTTTTGACGCGTTGTAGTTTGATATTCATAGAAAAGGTTTGCGTGGCTACCGCACATTTTCACACAACCGAAAAAGTGTGCGTATATTTACGCAAACTTTGACGCAAAGTTAATTTTTATACATGCCAACTTTTGCTTAAAATTTAGGACCGCACATTTTTTGTGCGCATACACGCTTTATGCATGAGGCCCCAGGTGACAAGGTTTGAAAAAAATACACACACGCACACACACACCACACACATGCACATGCACGCGCACACAGTAAAAAGCTATTTGATCAGCCTCTTGTTGCAACTTACACTTCCTTGTTGGAAATTAGAGCGTGGGCAGCAGGCTAATGATCAATAGGCAGACCTACTGGAGAGTCACCACTGGGGCTCATTAGAAGCTACATGTGGCCTCACTATCACACCCAGATAATAATACACATACACACACGCACACCACCCTTCCCAACAGAATTGTGATAAAGACTGCAGCAACACAGACTCCTCCCTCAGTAACCTGAGAACCAAAATAGAAGGCTGAGGCATTTACCAATCAGCATCTCTTGATAAAAACCAAAGGAGAAAGTAAATACTGACTGCACTTTTCACTTGATTAAAATTTACACAGTGGGCACAAGTTTTATTAGATATAGACCGCAATATGTACTTATGCATCTAGATGAATGTCTACAGTTATGCAACATAAAAAAACCCTAAGGAGAAAATTGAGTATTTTGGGTGTAAAAGTTTATTTTATTATAGGAGCCTTGCCATAAAATTTTGCTCAATATGTATATTTAAAATGGACAGTTTAAATGGACAATAAAATCTGTAGATGTCTAGATTGTTCCCAGCAGTTTCCATCTGCATTGCAAGTGTTATTGCTTTCTGTAAAGTCAACCCCAGCACAAGAAGCAGACGTCCTCTGAGACCATCTTGTGGGTCATTTTGATTTGGTAGAGTGTGAAACGGTCTCTGTTCCTCGACTCAGGCAGTGAAAGAGGAGAGTTTGTTTCCGATGATCTGCCCATCCACTGGAATTAGTGACCACTTGAAGATAGTTTTGGAAGTTCTTTAATCACATGTTGAAGTGCAGAGTAGGTTCACCAGGACATTGATGAAACCATGCAGAGAAGGGAGTTTGAGCAGCCATTGTACAGTCACGAATTGGTGAATATGTGTTGTAAGTTAGCAGTTGAATAATCAACTCAATAGTACTTATTATAGTGTAACTGTAGTAAAAGCACACCAGCCATTAACTTGTTTATTCTCTCCTTTATTCTTTTGTTCCCTGTGCATATCCCTGCACAACTCTTTACTCACGCCACCTGGTGGCAACATAGTGAACACAACAGTTTGTCAATCTGTCAACTGTGGCAATCAAGACACAAGCATTGTTGTCATGCTGTCTTTCAAGTTGTCTTGCTCTTTCTGACAATATTATTCTTTGGATGTACAGTATGCCATAATCCCTCTGTGCTTTCCTGTCTTCTTCATTGTAAGCCACTGAATTAATTTTAGATCTGTTTACTTCGACCTCTCTCCCACCACTGTCCTAAGGTTATTATAGTTAACGGAAATAAATAAAATAACTAAAACTGAAATTGAGAAAACATTTTCGTTTACTGAACTAAAAAAACACGTTAATTAATGGGGAAACACAATAACTAACTGGAACTATGTCATGGGTTTAAAAAAATAACTAATACATACATAAATTATAGATATAACACTCTTTGTTTTCATTTCGCCCTTGCATTTTTTTCAACCGCTACAGCTATTTAATTGATTGTTAAAATGCAGTAGAGTGATTTTCAGAACAGTCATTAAACACAGCATGAGGGCAGACATGCTGACGCCCCAGTATCACCTGACTGTGGATCTGATCACTGAGGAGACCAGCTGCAGGGTTTCATCAGGTGGGGAGAGATGAGAAGTTGCTGAGAAAAAGGTCTTTGCTGTACACTGAAAAAAGGCAGGTAAATGTACATGGCTTTGCAGACACCGCATTTCATTCACTCCAAACATTTTTTTGACTGAATAATAGGTGGCACAAGATGACGCAATATGTAGTTTATGTTTGTACTTGTTTTTATTTTCAGAGATTGTGTTCAAAAAGGCAGAAGATATAGGTCATTCAGTTTTTAATTATTTTAATAAACTTTAATAAACTTTAATAAAATCTATGATGGTGTCAAATTTGATTAAAATGATTCCACTTTGTGTGCTGAGTAATAGTGATCTGCAAAACCCAGCTTCTATTTTGACATTCCACTGCAGCTGATTGCAAACTTATTTGCAAAGTAGCTAAATATTTAGCTTGGATCTAAATATTTAGTTGTGTGCTAACTATTGCTAACAATTTATATATTTAGTTTGGAACTAAGTATTTAGTGTAGAAACTAAATATTTAGCTGAGACTTAAACATTTAGTTACTATATATTTATCATCTTAACTAAATGTTTAATTGGAAAGCAAAATATTTAGTTTTTTAACTTAACATTTAACTTGTGGATTAAATATTTCATTTGGAACTCTGACATTTATAAATGTAGGAATGATGAAAATTTGACAGATAAATGAATACCAACATTTTTTTCTCTGGCAGGCCACATGAAATAAATTATTGTTTACTGTGTAACTTTAGAAATGGCACTTCATTAAAAACATACTGTTGGTAGCCTGATATTGCTTTTATTTAGTTTCATAGGGAAGCTTTTACTTAGCTGTTCAGTAGAGAGCTATACAACAGGCCTTATTTTAATCTGTGATCTCATCTTTGTGAAACTTTCAGCGGGCGAGAAGGTGCTTGGCTATATTGAGGAGAATGATTTGATGGTTTCCGATTACTTAACAAATAACATTCCCTATCCAAGTCAACAGAAAGGTTTTCAATGACAGCTCGCATGACAAAAGGTCAGCAGCAGGCTCAGTACTGCTAATTAAGTCCAATTGGTGAATGTCAGATCCACAAAGGGCAACATTAATCCCTTGTCCTGACTAAATATGAATCTCTAATGGGTGTGCATTCCTTTGTGTGCATACATGTATGATTGGTTGGGTAGAATAAATCTCAGAATTCTGGAGAAATATAAAACTCTGACACTTAAAGATGTCTGTTATGTCTAAGAGAAGAAAATAAACTAATACTTTGTAGAACTTCAGTGTAAATGAATTGTATTTGTTCTTTTGTTGAGTGGATCTGGTGTTAACCTCTGTCTTATTTTTCTACTTCCAATAAGTAACTAACTATACTCTCAGATTAATACAGTGGACTCCTGGTTTTCTTTGGGATTAGCTGCCCACAAATATAAAGGCCCCTCTAAACACTAATACAAGTGCCTATTGCAATAGTTAAAACATCTAAGATTCCTTAATATGCATCAATTTGCAGAGTGGAAACCACATACAAGAGAAAATAACATATGCAGTCTTCCTAATCTCCACTCTTTGGGTTACAGCCAATCAGCACCAAGGGAAATTAAAGCTGCTCAGTGCCACTATGGCCTCTTGGTGACTGCAGGAGGTCTGGTCCCACTGCCCCATCTCCATTCCTCTTGCACAGTTCCCAAACCTGCCCACTAGGCTGCACATTTGGCAAATCTTCCAAATATTCTTCAGTCCAGATCAATGTCCAGCAGCTTTTCTTAAATGTTTGCCCCAGATCTGACCTTCCAGAAAGGAGTTATTGTCACTATCTGTTTTGTGGTAAAGGATTAGTGAGGACTTCTTGTAGAGTTTGATACATGTCATGGGTGGTTATGAACAGTTAGTGAATATAGTTTCAATCTCATGTCACAGACAGGGTGAAGCAGTACAAGTGACCCATTGATCTCCAGTGTTTTCTAAGTGGGCTTTAGTGATGTTGTTAATGTGTCACACCAATGTTTGAAGCTCTGCTCCCTGATGATCTGGATCAGATCGGGTAATATATCGGGGATATGCAACTGTAGGAGTAATCTAGGGGGTGTATCAATATAACCCTCTTTAGATGTTAACAAACGTCATACATATCCAGTTTGGTGCAAATTGGATGCTTGTGTGATTTAGAGCCAACCATATGCAAACGGAATGGGATTGAAATTTGCCAATTCTACCACGCCCACATAGTCCAGCCACCAGCCAGTGTTGAGAGGATTCATCATTGTGTTAATTTATGTTAGTTGGCACAGGTTTAAACCTATATGAGTCAAAGAGTAAATGTAAGGTATCCAGCAGAAAAAACAGGTGACTCCCTGTTGGAAAGGGGCGGGGCTAAAGTGATGTCACCAATTGACCATGTGAATGTGATTAGTAGTGATGGGTAGATGAGGCGTCATGTATCGTTTCGACACAGCAAAACTGTGTCAATTTTGTGTCGATACTGTGTCACTCAATACTGACACCTGCTGGACATTAAAAATTCCTACAGGCAACATAGTGATTTGATGACCTAGTCCATACAATAAGATTTAAGTATTTGTATTTTATTGAATAGTATATATTGTATTATGTCATATCTTCAGATAAATTTAAAATATATTTGATGTACAGTCAATAAAGAATGTGAATATGTACCATAAAGTGAAAATTGAAGTGAATAAGTTTGGAATGAGGATGCATGGACTGTTTTTTTTCCACAAATTTATATTTAAAAAAATGTTTTTACAACATTTTGAAATTTAGTCTGTTACGCTTTTTTGACAAAACTTCTCCTGCTGTAGGAAAAAATGAAGTAAACAAATACATTTACAGCGAACCTTCAATGAATGGCCTATTTTAAAACTGTTTACATATATAAGGCATATATATATAGACGCTTCAGTTTGGGTTACCAATTTGTGCCCTACTCTATTATTACACGTCCACATTTGTAAAGAAATGGTCCCCGAGTACTTTATATAATAGGCTGCCCCAGTCATTGTTTCACTCACAGTGTTGGTGTTGTGATATTGTGCCCAACTGCTTTCTGGGTAACACAGACCAACCGACACGCTGCCGCCGCAGTCTCTGTCTCTGTCTCTCTTCCCCCGCACCCCCTAGCTTTAAATGTATTATCAAACTTTATTAACAAACCAGCGTTCTGACAACTATCCCAGCATGCACCGCACACTTCTTCTACGGGGGAAAATGAAGTCGGCGGCTGCTTACCGTAGTTGCTAGACCTGTTGTGGCTCAATATTGGTCCATATATAAGGCGCACCGGATTATAAGGCGCACTGTCGACTTTTGAAGAAATGTAAGTTTTTTAGGTGCGCCTTATAGTGCAGAAAATACGGTACCTTTATTTTTTTACAGTTATTACACAGCATAAATAAATACTCTACGTTGAAACCAATAACAAAACCTGTTTTCAGGTCAGCGGATATGCGTGTGCATCAATCGGGCCTTAATGTGATCCAGAGTCGTGTCAATAAAGCGCCTCCTTCAACTTGCACCACGAGATTTATAGCTTTATCTATGGCAGAGCGACGGATCTCGCCAAGCGAGCTTCCGGTCGGGTTTTGCGCTGCCTCTGGCCACAGTTTTTTTCCAGCTGGCATTCAAAGTTTCCATCTCCTGAATGGCCAATCTGTATTAAATACCGTAACTTTATTGGCACTCAGGGAGAGAAGAAGCGCAGAGACTGTTTTTACCAATCATATGGTCAATCAGAACGCAGAACACTGTGGAAAAAAAACTGCACAAAAAAATCTGCGGAGCAGCAATACCGTGAAAGGTGAACCGCGTTATAGCGAGGGTTCACTGTATATGAAATAATTTCTAAAATGCAACTGAGTAATTTGTAGAATGACTGTATATCTGAGTTTATCTAGGTGTATCTGGGACTTCATTCTCATGCCTGGCCTCATAATGCCTCAGCATTGAAAAGGTGGATTTATTTAAATAAGACAGTTTAGTCAAAGATATGCGACACTTAACCTGCAGAACATAATATGAAAGTAAACTAAGAGTCAATTTCAGCTGAATTTGGATTCAGATAGATCAAGTAGAAACTGACAAGAACCGGATGAAACAACAAAAATTAAAACAAATTTATTTTCCAATATAAGATTAAAATGGTCCCACACTGTGGAAACGTTTCCTTTGAAGCTGCTCCATAGTTGACGCTGTTCCGTAAAAGATCAAGAATTTGTTTGGCAAATGCATTTGACAGATTGACAGATTCGCTTCCTTATAAACATAGTTTGACACTTAAATGTCATTTAGAAACAATTCCTGTATTGGTCACGTGACTTGCTGAAACCAATACGGGCACTGACACGGGTTTTGGTCTATGGGCTTGACACATGCATCGGTGTTGCCGGACCCATCACTACTGACCAGTGCTGGTCTGTAATGAGACATAGAAAGTCTGATGCAGCTGTGACCTTGTAAGTGGAAGTTATTGCACCATAATGTTACATGGTTACATGGCCAACGGTCAGATTTTGAAGATTGGCCACACTTGCATGCTTAAAAACAGACAAGGGTGAAAAACAAGTTTTCAAGTGTTTCAATGAGTGAAGATATGACGGTCAATCATAATGACTGGCAGCCCTCGGTGTAATCACGGATTTGTAGCGACCACTTTTTATGAGGTAAGAAGACCAGTGTTCATAAACTTTATAAGTAAGTAGGATTAGAAAGATGTCAAATACTGCCATATGGAGAAGGTCCATGTCTTACCATTACTAGCCATGGAGAAAATGACGAGCCAACTTGTAGCATTGCATGTATAGAAAAAAATAGGACAAGGAACTGGTGGCCTTGTTCCTTGGGACAATGAACTGTTTGTTCAAGAAACAACAAAAGTAGTTCCAAAGAAAGGTGGCTCGTCTACTTTCAGCTCTCTCTCAAGCCTTGTTTATAGCTGGTGGACAGCACACGCCAAGCCATCTGTTTATTCAGCTTGCGCAAGCTCATCGGGAACTTTAAAAAGCGCCAACTCCACAGTTGACAAAAGATGAATGAAAACATGCGTTTCTATCTGTCACTGACACTTATACACACTGAGTCAAGCGTCTGTGAACACGTGATTTTGAGGTGTTGGTTTTAGTCTCATCATTTAACACTTTTTTTTCCAACATTATCTTTATTGGTTTTTCAACAATGTTTCCAATAATATACAGGACATAAGTGTGCTCTCACATCAAAGGAAAAGTCCAGGGTAGTTAAATTATTGTCAAACATTCAACTTGTCTTTCTTTGCAAACCAGGTAGTTATGAGATATTTTAGAGCAGCACTTATTACATACAGAGTGTATGAGAAAAGAAAAACAATGCCTCCAATCCCAAACCCCCCTGAGAAGAAACAACAATAACGGTTTCTCTATTTTCCAAGAATTAGCTCAAATTATTTTAGTATTGTACGTGGTTCAGAAAATACAAACTCAAATGTATAATTCAAAGTAAAGTAGTCAAGAATACAAATAAAGAAGATTATCTTAGGAAACTGCAGGGGACCAACCGCAACTATAACTCAACCCCGACACCTCTCATATCCATGTTTTCTATATATTCCATAAAAGGACTCCAAATATTTTGAAATACCGATTGTTTCCCTTTTAAAATGAAAGTAATCTTTTCCATTGGTAACGTTGTGGACATTTCATTAATCCACTTAATGAATTTTGGTTTACTGGTACTCTTCCAGTGTCTGTGTGTATGAATGGTTGTTTGTCCTGACTGTCTCTGTGTTGCCCTGCGACAGACTGGCGATCTGTCCAGGGTGACCCCGTCTCTTGTCCGAACGTTAGCTGGAGATGGGCACCAGCAACCCTTCTGACCCCAATAAGGTACAAGGGTGTAAAGAAAATGGATGGATGGATGGATGGATGGATGGATGGATGGATGGATGGATGGATGGATGGATGGATGGATGGATGGATGGATGGATGGATGGATGGATGGATGGATGGATGGATGGATGGATGGATGGATGGATGGATGGATGGATGGAACTCTTCCATGAGAGTGCTATGACTCTTTTTGCAAGTAGTAAACATAAATCCATGGCAGTAATAATCTTTCTGGACATATGATGTCTGTCAGGATATAAACCTAGAATGAACAATTTGGGGTCAAAAACTAGTTTTATAGCTAGTATAGTCTCTAGTTTGTTTAATCTACCTTCAGAATTGTTAAACTTTCTTGCATTTCCAGGTACAATGGAAGAATGTTCCCTTCTCTTCTCCACATCTAATAAAAAGGTCTGGGATGGCACCATTGTACTTATTAAGCTTAAAATATTTAAAACCAAGTGTGAGATTTATGAAACCTATATCTGATTTGTGAAACCTTAATAAAGAGCAGTTGGAGTGTTATCCAAAAGTATAAAAATGGTCAAATCAACTTGTATTGAAGTTTCACAAATCACAAATTTGGTTTTAAATATTATTAGTTGAGCTATTAGTTTAGTTGAGAATTAGCTAATTATAGCTACAACTATTATATAGCTATATAATAGCTAATTATTAGCTATTAGTTGAGAATAATCTGAAGAGTTTTTCATTTTGTTATTGTGTTAAATAGCAGGGTTTACAGTTAATGGAGTTACTGTTATTTGTCATGTAAACAAATAATTATCTAGTTTGTATTGCCGCTTGATCCTTCAGCATCAGCAGCAAGTTTTAACTCTGTTCCTGTAGTTGAGTGTGGCTCAGGAAACTGTGGTGACCTGAACTCAACACAGTAAAGTCACAGTGCGCTAGCTAAGGCTGCTAACTAGCAGGTGCTAGCTCAGGGTGCTGAGAGGCCAGTAGGTCTGGTCCTTGTCATTATGCGGCTACTGAATTGTACGGTGGCCCTGAGGTGCAAAGCACTGCAACTTTAACAAAGCACAATTACAAATACAAAAACACTTCAACATTACGGAAAACACAACGACATTACCGAAAACACAACGACATTACCGAAAACACAACACATTAAGGAAAACACAACGACATTAAGGAAAACACAACACATTAAGGAAAACACAACGACATTAAGGAAAACACAACACATTAAGGAAAACACAACGACATTAAGGAAAACACAACACATTAAGGAAAACACAACGACATTACCGAAAACACAACACATTAAGAAAACGGAAAAGGTAGGTCCCAGTGGGAGACATATGAATTCGCTGATTGGACTACAGCTCGTTTTACTTTTGAACCGGAAGTTATTCTGGCGTGCTCAGTTTGAGTGAGAAGCAAAGCGGGAATACGGTCGTCATTTATTGCCCAAACTGGGAAAAAGCTGATTGAGCCGTCACCAAACTTTTGCAGCAGTTGTGGCAAGAGGCTTCAAGAAATGTATATGGAAGATACTCCACAATGTTCAAGTAAGTTAAGCATAAAGAAGTATTTATCTGTCATATGGATGTAGTAACTTGCTTATGCTAGCGGGACTCCAGACCGCGTCCACTGTCACTTAGTTGTTCATTGTAAATGCAATTAAAAGTAAAAAAAAAATCTAGATGTAGTTCAGCAGCATTGTATTATATTATTAGTAAGGTCCGTTACAGCCTTATGCACTTTTTCTAGGGTAATTTGTGTCCTTCTGGTTCTTTTGCACTGCGATCAAGCTTGCCGCCTTTTCGAAGCGAAGCCGCACTCAGTTTAGACATGTGCTAACTTTACTTCAGTTTGTTATACATATTATTGTCTGTTTGCATGGCTGTGATGTGCGACATTTTTTCTTTAATTTACTAATAGCACAACAGACTGTCCCATCCTGCTCTGCACCAGTCCTCAGCACCTTCCTTGAATACAGAAAAAAAAACATGAGGAGCGACAAAAGTATTCTCTTGGAAGAAAGGGGTTAAAGCAAAAGGAAAAAGTGAAAGTTCGGGTAGGTCTGTTATGGCTCAGTCCAAAAACAAGCAGCTTTTAATTAATAGACTTGCTTAAACAAAGTACAACGGTAAACAGTGAGCTATTTATGGTTATAAATATTTTCAAACAATTGTAAAGCTTGATGCTCAAAAATCAATATCGATGACATACTTTCAGTTGTTCATACCTGCCACCGACTTTATGACACTGTAATTTACTATGAAAAAGTAATTGGGTATAAAAAAATTTGATCAAATTAGAGATATGAAATTACTTGATCAGATATCAAATTTAACCAGCTTTTTTCTTTGTTTTTGTGTTTTATCTTTAGTTGGTAATAGATCTTTGCGTGCCCTTCTGAAAAATTGTATGAAATACTGGAATATATTGTGCAATACTTGTTAAATTCTGTATCAATGATGATAAACTTGTATAATCCATTCAGAATTTTAGGTACAATAGCCATTGTCTTCTTTGTACTCATAAAGAAAAATAATTATTTCGAATCATTGTTTACCATTACAATATGCATGGCATATGAATATTTTTTCAATGTGATTTATAAAAATTGAATGTTGCATGACACAATATCAATTTGTTGCTGTGAAAACTTTTTTCTAGTTTAAATTTGATATTGTGTTACTTTTATTTTTGAATTTTGGAGCACTGTGCAAGATTCTTTACTTTGTATATGTAGTTTCTTTTTCCCCTGTACATATTGAACTACAATGTTCATGTTTACACAGGACTTAGAATAAATCATATCTATGCCACGAATAAAGTATATTGCTTATGTTTCTGTCCTAACAGATTCAAAGATGGACTGGGAAGTCTAGGATTTTTTGCTGCACTGCAGAAGCATTCCAGGGTCCTTTCCCCAATCCTGTGTTTCTCTGCGAAGGCCCTGACTGCTTCAGACTTGGAGACAATGTTTAAACCAGTTCTGAGCCCAGTAGGAAGCAATAGGCGGCAAAAGGAGGGCAAAACAATCGTTTTCTGGGCAGATTATTTGCTTGACTGCGAAGGTTAGTAAGGACGGATTGTGTTTTATTCTAAAATTGGGCTTTTTGTTTGTTTAATTGGGAGGACATCAGAAATAAAATCCATTGTGCAATGGATCATCTATTGACTACATTGTTTATCATCTTTCAGAGAAAACAACTGCCGTGTCTCTGGAGGAAGTCCTCATGTTCTCTACAGGTCTCGCAACGATTCCACCAGCAGGCATGGTGCCATCCCCACATCTAGAATTTCTGAGTGATTCACCTTTTCCTCTCACAAACACCTGCGCAAACACACTCAAACTGCCGCTTTTGGATTCTTACACTGCTTTTAGGGCCAACATGGACTTTGGGATACAGAACGCACCGGGATTTGGATGCTACTGAAACAAAGATTTCTTCCAGTCTTGTTGAATATAAAACATTAATTAAAAATACATAATTTGATATGTTTTCACATAATTTAAAACATAGCAATGTTTTGCTACCTAGACAGACATAAATGTTAAATGTGTTACAAAAACCTAGTTTGTTTTGAAAAACCTTTTTCCTGTTCTTTTTTTTTTCTCGCAGCTGTAAGAAAACCAATAGGCTACTCATAACTTTGTTAGAATTGTATTAGAATTGTATTAACTATGAAGATAAAATGTGCACATTTTATCTTCATAGTTCACACTGAATGCACAATTTGGTGTATAAAAAAGTTTAATGCACTTGTTGCTGTTCTGAGTAACAATGAGGTTTCATTTTAGCAAAATGAACAGGAGACAAAATATTAAACAGCGAGGCTGTTTGTGTCTACAGCCTCGCTATGTCCTTAAGCAAGAAATACAGTTCCATAGCTGACTCCCAGTCTTCTGACTGCTGTTGTCCATGTTGTTGCATGGCTTGCTGTAGGTATTCCTCAATGTCTTTATCACCACACAACTCTGTCACCTGACTTGCTTCTGGGAAAACATCCAGATCGCTGTCCTCAACAGGAAATCCACAATCTCTTGAACCATATCTGCAAAGTCAGAATATAATAAGTCATAGAATTGTGACAGATATTTTCTATATTTTCTACAAGTAATTCAAATTGTCTTTTTTTTTTTTTGGCGGCTATATGACCCAGTATAAGTGAGCACTATAAGTGACAGGTTATACAGTGTATCACAAGAGTAAACTCACATTTCTGCAGATCTTTATATCTTTTTGTGGGACAACACTGAAAATGACACTTTGACACAATAAAAATAGTCTGCAGCTTATATAACAGTGAAAAAAGACGAGCAGTCCTCAACTTGGACATTATGGGATGTAGCCTCAGGGTTTTACTCACATTTATAAAAATAAATGTTTGAAACAAATTCAATATGGCATGTAAACTGTCAAAACGACAGCGATGTGACTCAACTCCATAGGTACTTCCTCTGGAGTTGTCATGACAACAATAAACTCCAAGATTCTTGACACAGTTTATATAATGCTGGGCAATGACAGAAGGATTGTTGTTTGTTGCCCCACAAACAAGCCACATCATTCTTCTCGAAAAACCATCAATGCATCCTGAGATGGCCAAGCCGAATGGCTTCAGTTTGTCGTAGCCATCTACATGCCATGTGTAATTGGGCCCCATAGAGTGATACGTGCGTCTTGTAAATCTGCGAGTCCTCAGAGCGATGCCTTGGGGATTCAGCTGCTTCAGCAGTCTCATTACAAGATCACGTTTAACTCGCAGGTTGTGTTTTTGTTTCAGAACTTGCCACATGGTCCGATAGCCAAATAATTGCCCTGGTCCTCTCAGCTCGGTCATAATGGCACGCCTCACTTCAGGAAGTGGAGAGTAGTTGCCTCTTCTATGCAATCCTTCTTCTTTCAAATGAGACTTTAGTGTCCGCATACTAAGTGACACATCGTGGTTGGTCCGTAGCATGTCTAGTATCACCTCATATGTGTGTCCTGACTCAAAATATTCGCGAATAGTAGTGGTAAGGTGTGGATCACCAAGCACATTCTTGTTTTTAAAAAACACGTAAAGCCAGAATAACTTCCGGTTCAAAAGTAAACCGAGCTGTAGTCCAATCAGCGAATTCTTAGGTCTCCCACTGGGACCTACCTTTTCCGTTTTCTTAATGTGTTGTGTTGTCCTTAATGTGTTGTGTTTTTCTTAATGTCGTTGTGTTTTTCTTAATGTGTTGTGTTTTCGGTAATGTCGTTGTGTTTTTCGTAATGTTGAAGTGTTTTTGTATTTGTAATTGTGCTTCGTTAAAGTTGCAGTGCTTTGCACCTCAGGGCCACCGTAGAATTGAGACAGTCTTTGAAATCAAGTTTCTGCACGTTCAGGAGAAGGAGAACATTTCTGCATCACAGGTGAGCCCCTTTCACAGTTTTAACTTAAGTTAGCTAACTTTATCCAACTGATAAAGAAATGTTTTCCTGTAGTTTAAGCCATGCTGTTAATATGTTGCAGCTAGATATTTTTGCGATATGGAACATTTAATACTAATTTTCCCAGATGCAACACTTCCTTTAAAGTTTCTGCAGTAATGACAGTATGAATATATTTAGATGCTTCAAATATTTCAGGTCTACTTCAGACTGTGTATGCTTAAAGTTATTGTTAATGGCAGAAGCAACGTTTTCAAGTTTGTTTCAGTAATTCATATGAATTACTTTGAGTGTAAAATGTTGATGCATGCAAGCATTAGGGCAGAATCTTTCTGCATTGAGTCTGTCTTGTGTAATTTATCCTGAATGACAGGTCAAAAAGTACAAATTTGTAAAGAGAAACATGTTTTTTTTCTAAAGGGGAGAATGGAAGGACGGGGAAAGAAAATTCCCTGAAACAGTTTAATCTGGAGAGACTCAGACAGAGAAAGAAAGCTATTAAAAAGTTTAATGACAAATAAACTTTAAAGTCCTTTGGCCTTCAGGCCTTGGTCGAGGACGTCGAGCTGGAACTTCGATAAGATCGATAAACATTCTTGATGCTGCATAGGAATGTAATCCCCCCGGGGCCTATACTGGTGGCGGAGGTCAAAGAAGGATGTGTGCCTGAAGAACCAGGAGCTGAAGGTGGAAATGGGGCGGAGATGGGTTGATCAGAGCTGGTAAGCGGAGGAGGCCATGGATGAAGGTCCTTATCAACTGGAGCTTGATCGATGATTGGCCAAGGTGTGGCTTGATCCAGCGCCGATAGGTCTAGGGTGATGAGAGGGAGGCGATGATTGATGAGGCAGGTGAGGCTAGAGTCTTCCAGTTGAATTTGCGCCGAAGTTTTATGTCTTTATCTGATGTTTTTGTCTGTGTTTTTTTTATGTCTGGTTGCAGAGAGGGTCACACCTGTTTAAACAAACATTTAAGAACTTGAATTTTCAGTCAGAAATGACCACACTGCCTGGTTAAAGTTCCAGTGTCCATGTATGCAAATCAACTAGGTGAAATAAACATTTAAACGAATGCTGAGTTTATATTATGTTCATGCAGTGAACATAATTCTAACTTTTGCTTTGTTTCTGTTTTCCAACTGCAGAGAGGATCTTGCCGTAAACAGCTGATTGACCACCTGTGAGTCTCAATCTCAGCCTGTGACTGGGAAGACCATATCCATGTTGCACACCCTTCTGAGCAAAGTCTGGACTCAGTGGTTAGTTATTCTCAACCCAGAGCAAGAATCCTTCTATTATGTTTTTCTTCTACAATAGGTTATCTCTTATATGGACACATGCTGTTTGTATCAGATCTCAGTAATACTGTGAGGAAACTGGACAGGAAACAATTTTTAAGCTGATTTTTGTTAACTGAATTTTAAATAGAAATTGTTTATTTAAGTGGGTTACTCATAGTTTCTACTTTGCTTAATTTGGACTTATTTTCTTTATAGCTTTCCATATTGAAATGCTGATAAACTACGTTTCCTTGTGTGTTGTACAGTAATTTTTATGGTAAAATTCTGGTAACAACTACCAGTAATTTACCATGAAGTAGATTTTTTATTTTATTTGAATTTTTTTTACAATAAAATATCAATATATCATACTATAATGCCATGTTTTTCACTTATCTAGTATGTATCTAGTCTAGTATGGTGTATGTTTTGTTTTTATAGTAAGTTGCATAAAAAATGTACAGTTCTGAATTGCTAAAGTCAGGGTTGCCAAAATATTATACCGTAATGCCACAGGCAGTATGGCCGATTTTACTAAGCGAAAACCACAACTGCTTGTACTTTACCATATATTAGGAAGTACGGTAAAATACCGGCAGCTGTGTTTGACAGACATTTACCATATTTATCAAATACAGTAAAACCCCTCACTGTAAAAAAAATCTGTAAAACAACGGGTAAAAGTACAGTAGAAATTTAAATGAATTTTCTGTTTTTGTTTTTAGGAGGTATTTGTACTGTATTTTCAATTTTACGCATTGCATCATGGGAATAAGAACCTTTGCGAAGTGCGAAAATAGTCAGACGACATTTCAAGCTCTCACTAGCTGGACCCTGGAGGTTGGATTAAGAGTTGGATTACCTTTCTGGCACCTCCTTGGTAATGTAAAATAAATCAGAACACATTCTTTTCTGTGTACAATGTTTTGAAATATTTGTAGTTAGTTGACGTTGACTTCGTCAGACTCTTGGCACACTATATAATAGCAAACTATTTTGCAGTCTTTTTTTGACCCAAAAACAAGTTATATATTATTTTTAAAATGATGTGTTTGCTTGTGGATTATAAAAGTTAAACGTGGTGACCGCTGTATTATTTATTTTACCGAACTCAAAGTACCGTCCATTTTTTCAAATCAAGTCAAACTGAATTGGGCACGTGAAAGCTAACCGTTCATGACGTCATGCTACTTATGTCGCAATTCTGCTTTTTAAAAATGTCAAGCTGCAGTTGTCTTATTTGCTAAATGTTGGAGCTATTTATTCTTTATTTCTTCATCCATTTGAATTTTGTTAGTTTATTATATTTTTTGTATTATTTACAGAATTTATTTGTAGGTTAATTGTTGATTTTATTTATTTTTTGTTTTATTATTTTTCTTATATATTTTCTAAGTAAGACAGGAAGTAAGGTGGGTTGGTCCCCTTCTATAAGTGTAGGGGCCTGGTAAATAACCAGCAGGCATTTTGGTTTGGGGCCGATGGTTTTTACCAGAGCAAGAGAGGTAGCAGAAAGAACTCAGGAAACTTTGAACTTTCCTGAAAATAAACCATCCAGAACAATCTACAAGTTTGGACATTGAATCTTCTTTTGCCTGCGCATAGAAACTTGACCCCAGTGCCTTAGTAGTGGCTTGATGGAACTTTTATTGGATGTTTGGCGTGGCAAACAATCGCCACTACACTAAACATGATTTGAAGTCCCGGTTGTTAACGTGAAAGCAGGTGGTCATTTAACTCCTTCGAAGCAGCCATTAGACCAGGGGACAGACGAATGAACGTAATGTTGGGGAGGAGACCGTTAGACCAGGCTGGGGACAGCTCGTGTTTCAGCCAGCATTAAATTTGTTGCGTTTTCGTACAGAATGGTGATCTAATCTGATGTGTTGAGATTAGGTTAAGTTGATGGTTTATAAACTGTTACAGTGGGCCAGAAGCTTCTTGCCTCATATGGATTGTACATACAGATAGTTAATTTTCCTGTTTCTGAAATGGAAAAAAATAGTGTGACCAGCAGGTGGAGATATTTCTAAAAAAAAAAAAGCAACAAGACACACCAGAACACAGATTTAACAGTGTACAATACTTTATTAAACAATTATCTAAAAATTCTTTTAAAATCCGAGGCATCGGGCTCACTACTTGGTCGCCGGAACCAAAGAAAAAGGGAACACACAAGAAAAAGGGACAAACAAGATGAGGTTGTTCCAAAAAAACAAGCAAACCATGCAAATGCAACAAAATAAAGCAAGAAAAAAAGAACATGCAACACAAAAGAAATAACACAGCACTCCAAAGAAACAAATGAATACTTCAACAAACGGTAAAAGAAAATACTTCAAATGATGGAACAAGTTGTCGTCGTCTCTCCAAGTGCCCTTCTATGGGGGCCAGAGGAGTAATGCCCCGCCCACCAGCCTGCCCAATCCACAACAGGCTCAGCAGAGAGCGGCCAGAACAAACAGTGATAAGACAAAGCAGCAGAGCGTCCAAAGCACTGCAGCTCCACACAATCAGTTGCCTGAAACAGAAAACCCATTAATGCTAAATACAAAAAAAAATAAAAATAATCCAAAAACTAAATGGCAGGTAGCTTACCCAGGGGTGGAGACACAGCCTACACCAGGAGGGAGCAGATCAGCAGGCGAAGACTAGGCAGAAGCCACACACCACCACAACCTCCAGCCGCGGCCGGCAACTCCAGCAGAGCCGCACTGCGGACACGCACGACAGGTGTAGCACCCAAAAAACCAACCAAGATCCCAGCCCCGGATAGCAAAAATGGCACTTACGATATCAGACGATCAAACACCGCCAACATGTAGCCGCCAATTGTGCAGACAGTGAAGGAAACAAAGACACACACCTCGCAGCGGCTTGCCCAGCTTTAAAGGCATCTGCCCCGCCCACCAATCAGTGGTGCACCTCTCGCTACACCCGATGTACAGCGTGGGGGAGGGTGAAACACCATCCCACCACAATAGGAATAAACATAACTGAGAATAAATAAAAGTGACATTTCTTGCAATTGGAAATTTTTACTGACATGCCTGCTTGCAAAGTCATATTATGGGTTACTTGTAGCCTCGCTTAAAAACTACCTATTGTAAATAGTACTGTTCTAAATTTGTTGTCAAAACAAATTAGTTCATTTAATTGTTCTCAACAAGGGCTGCATACTGGTGCAGTTGGTAGAGTTGTTGCCTTGCAGCAAGAAGGTTCTGGGTTCGATTCCCGGCCCCGGTCTTTCTGCATGGAGTCTCCATGTTCTCCCTGTGCATGGTGGGTTTTCTCCAGGTACTCCAGTTTCCTCCCGCGGTCCAAAAACATGACTGTCAGGTTAATTGGCCTCTCCAAATTGCCCCTAGGTGTGAGTGTGTGTGTGCATGGTTGTGTGTCCTGTGTGTCTCTGTGTTGCCCTGTGACAGACTGGCAACCTGTCCAGGGTGTACCCTCCATGGACAGGGGAAATTGATGGATGTTCTCAACAAACAAATGATTGATTTAATTATTGGAAGACTTGCATGTTTCAATTTTTGACTTTCTCTTTATACGTCTTTCTCTTTATACTTGTATTTTGTTTTATCTCCTCATTTAGCGGGAGTACGCAGTATCTGCAAGAGAGAGGCATGGCTGTCTGCTGTAAAGAATCAATGGGTTCACTATGCAGCCGTGACTGATTAGTTTTTCAAGAGTAATCTAAAACACAACTTAATCAGCTAATAGTTTTTTCCCATTTCATATTGTTTCTGAACTGTTCGTGCTTTACTAGAGCAGGGCTGCAACATGTCGATCGCGGAAGGTTTTGAGTCGATCTCGGCATTAAGTGACAAACTGAACGCAGCCAGGAGGCTGAGACCAACACGTCCTCCTCTGGCTCCTTATCAAAACATTCATAACTTTATTAAAGAACAACCAAAAAGTCCACAAAACGTGTTCAAATTAATGACCCAATAAAAATAATAATCTCAGTAATTATTGTTTCAACAAGGTGTTGCACAATTCTGTGCGAGCAAGAGTTTAAAATTAGCTAATCAACCACGGCTGTCTTTGGGGAGCGCTTAATAATAATCGCAAAATAAATATCAAGCTTGAAAACCTAATATAACGGACTGAATGTTATGTTTTTAAGTATTCTCTGCTCGGCTTGCAGAGCGCAGGTGGTTGCCACGGAAATGGGTGTGCTTAAATGACAAAGAGACGTACAGAGGTGCGAGTGGTTTTGAGTTGATTTTTCCGGATATTTTACGTTTGTTTACCTTTGCCTTGGTGCATCACAGCCGCTGTAGTTTCTGAACGTTCAGTAAACAACAAACTTGGACTAATTATCTCGTTCGTCTGTGACTATGCCTCATTCAACAACAAACATCAAACACGGTAAATATGTTTTGTTAAGTATTTAACAAACAAATGGGTTTTACTGCGATAATTATGTGAAATTAAATTAATATTTAGAAAATAATAGTTTGATGCTCTCTAGCATCTTGGTTTGAGAGGCTTTTCCTTTATCAAACTAATTTTATGCCTCTTATTTAGTGGAAATATTGATGTTGATGAGATGTTCTCCAAAAATAATAACCTTTTTCAACCTTTACAGCTTCACTGTTGAAAATGAGGTTCCAACATTCGCAAATGACATTGAAATAAAATCCAGTCCAACATCTGGTTTGAGGTGATTCCTCTGGAACCTGTTGGAGGAAAAACATCCCAACTTCATAAGATGAGCTTTAACCTAACAGAGCTCTGTGGTTCCTCCTACCAGAATGAGAGTCAGGGTGAGGAGGCGCCATGTTAGGAAGAGAAGTGGAAGCTGCAAGATCTTCAGAACAAACAGGTCATGATGCAAGGCTATTGATTATCCCTCTGTCTGGACACAGGATCAATAGAACCAGTTTAAAAGCTAAAATGAATGGTTATATGCCAGACATGGAAAACTGGGATTACTCCATGCCATGATGTTCAGAATTTAGATCTCATGGCATCTCAAGGTGTCAACATTAGAGCTAGTGGGCTGAAGGAAATACAGCTCCATTCTGTAGCAATTCAAGAGCTACCAGCTTTTATTGGTTCGCAAAAAAGCACACAAAGAAGCAGTTTATATATATATATATATATATATATATATATATATATATATATATATATATATATATATATATATATATATATAAGTGGTGTGCCGATCGATTGGTGATCATTGGCTCTTGTTGCTGATACCGATCACCTGCATCTCATTTCGCAGCCTGCCTGTGCAACTGGTTTAGTTTTGTTTCAAAATTATGTTAAGAATATATTAAATACATTAACTGTAATATATTTGACAGTATGATTAATATATGTTATAGAATACAGACTTCAATGGTTTGGAAGACAAAAATATTTGGAAAAGTGAAAGGTTTTAAAAAAAGTTTTGACTATATCAGAATTTATACTGTAAAAAGACAGAATTTCAGTTTTGGGTTAACAGAAATGTTGGTAAATCTAACATGAAAAACTGTTAAATTATGGAAAACATTTTGATGGAAATTCTGTAAAAAAATAAAAATACAGAAAATGTCTGTAACTTTCTGCCTGGATATTTTCTGTTTGTTTTTTGTTTGTTTGTTTGTTTTTTTTTACAGAATTTCCATCAGAGGTTTCCTGTAATGTAACAGTATTTTATTTCAAAATTTTCCGTAAAAAAACACAAACATGTCCTGGTAATTTTCTGCCAGTACATTTACTGTTTTTTACGGAACTTCCAGCAAAATTTTTTCCGTAATTTAACAGTTTTCTATGTTTAAAATTTAACATGGAAAAATTTTTAAATTACGGAAAACAAACTGTTAAATTACAGAAAAATTCTCCCGGAAATTCCGTAAAAAACAGAAAATGTACTGGCAGAAAAGTACCAGTACATTTTCTTGCTTTTGCAAACTGCCGGCGTTTCACCGTAAAACAAAAAATATTTTTTACCCGTAATTGTTTTTTTGTTTTTTACGGTGGAATTTTGGCAACCCCAGCTGCTGGCGTTTTGCTGTAAAATCTACGTTTTTTTTTTTGTTTTTTACAGTTTAGCATTCTCCACTCACTTCATTATGCACTTCATGGTGAATTTAAACTCTCTCCTTCTGGAAAGAGTCTCAGACTACCTAAATGAATTTACTATTCAGTTTCCATGAAGCAAATAGTTTGCAAGTTCTCATCAGACTATTAGTTTGCATGTATAGTAAAAACTTCAAGTTTTTACTCTTGATTATCATAAGAGTACAAAATCCAGGTGACCCTGGTCACCTGTCCAGGTCACCCTGGACACCTGTCCGCCCCTCGCCCGAAACGTTAGCTGGAGATAGGCACCAGCAACCCTCCCAACCCCACCAAGGAACAAGAAAACGGATGGATGGATGTTTTTAGCTGATATTTATTCTCATCTTTTCCTTGGAGTTTTTTTTTTTGCTGTAGTTGTAGTGATTGCTTCTGTTTGTGGTTTTTATATTTTTCAACCTATCCTATATGATACTGATATTGTGTGGGGTGAAAAGATTTTCAATTGTATCTGACCAGTATGCACACCCACACAAACACAAATAAAAAAAATTCTCATAAAGCTTGAGTACACACTCTGGTATCAAACAACAAAGAAAGAAATGTTGACTCAATATTCTTTCCACTTAAATGAAATTTCTCCCTTCCTTCTTGAGCAGCTATTCCTATTACTAATGAATTATTTTGCTTGTGTGGACAATTGCTAAACATATCAGCCAAGCCTCCTCTGCAGAATCCATTCTTCATGCTCACCAGCTGGAATTTTTCAATTTACATGTCTGGAAAACAATCCAACATTACTAATCACTGCAGCATTCTTCTCTCTGTTTATCTTTCTGCTGTATTTTCCAGCAGTTTGTGAAAATTTGGACAATAGTGATTAAGGTCAGCACAAACTAGCAAAATCTGCATGTACAGTCCATGTTTGTTATAGAGGAAGATACTTTAGCTTAGAGCAATCCTTCCTTGAAATCATCAAGCAGCAAATTTGCTTTTTGCTAGAGAATTGGCACTTTTAAAACAGACAATGAGGGTCTTTATTGATGCAGAGGCCAAACCCTGCTCGGTTTTTCAGTGTCTTGCTGTGTCTACGAATTGTGTCATGGTACTGGAGGACTGGACTCCTCTTCTCCCTTCCCTGGGTTTAATGGAGTTGTTGGGAGGAGGCGGAGTGGCACTGTCACTCAGCTCTGGCAGCAATGGCTTGCCACCACCACTTAAGCCAGAGCTCTCAGCCTTCTCCACAACTCCTGTTGCTCCTTTCCGGTCTCTCTCTCCTGTATCTGCATCTCCTACCTCTGCTTCCCTGGTTCCATCATTAATCTCCACCCAAACGACGCTGCCACTGATGTAAGGACACATCCACATCTTCTCTGGTGGGTTGGTCCAAAACCTCAATTGCTCCACCTTATCTGTGCCACTATCTCCATGATCCTCACCTAGCTCCATGAATAAAAACTTTAAAACCAGTTCCTTGTTCCCTGCTGATTGTCTTTAACAGTGTATGTTACAGTATGTGTACATCTTTCTGTTGTATTGTGATGAATTGGTGCCTGATGCAGTATTTGCTTCACCTCTTGCCCATTAACTGCCAGACACTGGAGGCAACACCCTCTACAAAAGAAGAAGGTGGAGAAAAAAAAAAGCACACTACATAAATTCTAAAATATTTCCAGTCATGAAATTCTACATGACTGCTGCTTGCTGTCGGTTTGGGTGCCTGTCCTGAGGATTGCTCTGGGTCACATCCTTATGTGTTTTTGATTTACTGACACTGAAATCTAGCAGTGTCAGTAAACCTGGTGGGGTAGTTGTAGACACTATTAGTGTCAGTGATAGACACAGACCTATCCTGTGTGTCTAATGACGCAGAGGATAGTCTCTGTGTCATTAGAGACTGTCCTCTTATCTTAGAACTGTTTCTGATCCGTTAAGAAATTGTACCAAATGAAGAAAAAAGTGCAGGCAGGCTAAGCTATGGCAGCTGAAAGAGGTCAACAATTGTGGTGAATGTATGGATAGCTTAGACACATAAAGTTGGAAATATCCCATTATGTCCACCTACTCTTACTTTCAGCCATGTGGTTATATCAAAATTCCATGTGATTTATTGAGAATATAGATGAAGACAGGGGTGGAAATTAAAAAATGTAAGACACTTTTTTCACCAGCCACTGTTTTTTTCTTTCGATTACAAACCCCACCAGTACAAGCAAATTATATAAAATATATGATTTATTCTTAACTCTTTGAAAACCGATTTACTGACAATAAGTTTACCATACACGTGTACTTATACATAATAATTTAACATAAAGTATGGACACCTTAACAGGGTTGTAGTGCAATAAGTTAGTTTGAAGTAATTACTACAGCAACATAACATTCTGGCAATCATATGTTGAACATTTCCATATTTGGCTAAACCTCCCCCTGACAGTATTTATTAAAGATGTGTCTAGTCATTTATAACATATTTTAAATGGTATCAATAGCTGTTTTCTAACAGTTTTATTTGTTTTCCCGTACTTATTACGTTTTCTGTTGAAATTCACAATTATTGTTATTACTTAAATATCTCAGAATAATATCTTATTCCTGTTTTATTCCAGAGTTTTTCTGACTACATGGAGCTTATTGTTGATTTCCCCCGGACTCTCACACATGCACATGTGCACACACCTGCCCTCCGGTCTGCATAAAATTTTTTTCTTTATGAACATTTGGTAACCCTTTATTTGAAGGGGTGTGCATAAGTCTGACATGACACTGTCAAAAATATGACATAACATCAGTCATGAACATAAAGAAGTCTTTATGAATGTTTATGACAGTTGTCATGAAGTGTCATTCGATAAATAATGACACTTTTAATGCAAAGTTGATCTAAAAGTTGCATTAAAAGTCAATTAAAATGCCAACTTTGCATTAAATTATTATAATTTACAAAATCATGCAAACTGACTCCCACTTACATGTGATAGACCTGTCATGTGGGCGGGGGATCAGAGGAGCGACAGGACAGGACTGGAAGAAGGGGGAGTTCGGGGGTGTTAGCAGGAAGCTAGTTTGGGGAGCGTAACGGTTTGTTGGAGGTGTGAGCTGCATCCTGAGAAATAGCGACTCGTTTCTAATTACTAATAAACCCTGTTGGCGGAGCTACATCTGTGGTGTGCTGGCATCATTACATTGGTGTCAGATGTAAACCATCACCAATGGAGCCGAGTGAGTGCTGTTAGCACTTGCGTGTTTTGGCTAATAACATTGCGAACCTCACACAGAGAGTGTATGCACACATGCTCTCACCTCCGGAGCTGCGTGTGCAGGTCCAGCTGATGCACCCCCAATCCCTGCAGGACGCTTTGGATTTAGCAGTGGAGAGTAAGCACTCTCTAGCTGCTCCAGCTGAGTAGCAGCTGGAGATGACCAGAGAGGACAACTACTGGCATGCAGATCTGCAGAGGGGGCAGAGCTGAACCAGGAGAAACCTGCTTGGGTCTTAGAGCAGGTGGAAATAGTTTGAGCAGTGTCGCTGCAGTTGACGCAGGACTCCTCTGTAGCCCCTGTCCTCTGTTGAGGCTGTGGCCAACCAGGGCATCTCCTCAGACGTTGTCCTAAGGCAGTCAAGAAGCAGGGAAACGACATGGGGTAGCCTCCACACCTTCATCACTAGCAGGCGGGGCCCGACAGCACCGACAGGGGGCCCTGGCCCAGACTCCCCCAGAAATGAATTTGAGCCAAGGCCAAGTGACCATGGTTGCGGTGGTTGGCCACACGTGTGTTGGGGATTTTTGTTATGTCCCAGTCACAGTGGAAGGGATTCCCTCCATGACCCTAATTGACACTGGTTCCACAGCAACACTAGTGAGGCCTGATGTGGTGCCAGACTGGACTCAGATTCAGCCCACTACAGTGCAGCTGTGCACAGTCACAGGGGACATGGCACCTATGAAGGGGAGGGGGACAATGACTGTTAATGTAGGTGGCCAATCTATCACCCATCCTGTGTGGGTAGCAGAGGTGCAGGACATGTGCATATTGGGGTTGGACTTTTTAAGGGCTGTGGGGTGCCAGTTGGATTTCAGTTTCTGATCCAGTTCTGATGAGACCTGTGGTCTGTCACACAGTACCTCAGATTGCAGCTGTTCAACACATCTCACCTCAGACCAACCAGATTGCTGCCGCAACGGCCCCCACACCTACAAACCCTATACTCCCAGTGTGGGTGCCTCATGAGACAGAAGATGCATCGATTACCATGGTGCGGAAGATCTGGGCAGAGAACTGCAGGGGTTTGGATGCCCAGCAGCAAGAACTGCTCATGGACTTTAAGGACAGCTTTGCTCTGAGTGAAGACCAGGTGGGTCGGACTCAGTTGGTGGAACATGACATTCCGATGGGAGATGCACCCCCGATAAAATGTTGGCCCCGTCAGCTCCCTCCGGCCCGTCAGGAAGCATGTGACAGGGCAGTGTTGGACATGTTGAACGCTGGCATTATCAAACCTTCAGACAGCCCCTGTGCAGCTGCTGTTGTCATGGTGCCCAAAAAGAATGGAGGATGATGTCTGTGTGCTGATTACAGGCCGCTGGATGGGGTGACAGAGAGACTCGTACCCACTGCCTAGGGTCGATGAGTCACTGGACCTGGTGTCCGGCTCCAACTGATTCTCGTCTCTGGACCTTCGGAGCGGTTATTACCAGTGTGGGTGCCTTATCAACAAGTGCCAGACCAAAGACTGATTGTTGCACGGGATGGAGACTTTGGCAGGTTAAAGTGCTCTCATTTGGGCTGTGCAATGCACCTGCCACCTTTTCCAGGCTGATGGACCAGGTGCTGGCTGACATCCCTCGCCAAGAGTGCCTGGTGTACCTGGATGACATACTGGTCCATGTCACGTCTTTTGCAACGGCTCTGGGCTCACTCTGTCGGTGCTGGAGAGAATTAGAGCAGCAGGCCTGAGACTCCACCCAGATAAATGTCATTTCATACAACAAGAAGTGACATTTCTGGGCCACTGGGTAAAGATGGTGGCAGAGTGGCCAATCCCCACAACTCAGAGAGATCTTAAAATTTTCCTGGGTCTGGCTTCTTATTACCTGAGGTTTGTGCGGGGTTTTTCAAGTATAGTGGCTCCCCTGTTCCAACTCCTCCAGAAGAACCGAGACTACGTGTGGACTGAACAGTGCCAGGGAGCATTTCACTGTCTGCAGCAAACTCTGACTGAGGTCCCAGTTCTTGCTCCTGCTGACCCCTCTTTCCCCTTCATCCTTGAAATGGATGCAAGTAATGTAGGGGCTGGGGGGGGGTCATTTTCCAGTTAGGGGAGGAGGGAGAGAGAGTGGTAGGGTATTTCAGCAGAGCCTTTAACAAAGCAGAGAGGCGCTACTGCGTGACAAGGCGGGAGCTGCTGGCGTGGTACTTTCTCTGCGCCATTTTAAGTACTACCTGTGTGGCCTGCCTTTCACTATAAGGACAGACCACGCTGCTCTCCAATGGCTGGTGTCTTTTAAAGAACCTGAGGGTCAGGTGGCCCGGTGGCTGGAAGAGTTGCAGTCCTACAACTTCTCAGTTGTCTATCGGGCTGGAGCTAAGCACACTAATGCCGATCCCCTCTCCCGTCGCCCTTGTGCTGCAGGGGGATGCAGTTACTGTGACCGGAGGGAGAGGCTGGAGGAGGAACAGCTGCAACGCAGCCAGCCAGGATCATGCCAGGGTGACTCCGTAATCTGCAGGAAGATGCAGGCGGTTCTGCTGGAACATCAACAGGAACAGGATCCTGACATCCAGCCTGTGTTGCAGTGGGTGGAGAGTCAACTGAAGCTGTCATGGGAGGAGGTTGCTGGGTTCTCGCTGGCAACTAAAGGATTGTGGTCCAAGTTTGAGGCTCTGCATCTGGAAGATGGGGTGCTGCAAAGGGCATGGAAAGACCCCGCCACAGGTGAGGAGCGATGGCAGATTGTAGTCTTCAAAGGTTTGAAAGATGTAGTTCTGCAGAACTACATCTTTCAAACCTTTGAAGACCCAGTTGCTCCATGCATGGCCTGCAGGCCATGCATGGAGCAACTGGGTCTGGACATTTTGGAGTCACAAAAACACTCCACCACCTCCAGCAGAGGTTTTACTGGGGCCGGTGCAGGAGGGACGTGGAGGACTTTTGCCGCTGCTGTGACCCCTGTACAGCACAGGTCAGTCAGAGCCCAACAGTCTCATTAATTTGCTTACAGACACATGTGTGAGCATTACCACTAGCTAGTCATTTTTGGTCTTGCAGCTTGAAGAAATTAAAAACTTTTTAAACCACATTTTACATCATATTTCACTGTAACTTTGCCGACCCCAAAATTGCTCTTAAAAATTTCCCTGTTTATTGTCCCCCACAATAATGAAATGGGATTTTCTCCCTTGCACAGATTTACAGGAAATATGCAGCATCTAAGAAGTTCTCTGATACCTCCCTGAGCAGGACACAGAAGGAAAAAGTAAAGAGTTCATTTAGAATAAAAATTTGTGTATAATTCAGGGAAAGGTCAAGTACAGAGAAATGGCGATTAGAGGAGGAAGTGACTGGCAGACAGTAGCGGAGGCTAACTGTTGTGAAGATGAAGAGGCAGAGTTGAGGGGAAGGAATGATCCTGGTGGCGTTCCATGGAGGTACAGACAACTTGAGCTGGAAGTGTGTGAGATCCGTTTGGTTCCTGAACAGAGCATTGTTGGAAGACTACTAATGGGTGAGGGTGAAGGAGCTGCAGAGGATGAGAAGAGATTTGAGGAGGAAATAGCATGATTGCCAAAGAAGCCAGCAAGTTCAAGTTCTAAAATTGCACAACTCATTGTGACAGCATGTTGCAGTAGCTATTTCTTAAAGTTTGATTTTTTCTTTTTTAAAACTTTAATTCTGGCATAAAAATGTCATTTGTGGATGAATATTTACTCTGGTTTTGGATGCTGTACATCCAAAAATATTTTCTATAGGACATTTGTTATGATTTGGAACTATATCAACAAAATGGTTTTTAACAGGCATTAGTTGATTATCATTGCAAAAGTTGAAATAATACCACGACTGAAGCAACAAATCCCAAAGGAGTTGAAAAGGAGGCATTGTGGATGCAGAGTAGGAGCAAAGAGAAGAGAGAGATAACTTGATAACTTGAGATAAATCGGATAACTTGAGATCTTTGGCTAAAAAGTTGGATGAACTTCAAGCCCCGAAAAGGACTCAGCCAGAGTAAATGCAGGTGTTTCACTGAGAGATGGCTGCAGGTTATATACCCAACTCCAACATCTCTGCCAGAATTCCTAAATCATAACTGTATGATCAGACAAACAGTAGAATGAACAGCAGGAAATGAAAAGAAGGTGCATTATAGCAATGCTTTTCGGCAATAGATGGTGTCAGATAGACAGGCGGACAGACTATTTATCCCCTGTGTAAAATTGGTTAGAGCAGCAACAAAAAAGCAAATACAAAATGTATATAATGTATATGCAAACATGTGATATCATCAGTTCAGTTGTTGATAACCTGCTGACAAGACGGCCTGATGTGTTTGTGGGAATTTCTGCTCATTTTAATCAAACCTCACTCTCTGTTCCAATATTTCAACAGCTTGTCAGTTGTTCTTCCAGAAACAACAAGACTCTAGATTCATTGGCAAGTTACTTTTAAAATCTGATTAGTTATAGTTATTAGTTACATTTTCAAATTAGCAGTTGAGATTATCTCTATACATGTCTAAGATTATCTGGGTTGTCTCTGCCCCATTCTGTGGGTCACAGCTGAGGGTATTTGTCTCTCTGCTGATGTGTACTTATTGTGCTTCTGTGTGAACTCTGCCCACGTCTGCCTCTGATTGGTTTATGCTGACTAGTATATTCTTCCTCAACAAGTTAGCAGCACAAATATAATTCTTTTTGCCCCTTAGCTTCTGGTCATATGAAGACAGCTTCAGTGCTCTGTGTGCTGAAGCTGTGTCGCATTCTGTTGTCAGTAACTGGTGTTGTTATGATGGAACAAGTAATTTGTTAGGTTACTTGTTGCTGACAAAAGTAATACTGTTGTTAACATAATTGTTTTCCATCACAGATTTTATAGATTTCATACATTTCCAAAGCAAAATCTCCTATGGAAAATACAGATCACAGTTTAATTTTCCTCTGTTATAATATCAAACCTTGTTCAGAGGCAACATGTCACAAAGAGAACTGTGAGAAAATGGTCACAGAAAGCTAAAAACCCCACAGACTGGGTTGCTCACTGCCAGCCACATGGAGAAGATCAAAGAATCAGTGAATTGGGTGTCACTGTCTCCATCAGAGCAATGAGACGCTTTGCTAATAAAAAACCTTAGACCACCCATCAAGAAAAAAAGAGCCTTCAGGACGAGAGACAGGGAGTTATTGAGGTGTATACAGAAGCAGCTAAAGATCAAGTTTAGAGACAGCAGGGGATGTTTCCAAACTTCAGGGTCAATTCAAGTTTATTTGTTCAGCACATTTTATTAAAAAAACTGCTCAAAGTGGTTCCAATCCTGGTCCTCAATGCTCACGGTCCTGCATGTTTTAAAGCTTTCCCTGCTTTAACACACCTGATTTCAGTTGATGGCTTTTGCTGAACTGCAGTCGTCTGACTCAGACGATAAGAAAAACAAATTGAATTTATGGATACTGACATGACTCTGAAAACATATTAAGATAAAGACAACATATTATATCTATGCATCTTGCTTAAGCTTTGGTGAGAAAACCACACTTCAAATTCACTATACTGTACATGCCATTGTTTTTAAAAGGAATGAAACCAGAAACTATTTTAGGCCTGCCTCATTTCCATATAGAAGCAAATTTCTAGGTTGAATGAATTCTGTCAGTTCTTACTCTAAATCTGCCAGTGATTTGAATATTTTTAAATAAACTGGAGTGTAAAGCTAATGTAATTTGATATTTCAAACCTTTCTTTTGCATATTATTACACTTATGTGTTATTATTACAGATCTTACTTTAAAGATCTGTAATATATCTGTATAATAATTTGGTGGCCCTGGAGTAGTGGATTCTGGAGCATTGGCTTGTGAAGAATATTTATCATATTTTTAGAGAATCTCTTACAGTGGTTAGACTTTATTTGATCAACAACTAAAAGAAAATACATCTTTTTCTGGGCTTCTATTCTGCACACAACATTATGGGATTAATTGGCTTCTAATGGCTTATAGATTTTTCTTTTTCCTGTTTCTGTCTGACTCTATTACAGTTGCTGCACATGTTGTACTAATGTTTGGCCTTGCAGCCCTTCAGAGCCATTTCATTGCTTTTTGTGGAACTGGCTGTCAGTCCTTCCTGCAGTTCCGTTTGAGTCTATCTTGTTCTAGGGCCATGAATGCTGGACAAATAGGAGTGCTATGCTAAGATATTTTTCTATTAGTCTATTATTTTCCTTATTAGATGAATATCTAAAACCCCCTGAATTTATTGGTTTTAAATTAGGCAAAAGAAGGCATCAACATGAGACTGGGCCGTCTTTTTCTGTCCCATTCTTAATCCTCTGTCACATCATCACTGTGATTGAATGTGAAGTCAGATGCATGGCTTATCCTGCATTTTTTATTCATTTGTTCTTTCTTACCTCTTCAAGCAGCCTCTTCTTTCCCTGAACAATGAGCCAGCAGCAGGAGTGAACATTTTCCCAGTAGAGGGCACTGCACCACTAGGAAACACAGCTGCTCTGCGTCAGCCCCCAAGACGACTTTCTCTACTATACATTAAGGAAGCGTCCCCATTTTAGATGCAACTGTTGGTGATTATTTTGTCCTCCTACTCTCCCTCAGAGGCAGTCATGATTGCTGCAGAATTTGAATTTCCTACGACTTGGAGGTTCACAGGTGTAAAGAAAAGTGTCAGACATGAAGCTGCTCCTGTTGCCTCATCGAGACGATTGCTGAAATGAAGCTTCCTTTGGGTTGTTCTGTTTGTTTCTTTGTTGGCATAGGTCAACTTTATCAAGTTGAGCAAATGAGAAATTAAATAAAAACCATAAGACTGTGTTACATTAAATATGTCAGAGTGTTTTTTTGCTTTAGTCCTTCCAGCAGAGCTAACTGAAATAAATTGAAAACTAATATAAAGGTTGTTTGGATGTTTGTGTGTGTTTCATAATATCTTATTGTCTAAAAGAGGAATGAGCACAATGACTGTACTTAAAGACGGGCATCTTCTTTCTCTACTGTCACATTTAGCTCAGCCTGAGAAGACTGACTTAAGCGGCCAGTTGGGCTCAAGAGCAGCTTAAACGGACCCTGAGGAAATTGCTCTCATTTTTACTCTTGCTGTCATTTGTTCATAAACCTCCTTTCTCTCTCTCTCTCTCTCTCTCTCTCTCTCTCTGATTTGCTGCTGCAGAGCAACAGCTGTCTTAACTCATGCAGACACTGCTGTCAGACGTGCCTTTGTGTTGCATGGATACCTACAGGTGGGAGATCCTGACTTTAGAACTGCTGGTAAAGGTGTGAATAGTTTCTTCTACATCTCTATAGAAAATGTGTCAGAATTTTTGTCATTTTTTATTCTTGTTTATTAGACATTTGTCAAATGTGAGATAATTTTAGAAGGATTACTAATTGTTGCTTTAATAATTTTATGAACTCAGACAAATATGACTTTCATAAAATCATAAAACAAAAGCAAGTGATAGAAACCTGAAGAAATATTAACCTAAGATTTTAATTTGGTTTTATGAATCAACAGTGCTTCCAAACCCCAGTATGAGCGTCTCCTCCCTCAGAGACAGCTTTTATGACTCATAACGCTGCCTTACCCTCCATCGCTTAGTTTTTTTCCACAATAGAAATATGAAATGTTTAGAACCTTGGCCCACATAAATGTCTTCATTTTGGTGGATATGTGTGTTTAACAGCTTTTGTTATCTACACCCGCTAGTCACAGCTGATGTTGGAGTGTGTGTGCGTGCATGTGTGTGTGTCAATGCATCTGATTTTCCTCCATCCTCAGCGTATATTTTCTGTTTGATTGGAACGCCTGAAGAGCGGCGCCGTTTCCTGTCTTCCTGCTCCACTCATCTCCTTTTTTTTTAAACAAAATGTTCAGTGAGCTTGTTCTTCTGGCAAAAACAACACCACATCAATTAATCCCCCATTACTGGTGCTTTGTGTGTCAGTGTGCGTGTGCCAGTGTGTGTTAGAGGCTCAGATCTAATTATTGTGTGAATTTCCTCAGCATGGGGACGGCTCCGTCAGACTGCTGGTGGCTGGCGGCTTTCAGCAGAGGTACATCTTGGAGAGCTACATCTTTCCTTTCTTCATTTCCTCCTGTCCTCTCCCTCTCTCTCTCATCTCTCCCTTCATCCGCCTTACCCCACCTTTCCATCCTCATCTCTCTCCTCTTCCCACTTTGTCCGTCCTCCCACCCCCTGGCCATCTCTACCTCAGTATCCCTCTCTCACCTCTCTATCACTCTCTCACAGATGCTACATCACACCACACAGTCTCCCTCCTTCATTCTCTCCCTCTCTTCTATCCATCTGCTCTCTGCTCTCTCATTCGCTCCACCAACTCCTCGCCAGCTGTCAGTTCTTTTACCGTGGCGGAGCAACAACTGGCTTCTTCCGTGGTTGGTACAGAAGAGAGAGAGAGAGAGAGAGAGAGAGAGAGAGAGAGAGAGAGAGAGAAGGTAAAAGAAGAGAAGATCTTTTGTTCAGCATCCGTTCGCAGCAACTCATCCCTCTGTGTGAGCAGCAGCTGCAGCATCAGGACCACCGCTCCGCTGCTGGATCCTCCGACTCCTTTCTCCTCTGGGAGAGCTTCCTGGAAATGGGAGGGGGAGGGTGATCGCAACCCCCCAGTTAGCTGTGGACCCTCAGGAAGGCATCTGCAGGAGGGGAGAAGGAATGAAGGGGGAGTGAATTTTAAAAGAGATCTATCTGGAGAGCTGGGGGAGCTGAGGGGAGGCAACACCCGGGTAGATGGGAGCAGAGACGAGGGTAAGAGGCCACGCCGGCACACTGGGGGCTAAACCTTTTCTTTTTCTGTTTCTCCACCACTTCAGTCTGACTTTGAAGGGTTGTTACGGAATTACAGAGTTTCTTTTACTCTAATGAACTACTTTTCTTTGTCAAATATATTATTCTGAATGTTTTTACTTCAGACACATTTAGTAAAATGAGTAAATGGAGGATTGTGCAAAAGAAACAGGGATTTTTTTTCTGGCTTATATTTACAACAACCTGTAGGGGTTTATTTCCTGTGTGCGTGCGTGTGCGGGTGTGTGTGTGTCTGTGTGTGAGCTTGAATGAAGGAGAAGGCAAGAGAAAAGTCCAGGTGTTGATTTTAGCTGTTGCCTCTGCTCACAGAGTAATGCGATGCGTCTCAAGGGGGGCTTCCTCTGAACAATCAATGATACTTGGGCTGGCCTGTGTGCATAAGTGTGTGTGTGTGTGTGCGTGTGTGTGTGTGTGTGTGTGTGTGCAGTGATCTCTAGCTGAAGCCCTCGGGTTCCATCCCCCCACCTTGCAGATGGCCTGGGTTGGGCCCGGCTAACTGCCTGTCTGTGTGTGTGCGTGTGTGTGTGTGTGTGTGTGTGTGTGTGTGTGTGTGTGTGTGTGTGTGTGTGTGTGTGTGTGTGTGTGTGTGTGTGTGTTTGGCTGTGGGTGGTAAATCCCAGCACTATCCAACCCGGGGGGTACTTAGTGTGTGTGAATGTGTGTTTTGGGGGTGGAGTGGGCCAGGCCAGGCAGCTGAGTGAAAGAAGGCAAAAAAAAACAACATTTTCTCATTTGACTTTTTTGTTTATTTCCTATTTTGTGTCACTTTTTCTCAACCTTTCTCACTTTATCTGTTATTTCCCTCTCTTTGCCTCCGCCCGACCCTGACCTGCCCCCTCATCCTGGGTCAGTGATTATGTTTCATAGTTTGTCCATCCATTCCACTTCAGCCCCTTTGCTGCCAGAGAATTTTTTAAAGTTAATTTATCCAATTTAAAAGTAAAATTTCTGAAACAGAGTTTTTTTAAAACACTAATTTCAATTATTTCTACAAACTGAATCTCTCAGTGTAAAAAAAAAATCTAATTTGGGACAGAGGAAACACACCAACAAGCTCATTCCTCCCACTAAACCATCCATATAGTAATTGTAAATATTGATTTGGGACAACAAATCAATGGAATGATTTTGGATCAGCTCAGCTGGAGCGTACACTTCGTATTCAGCTGGTTGGTTCAATTAGAATAGGATAGAATAAATTTGCTTGAACTTTTCATGCATTATTCATGACCTCACTGAGGCGTTAAAACTCATTGTTTTAATTTCAAAATAAAGATAGAGTGCAGAGATAGTATTTATAATAAAATTAGAGTCATTTTATCATTGGAAATATTAAAGAAAACAATTGTTCATGAATTTTAAATAAGGAAGAATGTGCTTTCCTGTAAAATCCTGCAGCTCAATAGTAATTAGCCAGAGGGAAGCATGAGAGTAGATGGGTGAGCCACAAACAAAAAAAAAAGTGTATAATCAAACAAATTAGTTCCCTGTATGAGCTTTGCCCTCCTTCCTGTGGCATAATCTTTGTGTTGATTTCTTCCATTGTGGTGCAGGGTGGGGAGGGAGGCTGGAGTTGCTGGTGTTATTAATGGAGAGTACAGAGCTATTGTCACACCACAGCAGCTCTCATCTGACCTTCCTAACCCTCCGTCATCCCTGCATGTGCATGCCCACCCCCACAGCCACACCATCTACCGCCACCTTCTTTCTCCGTGAAGCCAATCCTTTTCATCAGATTTCATAACCCCAGACAGATCTGAGCAGCAGAAGCAAACCCTGATGGCGCCGCTGGATCAGGCCTTCCAGGAAGCAGGGGCCAAGCTGCACGGTCATGGCCCAGGTAGGAGGCTGGCCATGGGGTTCCAGGTTACGCCACACTCTCTTCATCCTCCTCCCACCCCCCTAAAGTCTGCGCACAGAATGAAAAAAAAAATCTAGTCAACTTTAGCATTCAGGCACACATCGTTTTGTTCTTTTTCTGTTTCTCCTTTGAAACATGCCGCTGGCTCAGACTGTAAATGCCTCCGTTATGAATTTTCTCCTGTGCAGAGGAGCCATTGATGGAGCCTTGCCTCACACTACAGCAAGGTGTCTTCAATCAATGCAACTGCCCCACTTTTTCTATATCTACATGTGTCTGTTTGCCTCTGGAGCATGAAGGGGGGCTGCTGATGGTGGAGGCGGTGACCATGGTGGTGGTGATGATGATGATGATGATGATGATGATGATGATGATGATGATGATGATGATGATGATGCAAAGGCAGTGGCGCTGCTCACATGGTTTCTGGCTTATCTCCCTGTGTTTACTGAAAGACTCTCTTCGGTGACGGGTATTCTTGGGTGGATAATACGGATCACGTTGTTATTGCTTAAGAATACGCGTAGTTGAGGAGAGTCCCCTCTTCGCCAAACACCAGCAACACCCCAAAGCCCCAGACACCCACCCACCCCACCTCATCCTGCCTCACCTTCCAAACCCACTAAGACGTCAAGGTCTGTCAGGCTAGGTGAGCCGCAACCGCATACAGCACCTTTCAGAAAGAAAGGAAAATAAACTGCAATGTTCTTTTCACCTTCATTTCCTGTCTGCTAGTTTCCGTAAGAGGCTGAAAATTTGCTTAGGTCTATCCCCCATACATTTGTCAGTGTGTCTGTGTCTCCATGGTGATGGACAGCATAATGCGCTTTTGTGTGTGTCAGTCTGTGAAAACTGTTGCCTTGAGATCAATCTTGCAAAGCAAAAACCATCTTTTTGATTCACGTTAGAGCAAACCATGGGTGTGTAGCTCCTTCTGCATGAGCAAAGGTCTCTTTCCAAAATGCATGGCATCTTGTGCATGTATCTGCATGTCCAGATTTCCACAACAGTAGAACATGTAATCTTGGCCCCGGCCACATAAAAAATGGGGAAAAACATTCTTCTCCTTACTGATTTTAATGCTGAGAGGCTCTTTTTGCCAAATTCTGGAACTACAACAATCATAACGCTCTTGTGGTGGCTTTCTGGTCTGCCATGCAACAGGCAGTTAGTTTTTACTACAACCTCAAAAAGAACCAACATCCACATTCATGACATTTCACAATTTTTAACACTTGATTATACTGGTAGGTAGTACAGCAGGGTTATGTTTGGAGCTGCACTTTAATCCAGTTCATTAATATACACAGAAAAAGACAATTAAAAAAATCAATTCTAGGATTATGTTTTATTTTTTAAATCAGACAAGCTCAAATCAACTTTATTAGGGAGAAGACTCTACAGCAGTGAACTACTTAAAACAAGAATGGATTTGTCTGGTGCTTCCCATTAAACCTTTCATTCAGTCATACTACACCCACATTCTGAACAGAACCGCAAAGAGAGAGGGGAAAACAGAACAAAGCTAAAAGAGATGAGTGGGTCCTTGCACTTAATTTTGTGTAAAACTAAAAAGTAATAAAGAAGAGAGTATTCAAATACAAATATATCATTTTCAGACCGGGTGAGTCCCTGTTTGGACAGCAGGCCTAAATGGACCTGCTGGTATTTCTAAAGGTTCTAGTGACATTTACAAATTGTCTGATTTTATTTCTTAGATCCCAATCAAACTTGACAAATGTCGGAATTGCGACCCATATGTCTTTCCACCAGTTAATTTCAGCATAGATCATTGGAAACTTTTCCCATTTCTTACTAAAAATCAGGCTGATCTTCAGGCTCCTCTGTATCATCAGAAACATATTTTGCATTGCTTTGGCCTGCAAAATATGCCTCAGATAGGATATTTATAAATTTTTTGTTGTTGTTGTGGCACTTAACATAAAGCATGAAAAACATGTGTTCTCATGTGGATAAGTAAAGGGATCACTTTTACGTAAAAGTGACTTTCACTATAAACCTCCACATTAGCAGAAAACACAACAAGAATATCAGCCTGATCTTTTCAGTCAAATAGTTCAGTTTAAAGACAGTTTCCTAAAGTGGATTAATAAAGTTCTACAGTAACTGCAGGGCATAGTATGAGTGACACGTTTAGGGCCCTTAGATGATCCTTTCTTCAATCCATCACATGAATGGCTTGTTACCCGGCCCCTGAACAGCCGATTGGCAGGCAGATGAGGAAATGTATCCACTTGATTCAGGTGTGCTGGAGAAAGGACTGGAAAAGTAGAATAGTGACTGAAGGAGTTCGGCTGGGCTCCTGATCTACAGGATCAGCTCTAAAATACATCTTGTGTCATTTTATGAGCAGCAGCCAATAAAGTTCCAAAACCAGAACATGACCTGGATCTGGATTAAAATAAGTCAGTTTAATTTCAGGAACTAAAATGCTATAAATTAGAAAAACTTCACTTCATTTGGACAGAAAGATTTGAAGACGGTTGAGCTGATTTGTGAAAATATGCTAAAGAAAAAAGATGTAAAACAATCAGTCTTCTGTTAGTAATAACTAACAGTAATAAATATGTGTTTATGCTTAAGAATCTCCTGATGGTTTTATATAATCTAGATAATGACAATACTAAAGTGTACATTAAAAAGTGTCACTCTCCCCTGGGTTCAAATGAGCAGACAACATGTAGGTATTATTGGGTGACATTCTGTTAGCTCTGGTTTCAGAGTGAAACCTCCGTTTATCTGAGAGCATGTAGTCAATGTTTTTGGGGCCGAGCTCAGCCAAGCTGTCTCCTACTTTTCCTCTTTTCACCCCTTTTTCATGCAAATGACAGCTCAAATGCCATTTAGCACAGCGCCATGTAATGCTGTTCAGCCCCTCTCTCACACACATACAGCCGAGAAAACAAAATGTCCACCATGAGCAGTCGACAGCTCAATTTATGCATTGAGGAGAGAGGTGTCTAGATAAACAATTGGGCCTGACTCATAGGGTCTATAAGCAGCCTTTTCCGTGTTGTCGGGACGATGCAGCATGAATATGGATTCCCCTCTCCTTGTCTCACAGTGCATTCTCAACCTTAACACCCATGTAAAATCCATTTAAACACCTAATAGGATCAACTTGACTCATAGACCCATGCCCTCACATATGTCACCTCCCATGATCAAGCAAAGCAGATTTCTATACTGAAGCGTCTATTTTAGTGTAAATCATTTCATGGGAAGGTTCCGTAAAGCTGTGGAATATGGGATGAGTCTGCGTCGTGCCGACTTTTCCTTCAGAAATATTTCCCAGGGAGGGGCCGATCCTGCCGCTAACAACAAAGCCTGTCTGACATGCTTGTGGTTCTAATTACATAAATCATCCCTGTCATTACAGCTTTAAATTATTCAAACAGCACAATTATATGTTTAGCTCTGAGCTTTGCTTATAATTACTGTACAATTTTTTTCTCTCAAGCGGAAAAAAACAAAGAGGTGTGTTAAACTTTCTGTGGGAGGTGATAAAAATGAAACAATTGAATAAATCGAAACAAAAAAAATTGAATCAAATAAAAAAGGCAGCAGAGATGTTTCCTGTGTTGTGTGTGTTGTCAGGAATGACATGGCGTGAACATCTTCACACTGTTTCCTGTGTGTTTGAATTTCTGTGAGTTTGTTTTCTACTGTTGCTGCTAACGGGCCTCCGCTGACTGACGTCACTGCTGCTACGACAACCACGTCTTCTGCGTTCATGCTCTCACTCCCTGAGCAGCCGGCCTGGGCTGACCACACAGGGATGAGACGGATTCACATTAAAGTCAAACTGCAATAATAACACAGGCAGGAGGTTTCAACACACTAATAAGAACTGGACTGTGAATTACTGACAACATGGGATTTTACAATAACACACACACCAAAAAGCTTTGGATTAAAATGGATGTGTTATGAAGTGCTATGCTAGTGTCACTCTGAGTGCCAGGCTGTGTTTGAGCGTCTCTGCTTGTTGTTAAACTGTTGTAAAGTGCTGCCATACTGTAAAACACTCTGTTGATGCATCATTTCAAGCACAATGGACAATTTCTCCCAGGCTCTGATAAATCAGCAAGTTTAGAAGTTGCTGATGGAGGCAGTGCTGTTTATTCTCTTTGCTGGCAGAGACTTGCTGTGGTTGTGTTTAAATACTGCTGGAGATGATGATGATTATGATGATTGTTATGAAGATAACCCGGGATGACTGCTGCATGCATTCTAATCATTTCAACCATATGTGGATGATTTTATCCCTTGTATCTCTGTCAAGAACACATGGCTGTAAATAAAAAAAAATCTGAACAATTATTTTCCAAATGTGAAGCTTTCAATCACTAAGTGGAAAAAAATGAGGGCTTAGCCACCTCTTCAAGCAGCTGCCAAACGTTTGCTCTTTATTATAGAAAACCTTTGGATCTTACTGTAGCGCCTGTCACCAAAAACCCTTAAACAAACCAAAAGCTAAAGGCAAGAACCCCGTTTCCATTTTTCACCAAGTTTGATTGGTAAAAACAGAGGATGAGTATCAGGGTTAAGCTGTTAACAGGCTCAAGAGTCTTACAGTTATTTCATACATTTAAAAGAAATCTGGGATAAGATTTCAAACTTCACATGTGCTAAAATTAATTACGACTAATTACGATTTTTATATCAGATGTTATCTGAATAATATATTTTTTGTATTTGTATTTAGAAAGGTTTTCAATTTTTGTGTGGACATCCTCAATAAAATTTTAATAAATTGTTCCCCCTGCTTTTCTGATGGTTACTTTTTAAAGATTTCTTTCAGTCTGGTCCTCAAAGATTTCAGTTATGTTAAATGTTAACATATCTAAACATATATAAATAAATGTTGCTCCAAGAAATTAAAGTGTTTGTAGGTTTGAGTTTAAATTACACTAAGAATTTTTTTTCTGCTTTGCCAGCAGATATTACAATCTCCTGTGAATTTAAAACAATTGCTGAATTTATTCTTTCAAAAGGCAATTATGATTTTCTCGGCTATATTAACTATATTAATTTGAAAATGCTAGAAAAAAAAGAGATACACCTCCCGGTTTTTTAATGTGCAATCAATAGAAGATCTGCTGTCAGAGGCTCAGATTACCAAATTACTTCCTGTTGAAATGAGGCTCCAAACACCCGCAGCATCTTAATACATTTTATCTGATGTAAATCCTGTTAAAATCACATTCATTAACATAACAGACAGCGCTGACAACAATTCACTAAGATTTTTGGGGGGTTGTATTTGACTATGTGTGTCATAAATGAAATGTTTGTCTAAAAAAATAAGTACTATAGCATATATAAAGAAAAAAGAAAGAAAGATAGGAAACTGACAGTTCTTTATGCTGTCATAAAATTCTTCTGATAGATTATGTAAGCTAATTTTTTTCTCATTATTAATCTAACAAAGGTGGAGTTTAAAGGCTGACAGAGGCTTTGGAGCCAGTTTCAGGCCACTCATTACTTATTAAGAACACTATTAAGAGAAATTGACAGTAATGATGGGAAGGACAGAATCTAGGCTGATTTGGCAAATTCGCCACAGGAAATTTTCAGCTTGATTAATTATGCATTGTTTTGCTTTGTTTTCTGACTGGATTGTTTTGTAGGAGAACAAACCCAGAAACTTTTTTAAATAAGGAAGAGTAAAACAAATATTTTTGATATGAAATTACAAAAAATGTCTGATCTTACAGTGAATGCAAATGTATAAAAATAAATGACCTTTTCTTTGTTTTAGGAGAGAATTATCTCACACTATTAAGTGATGTATTTTTTAACCCTTTCATGCATAGTGGTCACTACAGTGGACAGCAATCTAAAAGCCATTTTCTTGTGCTTCTTGTGGATTTTTATGCTATAAATGCATACAGACCATTAAAGTGGACACTAATGCATCATAAAATACATCATCAACTACTGGCCATCAGTTGCAAATGCAAGAAATTATTTTTGTTAAATCCAATATGGCCGACAGTCAAAAAAGCATGCCAACCGACCCTGACCCTTCGTCTACTGTAGTTAACTCTTGCAGGTAAAAAAAATATTGTGACATCAGATAACCCCTAAAGAACAAATACTACTGATGGATTTTTCAAATAACGACTTTGTATTTGGAGAAAATTACAATTGATCACCTAAAAAAAAATAAAATAAAAGTAAAAATAAAAAATGTTCCTACTTTTTTTTATGCCTTAAGAAAATCTAAAATAATTTGGTAAAAAATCCTGCCCACCATGCAGCCTCACCGCCTGCCCCTTCTCTGGTCCATGAACCACATCCTCAGCAAGTTCCTCCGCAAGTTCAGAGAGGACCTGCCCATCAAACTCAGCTGACCCGGAACGCCACAACCCCCTCAGAGGGACGTTAAAAAAAAGAATAAATAAAAAAAAAAACTGTGGTGAAGTAACCCAGCAATTTGAACAAACACTAACCTTTCAGCATTGTGGTGGATGTCTTTTTTAAATTATTCTATTTATTTATGAAAAGAAATATAAATAGAATATTTATTTATGAATTATTTATGATTGATTTTTTTTAGATTAAAAAAAATCAATCATGATCTTAATTCATGCATGAAAGGGTTAATCCAAAAGCTTCTGTGAGGAGTAAATGCTAGAATATAAAAAAATTTGTTGAGCTTTTAAAACCATTCATATTTAGCTTTTTGTTGAATATGGTCTTTAGGGCAAAAAAGGAAAGGAAGTATTTTCTCTAACCTGTTTCTGGGATTCAGGGTTTAATAAACGTCCCTCCTCTGAGCTTCATTGTTTTCTCTGTAAACCATTAAAAACATATCAGTGCCCCATGGAGGTTGGGTGATATTTTCCTTCATTACAGAACACACCGTCTTCAGTTGACTTTTTCTGTTTTAATAAAGAAAAAAAGAGAACTAAGCAATTTTCCACATTTTACCTGCAAAGTTATTTAGCAGAAAACAGCAATTCAAACTGTAATCGAACATTCTTGTTCCTGGAAAAAGCTTGTCTTAACTCTAATGTTTTATTTCAGTAAGAAAAAATTGGGTGTTTCCATTCAACATATTTAGAAGATGGAGATTTTTTTAAATAATAATGGAGATATACTATTATAAAAATTATGTGATTTTCACGATAATTAAATACCTTTTACAACTGGCTTGAGTTTTTCTTGTACATTGTAGCCAAATGACATCATATTATTATCATAAAGGATTTTAAATTTAATTTAATCAATATAAGCAAATGGAGCTGAAAGTCTGTGACCTGAATCCATACTCCAAACACAACCCTGGTTAAACCATCCGGCCCAGTTAAAGTCACATCTGCTTTGTAAGGTGAGGTATGTTAAGTCCAGTCAAATTTATTTAGCATGAGCAAATAATAAATTATTTATTACTTGTTCTTTCACTTGTTCTGTTTGGATCTTTAAATGTATTTGCATCGGGTGTTTCCATTCAACGTATTTAGAAATTGTTAACATATATGTTAATAGTTTATAAATATGGAGATTTTTAGAAACTCCCTATTTCTAAAAAATACATCTTGTAAGAGAAGATGTATTTTTCATCTTCTTTTAGATTTGTTTTTAATGTCCAAATGGGAAGATGATGGCAACATTAAAATCGTTCAACATTAAAAAAAGGCCAAATATTTCTGATCATTCTGATGAAATGTGAAAGTTCATTTTATTTTTATAAGAGTTAAAATGCTGTGATTAATTTGGGACATAAATAATTTTTAATCATATTTGTATTTGGCAAGTTAAAGATGATGTGATTTTTGAAATACTTTTATGCTTTTATTTTGAACTCATCAAGTCCAAACAAGGGCTGAGATAATCAATCTTCTTTCATAGATGCTAAATTCCCTTTAATTAAAGAACTGATTTTGTTTACAGTTTTCATTGATGCAAAATGTTAATCAAAGATATTTTACACTGCTGTTGTGCTGCTGAATCATCTGTGTGTTGGTTTAATAAAGGCTGAGTGAGAGGAAGCTTCCCTGCACCCAAACTGCTCCTGTCTTCTCTCTGAAGCAGGATTAGAAGTCTGGCTCCCTGCTCTCCACCCTCACCTTACCTCCCAGCCCACGGCTCAAACACACGATGTGTTTTGACTGTGCTATTAATCAGCTGGAAATCTGCTGCATTTCTGCTCTCTCTGATGTTTGAGAAGATCAACATTCTACTTGTCTTTTGATTTCTTCTTCCCTGATGACACAACAGTTGGCCAAAAGGCAGCTTCCACCTTACAGCTTATTTCTCCTATTTATTAAGGAGTACTGTGGGTGCTGACCTTAATAAATCCAACATGTATTTTTCATCTTCTTTTAGATTTGTTTTTAATGTCCAAATGAGAAGATGATGGCAACGCTAACAGTATTGTACCTTTTATTAGCAGGATAAGTGCCTCTGCTGTCAAATATGCTCGTTTAAACAAAGGCTGCTATGAAATGTATCCACATCAGCGCCTCCAAGATAGGGAGCTAAGCAATCTATTTAAAAAGCAATCTATTTCTCGCTGTTGTGGAGATTGCACAGATTGAATGGGGGAGTCCGATCCTCAGCGGACGACCCTCTCCATCTCCCCTCCACTCCTCTTTCATCTCTAAGATCCTCTCCAACAACTCTGCTGTGGGCTGTTTGTACAGAGACGGAAAATGGAATATGACAAGCATTTCCTGCTTATAATTCATTCAATTAAAGAACAGAGTTAACCATCCATGAAAGCTCCTCTTTCCCTGAAAGCCCCAAACTGCACCCAAAACATCCTGCTGCAACTACAGAAAACCTGTTCAAATGTTTCAAAGGAAAACATGACAGACGAATCTCAATTCTTTGAATCTGAACAACTCCCATGATGGGTCCCATGTAGATACTTAGGTCCAATCCAATCTAATCTAGCTTCATTTAGAAAGTACTTTAAAACATCACACAGGACTAAAGAGCTGCACAGAAGAATAAATGAAGAAGGAAGAAAATGAAAGCCTAAAAGCTGATATTATCTTATAAATAAGATAATATTCTTGGGTAAGGCCAGCCGTGCAATAAAAACAGATAAAGAACATAAATGGTGTCAAAAGCAAAGTGATGTTTTCACAGTGGACTTAAAAAAGAAAAGGGAACAGTGGAGCCATTGTGTATATTCTGAACCTGATCTGTTTTTAGCTGTGAAAATAAAATGTACCAACAAAATGTTTTTGTTTTCAAATGAATTTGTCATTAGAATAGTACCAAAACCGCAGATATTTTAAGAGTTCATGTTCACTTTGCAGCAGACGCAAGCTGCATGAATCTTCTGCCTAGAGCTGCCACTGGCTGCCTGGTGCTTTATGTGAGTGAGAAATCGTTGAAGTTTCAGATATAGATATCTAGATATCTAAAGAATGGCCTAGCTCATATGTTTAGCTCTGTTTAGCCAGTTTGTCAGATATGCTGGAGTGTGGTTAAAGCTGAGCATTGTTTTCTGCAGCAGTTTCAGGAGCAGTTTTTTGTGTTTGTTTTACACAACACCATCAAATGAATCAACATTTTGACAACAAAATGTATCTAAATCAGCGTAGACTGCTGTTCTCATCCTCCCCAGTTCACACACAACAGCTGGGAGCTGCGGTCAACGTTTGACACCATTAAGTATTTCTAAAGAAGATCCTTTGCGACTTTGTGTTTGGTGAAAGTGTAAAAAGAGATATGCAGGGGTGAAAGTAAGGGGGTACGGCAGGGTACTGCGTACCCCTAAAAGATTTAGCGGCGGTACGCAGTACCTGCAAGAGAGAGGAGCGGCTGTCTGCTGTAAAGAATCAGTGGGTTCACTGTGTAGCTGTGAGTTCACCCACTAATCAGCCGTGACTGATTAGTTTTTCAAGAACAATCTAAAACACGACTTAATCAGTTAATACATAGTTTTTTTTTCTCATTTCATATTGTTTCTGAACTCTTCATGCTTTACTAGAGCAGCGGTGCAACATGACGATCGCGGAAGGTTTTGAGTCGATCTCGACATCAGGTGACAAACTGAACGCAGCCAGGAGGCTGAGACCAACACGTCCTCCTATGACTCCTTATCAAAACATTCATAACTTTATTAAAGAACAAAAAAAATCAACAAAACATGTTCAAATTAATGATTCAAAAACAATAATAATCTCAGTAATTATTGTTTCAACAAGGTGTTGCGCAATTCTGTGCGTTTCGGTTCCATTATCAAAATAACTAGCAGAGCAGGAGTTTAAAATTAACTAATCAACCACCGCTGTGTTCATGAGAGGTTTATTAATGATCGCAAAATAAATATCAAGCCTGCAAACCTGATATCGTAACGGACTGAATGTTATGTTTTTAACGTAATCTCTGGTCGGCTTGTGGAGCGCAGGAGGTTGCCATGGCAACGGGTGTGCTTAAATGACGGAGAGTAAAAAGGTGCGAATGGTTTAGAGTTGATCACCTGTTAGAGTAGTTTTAGCTTTGTCTTGGTGCATCACAGCCGCTGTAGTTTCTGAACATTCAATAAACCACAAACTTGGACTAATTACCTCGTTCTTTGTGAGTATAAGTCATTTACGAGAAACATCAAACACGGTAAATACATTTCATTAAGTATTTCATAACCAAAGGTCTTCTACCACGATAATTGTGTGAAATTAAATTAATTGTCTAATATAAAAAATAGTTTGGTGCTGTCGGGGTCAGAGTCTGAGAGGCTTTTCCTTCATCAAACTAATTTTTTTTGCCTCTTATTTAGTGGAAATATTGATGTTGATGAGATTTTCTCCAAAATAATAACCTTTTTCAACCTTTATAGCTCCACTGTTGAAAATGAGGAGCTAACATTTACAAATGACATTGAAATAAAATTCAGTCCAACATCTGGTTTGAGGTGATTCCTCTGGATCCTGTTGGAGGAAAAGCATCCCAACTTCAGAAGATGAGCTTTAACCTAACAGAGCTCTGTGGTTCCTCCTGTCAGTATGAGAGTCAGGGTGAGGAGGCGCCATGTTAGGAAGAGAAGTGGAAGCTGCAGGATCTTCAGAATAAACAGGTCATGATGCTAGGCTACTGATTATCCCTCTGTCTGGACACAGGATCAATAGAACCAGTTTAAAAGCTAAAATGAATGGTTATATGCCAGACATGGAAAACTGGAACTGGGATACACTCCATGCCATGATGTTCAGAATTTGGGTCTCATGGCATCTCAAGGTGTCAACATTGCAGCCAGTGGGCTGAAGAAATACAGCTTTATTTTGTAGCAACTCAAGAGCTACCCTGCTTATATATATATATATATATATATATATATATATATATATATATATATATATATATATATATATATATATATTGGTTTTTTTATATATATATTGGGGTTTTTTTTGCCACCTTTCATAAATTAAAATAAGGAACACCCACCATGGAGCGTGTGATCCTATAGCGATAGACATTATTTCTATTTGTATGACTTGTTCTTTAAATAACCATTTGTATTATTTTGGCTGATATTATTATATATTAAATAAACAAATAATCAAACCAGTAAAATCCCAATAAGAAACTTAATCATAGCAAAATGTTCTGCACCATAGTCTCAGGAGATGATTGGGGGATTAAGAAATGCTGATTTCTGGTTCTTTAGGTTTTGATGGGTTTGCAGTTCCTCTCCTGATCCATTTATACAGCAGCAAACTGCGCCACGATGAACACATTTTTTAAAATTGTCTTTATTCATCCTCACTAACATTATTCAGTCTGGGATTTCTTCCCTCTCCTGTCTGTATCTTTACGAGACGTTTTGCTTCTAAAGACGGGAGAAAATCGGCAGGACCAGCCCAAAGCAAAAGCAAACTAAGCAGCTGCTTAGGGCCCCAAGGCCAATGACGTGCCACCTCAGTGGAGCTGATTGTTTTTTAATTTTATTCATTTATTTTTTTTAGTAATAACTTCTATGTCATTATAATATGAAAAACAGACAATTTCACTATGAAGTTATTTGTTTTTACAATAACATATATTAATTGTAGAAATCATTATTTTACTGATAAAAATTTTAAAAATTAAAACATTGCTCTTGGGGCCCCCTGGTGGCCGCGGTAGGTACCGCACGCTTCGCTGGTATCATGAACTGCCATGCAATGAGCATCCAAACGTTCAAAGCTCCGGTCAGAAGTTAAATATATTACATATATAGTCATTCTTATCAAAGTGTCTTGAATAGGAATCAAATAAACACAAAAATGTATTTTTTATCACATTTTACATTTCTTATTTCAAATTGCACGTAACATGTCCACTTCGAAAATACACCTAAACAGCGCCACAACACTGTGGTCTTAAATTTAAAGAAGTTGTAGAAAACTTCAAAGTGTTTTACAAACTAATCCCAGTAGTGGAGAAAGTACTCAAAAAATTTACTTAAGTAGAAGTAAAGCTACCACATTAACATTTTACTTAAGTAAAAGTAAAAAAGTCCTGGCTTTTAAAAATACAAAAGTATTAAAAGTAAAAGTGCTTGCTGAATGGATTAGCTAATCGCTAATATCATTAAGTGTACCGACCGTATTTAATTTTAATACATTGGAAATGTGCCATTTTAATAAATGCCACAGATAAAGCATGTTTTTATTGTGTCTACTCTGTAACATAGTTTAGACTTAGATATGTGATTCTATGCATCATAATTTCAGGGATGGAAACATCTCGTCTCCTGTCCGAACATAACATGAACTTCACTTTTTTTTGCCACTAGTGGCTTTTATTTTGAAAGAAATCCAACAGAAAGGGGATGGAAAGAAGGTGAGTGGGGGAGGACAGACAACCAAGGAGCCAGTAGTAGTGTTGTAGTCAAGACCACCTACCCAAGACCAAGTCAAGACCAGCACCCCGCGCTACATGACACAAAAAAATAACTTTTACCTATCAAAATGGCTTCTCAAATTGATCTGAAAGATCCACATTCCCATAAAACACCTAGATATTAAATACTTAGAGCTTAAATAAATTTAATCAGTAAAGATCCGTCCAGAAGAATCGGATCGTTCCTGAATATCATACCACTTTATTGCATTTTGGTACCAGCGTTGTCTCATATTTACGACACCTCAGTCAACACCTCCACACAATAATTCAGTTCATGAGTGATAACTTTTTTTCATCGCAGATGCAACATGTGTCTGTACAGCTAGCTTTGCTAGCAACACGTCCACATAGTTTACCTTTCTTTACGCTTTCCTTCCAAGTGACGCTAAAAGTTGAAGTCCCCACCGTCTGTGAAAGCGAAGCGCTGCTGATTTTACATGTCGCCATATCTTATGATTTATGCAGCGTTATTATATTACTGACATTAGACAGACATCTCCTCCCGCTCAGAGGAAACCACTGCGCATGTCTGGAGCTCCGCGTGCGAGTAAAGGGGGAGGCGATGGGTGACAACAGACACTAAGTCACGTTATTGCTGGGATTTTACGGCGCCACTTTAAATCCCTGAACTTCACATTTTAACGGAAAAAAGAGCAACGCGACTTGGATGTAACGAGTAACGCGACACTTTTGTAGAAATGTAGTGAAGTAGAAAGTACAGATACTTACTGTAAAATGTAGTGGAGTAAAAGTAGAAAGTACCAATTATTATATCTACTTAAGTAAAGTACAGATACACGAAAATTGTACTTAAGTACTTCCCACCACTGAACAATCCAGAGGCATTCTTTTAGCTGGAATACAGAAAATAATTATTATTCTGAAAGAAGCAATAATATTTGGGAAAGATTTCACTGTTACAAAATGAAGAGTTGCATGTACAAAATATCTGTATATTTTACCCACCTAGTGTGAAACCTGAGCATGTTTGGATGAAAACAGATCTGATTTCCTGGCAGAAATTGAAGAAAGATAAAGCTCTTCCTCAACAGCTCTCAGTTTCTCTGTTTTTAGTTTTTATAGTAGCCAGACTAGAGAAGCTCACTTCACACAGACATGTTGTGGGAAATGGACTCATGTTCTTTCTGACTACTGCTGAGCTTCACTGTCTTTTCCATCACTGTCGTCACAGTCTTTCTAGATTCAATGCTCTCACCGCTACCTGTAACATTCATGCATCACTAATAGTCTAGTTTTAATGTAAAATGCTCTGTACCTACTGCCATCTAGTGGTAAGAAAATGACATGATTACGCCGCTAGTCTCTACTACAGCAGAGACACTGGAAGATGGCATTATTTGCATATAATTAATCCAGTTTCAAAAAATCTTTTAAGACCAATTACCGTATTTTCTGGACTATAGAGTGCACCATACAATAAGCTGCACCTTCAAATAAAAAATAAAAAACTGGAAAGGTACACATAATCCGCACCGGACTATAAGCCACTGGTATCTCTGCTGCTCTCGGTTTTCCATAAGGACCCAGCAGAGGGCAGCAGAGGACTGTGTCCTAATAAATCTGCAGGCTATATGAAGGACGCAGCCCTCCGTCTCCAAAGCTGAACCATGGTTTCGTTCACACCGAGCTTAGTGCAGCGGCTCTATTTCCCTCCTGTAGTGCCAGATCGACAGCCCTCAATTTAAAATCTGCATCATATGAGTTTGAAAACATTTCTCCGTCGTGCCTGCGGCTAGCATGTGCTTGTTCTAAATGAAAATTAGCGCGTTCTTCTTTGACTTACAATTTTGACTATCAATGATTCACTTCTTGCTAAAGAGCCCCCTGGTGGTTGAAGAAAAATCCACAGAAAAGCCGCTTGGGAAAGCTTAAGAAAAAAGTAGCGTTTTATAGTCCGAAAAATACGGTAGATGAAATTGGATAATTTAGACGGCACACCTGACGATCACTCACGGCCAGGGGTGAAAGTAGTTTTAAATTCTTGAGGGCACTATGACAAAAAATTTAATAAAAAAATCATATATATATAAAGCACACACTTCTTTGTGTGCTTTGGAATTTCTGTGCTGATGAACTTTTTTGAGAAGCGATAAAAGCTGGTAGCTCTTGAGTTGCTACAAAATAAAGCTGTATTTCTTCAGCCCACTGGCTGCAATGTTTACACCTTGAGATGCCATGAGACCCAAATTCTGAACATCATGGCATGGAGTGCATCCCAGTTCCAGTTTTCCATGTCTGACATATAACCATTCATTTTAGCTTTTAAACTGGTTCTATTGATCCTGTGTCCAGACAGAGGGATAATCAGTAGCCCAGCATTATGACCTGTTTGTTCTGAAGATCCTGCAGCTTCCACTTCTCTTCCTAACATGGCGCCTCCTGACCCTGACTCTCACACTGACAGGAGGAACCACAGAGCTCTGTTAGGTTAAAGCTCATCTTATGAAGTTGGGATATTTTTCCGCCAACAGGATCCAGAGGAATCGCCTCAAACCAGATGTTGGACTGGATTTTATTTCAATGTCATTTGTGAATGTTAGCTCCTCATTTTCAACAGTGGAGCTATAAAGGTTGAAAAAGGTTATTATTTTGGAGAAAATCTCATCAACATCAATATTTCCACTAAATAAGAGGCAAAAAAAATTAGTTTGATGAAGGAAAAGCCTCTCAGACTCTGAGCTCAAAACACCAAACTATTTCTTTATATTAGACAATTAATTTAATTTCACATAATTATCGCAGAAGAAGCCATTTGTTTGCTAAATACTTAATGAAACTTATTTACCGTGTTTGATGTTTGTTGTAAATGACATATACTCAGAAAAAACAAGGTAATTAGTCAACGTTTTTCATTTATTGGACGTTTAGAAACTACAGCGGCTATGATGCGCCAAGACAAAGGTAAAAAAGGTAAAACAACCTGAACAGGTGATCAACTCTAAACCACTCGCACCTTTTTACTCTCCGTCATTTAAGCACATCCGTTGCCATGGCAACCTCCTGCGCTCCACAAGCCGACCCGAGAATACGTTAAAAACATAACATTCAGTCCGTTACGATATCAGGTTTTCAGGCTTGATATTTATTTTGCGATCATTAATAAACCTCTCATGAACACAGCGGTGGTTGATTAGTTAATTTTAAACTCCTGCTCTGCTCGTTATTTTGATAATGGAACCGAAACGCACAGAATTGTGCAACAACTTGTTGAAACAATAATTACTGAGATTATTATTGTTGGGTCATTAATTTGAACACGTTTTGTTGACTTTTTGTTGTTGTTCTTTAATAAAGTTATGAATGTTTTGATAAGGAGTCAGAGGAGGACGTGTTGGTCTCAGCCTCCTGGCTGCGTTCAGTTTGTCACCTGATGTCGAGATCGACTCAAAACCTTCCGCGATCGTCATGTTGCACCGCTGCTCTAGCAAAGCACGAAGAGTTCAGAAACAATATGAAATGAGAAAAAAAATATTTATTAACTGATTAAGTCATGTTTTAGATTGTTCTTGAAAAACTAATCAGTCACGGCTGATTAGTGGGTGAACTCACAGCTGCACAGTGAACCCATTGATTCTTTACGGCAGACAGCCGCTCCTCTCTCTTGCAGGTACTGCGTACCGCCGCTAAATCTTTTAGGGGTACACAGTACCCTGCCGTACCCCCTTACTTTCACCCCTGATCACGGCACACTAGTGTGCTGCGGCACAGTGGTTGAAAAACACTGGGTTAGAGTATCCCAAAATTGTACTAAAAATAATAGTAATATACTTTAAATATGTTTAATTAAGCAAGTGTAAAAAGTATTTGGTAAACCACTGAGTAACTGATCATAACACCTGATTTAATATTCAAAATGAGAATATTAAACAACTAAAAGTCTAAAAGTTATGTGAACATTCTGATATTTTACAGAGTATTACCAAAATACTAGTTATATATATAATAGTTAGGTTTGGAGGCTGGTTCTAGACCAGATTTACCACAGGGACCAGAGTAGACAGTGTTTTTTCTTGGCAACACTTGAAAAAGAATGAAACAAACAAACAAACAAAAAAAAAACAGAGCAATATTTCATCATTTGATATAATAAGTGAGCCAAAGAGCCAGTTGTGTCTCCAGGGATTCAGTTTGCAGATCCCTGGCAGATGGAAAGTATGATACTATCACCATACAGCAGCTAAAAGCGTCGCACTATAATTTTTAATTCATTGTTAAAGTAAAATTGTGAAGGTTAACAGCCAAATACAGGATGATTCCGTATTTTAAGGGATGGGTGGCAACACTAATGTTAGGGTCTTTGTGTTTGTACGAAACTGAGTTTAAACTTTAAATGAGTCGATTCTCATGGTTGGCTCTGTATATTTCTGAGGTATTTTTGGCTTCAAAACGCCGAGTTTGATAACGTTTAATAACAATAATTAAAACTTCTCAATGTTTGACATTGTCTAGTAAAATGTTTTTTCGTCAGGCTACACAGCTGCTACATCAATCAGCTGCTCTATGCTGTAGTTGGGAATTTATTTTACTCCACAGACTCAAGCTCAGGTTGTACAGATGTACCAGTACAGGAAACAGCTGGCTGGCAAAGGTCCTCAAGACTCTTGGTGTGATGCCGTCCGGGCCTGCCGCCTTCCCCTGGTGAAGTCTTTCAAGCTGCCTCTTAACCTGGCCTGCAGTCACCGTGAGCTGAGGGTTGGTGATATTGTCTGTAGTGGAGGAAGGGGAGGAGGTGGGGGAGTGGGAGGAGGGAGGGGGTGGGCAGATGGGGGGGTGTCGTGCAGGAGAAAGCATGAAGGTGTGTGGAGCGGCTTGAGACGGTGTGGATATGTGGGGAGATGGAGGTGACAGGGGAGTAGCAAGGGATGAGCTTGAAAAACTGGTTAAACTGGTTTGCCCTGTCCAGATTCCCTGCTGTTTGTGTGTCCTTCCCCTTCAACCCAGTAATGTGTTTTAAACCAATCCACACATCTCTCACACAGTTCTGCTCGAGTTTGGACTCAAGCTTCCTCCTTTGTCCCTGCATGTCCTCAGTGTGTCTTTGAGTTCCCGCTGCACTCTCCTCTGCTCCTCTCTGTCTCCAGACCTGAAAGCCATCTTCTTTTTGTTTAGAAGTGCCTTCAGGTCGCTTCTAATCCAAGGTTTGTTGTTAGGGAAGCAGCGTACGGTCCGGGTACGCGTGACAGTGTCCTCACAGAACCTGATGTAGTCTGTGATGCAGTTGGTCATGGTGTCGATGTCCTCCCCATGCATGAGGCTCACAGAGTACCTCCCAGTCTGTCAATCCAAAGCAGTCCTGCAGTGCCTCAGCAGCCTCCAGAGACCACCTCCTCAACGTCCTGGTGCGCACGGGCTGCCTCCTCACAAGAGGGACATACCTGGGAGACAATCTGACCAAGTTGTGGTCTGACCGTCCAAGGGGGGGAAGGGCTGTGGCGCTGTATGCATCCTTAGCATTAGCATACAGGAGATCCAGTGTTTTGTTATCCCTGGTGGGACAGTCCACATACTCCTGGAAGTGGTTAAGAGTTTTGTCCAGCGGGGCATGATTGAAGTCACCATTGATGACCATAAAAGCGTCCGGGTGTTGAGTTTGGAGTTTTGCCGCGGTCGAGCTGATGACGTCACAAGCCGCCGCTGCATCAGCTGATGGGGGAATGTAAACCGCGACCATTATGACTGACGTAAACTCCCTCGGCAGATAATACGGACGTAGTCCCACAGCCAGAAGTTCAATGTCGGGGGTGCAGATCTTCTCCTTCACGTTGACATGGCCGGGATTGCAGCACCTGTGACTCACATAAAGAGCAATCCCGCCACCCTTCTTCTTCCGACTCTTGGAGAAGTCTCTGTCCTCCCGCACCAGGGAATATCCAGGAATCTCCACGTTGTTATCTGGAACGAGCGCATGTAGCCATGTTTCCGTGAAACAGAAAATGCTACACACCCTGCAGTCCTCCTTGGTCCTCACTAACGCCGTCAGTTCGTCTGCCTTATGTGCCAAGGATCTCACGTTCCCCATTATAATAGCCGGTACCGCTGGTTTGTGCCGTCTCCTCTTCTCCCTCCGTTTGGCTCCAGACCTGCAGCCACGGCGTCTCCTCCGTATCTCGTCCGGGACAACAGGCCTGTCTCCAGGCAACAGCACAGGTCCACACAGCGCAATCAGCTGTTCGCGTGTGTAAAAGATGCCGCTACTCCTTCCAACCATGTTCTCCGTTACAAGGTAGAAAAAGTAACAACAGAACGTGGAGAACATCGACAAAATCACGTCCAGTCCTTCGTGGAAGCGTAACAAATTGTTGTGTAGTTGCAACAGATGATGAGTTAAAGGATAACAATAAAAAGAACACAGATTTAACAAACACGACGAGAGCTGCTTCTGCAAGCAGCCGGCTTCACCGGCGCCATTTTCTTTGATCATTACAGGAAAATCGTTTATCTGCCATCACTGGTAGCTATGCTAACTAGACTGAGCATTAACAACAGGCTATGCTAGCTACATAATAGCACAGAGTGAGGCAGAGGAAGGATGAGCAGCACCACATGAGATTGTGATTGACAGCACTAAACCTCTCCTGCCTCTGATTAGTTGTTTTTAGATAGCACTGGGAGAAGGCAGGGGAAATAGATTTTTCACAGATTATCTCTCATTACTGTCACAACATAATGACAGTTTTAACAAATATGTGGATTTTTTATTTTGTTTTATAAAAGCTACATACTGTAGCTTTAATTTCACTCAGGAGAGAACAGGTTAGGAGGGATGTGGGTTGTAACTGCTGCTGACTAACTCATCTGTTGTTAAGTGGCAAAAGGTACAAGGGACAAGTTCAATATATTTCAATATCTTTGTAATTTTTTTTTCTTAATTCATTAAATGCTAGTGAAATGGAGGTAATCAGTAGTCTGTAGCTAAGCTAACTATGCTAAATGGTTGATAATCTCATACAGTCTATCTACCTCTTTTGGAGAAAAACTGGGTTATAAATTGACACTCTTGCCTTTTTCACTCTCTCCCTCTCTTTCTCTCCATATATTTTTTGAAAACTTGACTTTATTACTTTTCTTAGCAGCATAGTAATTGCCACAGTCGTTCGTGTCTTCCACTGTCTGGTCTGCAGCTGAACAGCGATGAATAATGAATTAATTAAATGAAGGACCATGCAGCTCTTTTCTCATTGGGGAGGCAGGCAAAATGATCCTTTCTATACATGCCTAACCCTCACCCTGATTGGCACACAATTACTAGGCCTTAGTTTAAAATAAATGCTTTAGACCCCATAAAGGACTGCAGGTCTTAAGCAGGTATCTCACTGTAAACGCAAAAAGGTCCCAAAGAGAATACATGTGTAATATGTCACTAGAATAATTTTAAGGCAGTACAAATGACACGGTGTGAGTGTGTGTGTGCATGGTTGTGTGTCCTGTGTGTCTCTGTGTTGCCCTGCGACAGACTGGTGACCTGTCCAGGGTGACCCCGCCTCTCGCCCGGAACGTTAGCTGGAGATAGGCACCAGCAACCCTCCCGACCCCACTGAGGGACAAGGGTGAAAGAAAATGGATGGATGGATGGATACAAATGACACTTAATATTTTTTCTCTAGACGGCCATCTTTCTATATTCACTCAAACAAGATCTGTGTGAAAGGAATTTCCTCCTCTGTGTCCTCAGGTCTGCCAGGTTTCCCAGGCACACTTTGTGTTCAGCTTAGAATACTGCAGTCTCAGCATTCACCATCTGAGAATGATTATATGTGTAGTTGATCCAAATAAATTATGAAAACAGTCATGAGAAGATCAGCAAGGTTTTAACTGGTTTATGGTCACAGCAAACAAACAGCAGCTATTAGCCAGCCTTTTGAATGTAATGATGTTAACATTTCTTTCACCAACCACAAGAGGGAGCTTATGTAATCTAAAGTAGTGAATGTGCCAAAGTTTGTGAGACGTGGCTTTCGATCCCGGTCCTCATGGACTCCTGTCCTGCATGCTTTAGGTGTTTCCCTTCTGCCACTCACCTGACTTTAATAAGTGGGTGATGAACAGACTTCTGCAGCTCTGGATGACTGGATGAATGTCATAAAAGAGGACATAAAAATAAAAATATTTCACAATGAAAAAATAATTAATAAAACCTAAATAAGCTATTTCAGGATGTAGGTTATTTTCTGGTAGACCATCATCATTTTTAAATTCTTTGTTAGTAAGTTTAATTAACTGCTATGGTAGATTATTTATATTGGATTAATGTGGTTCTAATTGGATAAAAAGAAATCTCCTGGTCTTACAGAAAAATATTTTTTATGTCATTTACCCAACATAAAAAAAGTTATCTATCTGTAGACTAACTACTGTCACATCTAAAATATGTGAAACTACTGTATTTTCAGTGAATATATTGGATGTTAACATTTCTTTCACCAACCACAAGAGGGAGCTTATGTAATCTAAAGTAGTGAATGTGCCAAGGTTTGGCACATTCACCTTCAAACTTATGAGTTGGCATAAAGGGAAGATTTATCCTAGCTGTGGATAGAAGTTTACATCCACTCGTGATAAGCTTCATATTCAGTTTAGACTTTTCATAACTTTTCCAAGGTTGGGTGATTACACAGAATCTACCCACAAGGACTTTTGAATCAGGAATTAGGCAAGTCTGGATTAATATTGGGCTTTTCCTGATCCCTACAGGGTAATACTCTTCAGTCAAAGGTATTGGGTCACCCATCAAATAAATTGTTCAAGACCGGTCAACAAGACTTTGAAATTTTGCTGCAGCCCAGAGGAGGGGGGAATGTGATGAAGGGGGATCGTCAGATAAGGCTTCTGCATGTTGGTGTTCCCGCTAAAGCCTGAATAAACCCAATTTGGATTGTCTTGGCCCTTTTATCGCAGCTGGTGGGGTTTTCAGTGACTGGGAACAAGAACACAACCTGTTGAATGTGACAGATAGCCAAAGCGCGGTGACGTAAAACAGATTGGAATCCCAAACAGTTGACATATCGCGCAATTGAGAGTCCGGTGGATGTCGGAGATGATATGTGGAAATATTTATTATTATATGCAAAGGTCATTATTATATATGTTTATTAGTTAAAAATGTTAACTATGAAAAAACATAGTCACCTCCAAATCATAGTGCAGCAAATAGAGCGGCTGCTCCCGTCGTCTTTTATCCACCGCCTTTTCGTTTTGTTACGTCTTTCATCTCTTAAAATGACTCCACAAACTATCACTATTGCTTCTACATTGTCATCCATGTTTGGTTATTCTAAATTCCTGTATGCTATGTTGGGGGTTTTACTGGATTATCCTCTGCATTCGGGATGTTCGTGACTGGAATCGGTTCGTGTGGTGTGTTGCTCCTACGGTGTGGCTGAACACGAACCGATCAAACCGGTGATGTAAGTGGTCCGGTATGAAACGGGGGTGATAGAACGACACAGAACTTTTAAATTTCAATAATCAAAATACCGAAATTGTTTCTGTTGTTTTAAAAGGTTTATGTCAGTCTGCAATTTTCCCATCGATACGCCCTGCACCTTAGGGGGTAAAAAAACCAACCAAACAAAAAAAAACAACGCGCACATTGGCAAAACTCTGAAACAAAAGAAGCGGGACATAAAATGGAGCGACGAACTAGATGTGAATTATGGCATAAAAACAGAGAATCCGACACTGAATAGTGAAAAAATCAACACATGATGTGAAACACATGATGATTAGGCGGCGCAGCAGGTGATGAGTGAAGATTACTGATGGTCAATAATCGATCAAATGAATCTAGCAATGGGAAAGAAACTAAAGTGGACATAGCAATAAACCAAGAGAGGATAAAACTAATCTAAGGAAACTAAATGGAAATGAATGAAGAACAAAATGCAAGAATAAACTAAGAAACTAAAGTAAATACAGATGAATAAACTGGTATGGCAAGACCTTTCGAGCAATAATTAATACAGATGACTGTATGGCAAGAATAAACAGACACTATTTCCAGATAAAAGGTAAAATAATATTGTTGAAGTGCCATGGGTTGAGACCACATCTAATACTGAGAATAAATATATTTTACAGACCATTACAGTAAAGAATTTATCACTTATTTATGTTTTTAATTAGATTTGATATTTTTATTTCTTCAATATTATTTTTCATGTCAGTGTTAATGTCATGAGGCTGATGACTCCATGACACTTTCAATTTGACTCATTAGGATTTGATTAAGAACCAGATTTGTTCTTTGTAATTTCTGTCCAGTAAAACTATTAATCTATAATCAATAGACAGGTCTATATAAAGATATAATCCATGTTTCTGTCTCATATTTGTGTGGCATTAAAAGGACCTGAAACTTTTTTTGTTTTTCCACTGAAAGCTCTGGTTTGCACAATAAATGCCATGTGGGTGAAGTTTTATGGATGATACTCTGATGTCCCATTCTCCTGAAGGCAGCACAGAGCTGCACCACCAGAAACTGACAAACACTGAAGAGAAGAGCTATGATTAATGTAGTTACAGTTCTATCTAGGGGTGTAGTGATACAATAATTTCACAATACGATGCGATATTCTGGTCACGATACGATATGTATCACGATATTTGTTGAGCGATACGATTCTGTGCTTTTTTACGATTTTCTGAAAGATTTTAGAAGGACAGTGATTTTAGTGACATTTTGTGTTCCATAGGCTTGAATTTAGTTAACTGAAAATTGATTAAAAGCACCACTACACAATACCTGACTCTGATTGGACAGTTTAACAGTCTGCAGATGGACAAAATGAATCAAAGATGCAGTGAGAGAATTAGTTTCTGTCTTTTAATTCATGTGGATTTGTCATAAAACTCAAAAGTTTAAAAGGTAATCCAGGAGCAGAGTGGGGAGATTATCAGCCTCTGTAGACTCTCAATATGCAAATGATTGCATTTATGTTTTTTTCTTTTGGTCACTATGGCTGCGTTTTGGAGTAAAAATGCAGCCACAAATGCAGTCTTTTGGACTATGGGGGAAAAGGTTTTCCTACCTTGGTTCCCGGAGTTAGTCGTGGCTGTAAGCTGTTTACTACTAGCTGCTAAAGTAGTGGCTCCGCCTCACCCCGTAGTGATCGACTCCCTGCAGCTACGCAGCGCCGCTATTCCCCTGCTTGGGTCTCTGAGTAGCTGCCTCTCAAACTGCCAGGATCTCATAGTTCTCTCAGTCTCTGATACTCTTTGTCTGTTACTAATAAGAATGATCGATCAGCCATTGTTATAAAGGAAATCCTCACTGCGCCGCGGATTCTGGCTGCGGGTTTTTCCTCTGTGTCTTCCTGCTCAAACCACAGCGCCGCTGCTGCTGCGCGCCCGCTTCGGATGTTATCAACCCATGTTCTTTCTTCAGGTAATCCTTTATATACAGAACAGAAACCGCTAAGATAAAAACTAATTACGAAGTGAATGCTACCAGTCGAAATTTGCATTAATTTCGCGATCTCACTGCTTTTGCAGCTGCTCCGTCCGTTCCGCTCCTCTTTCACGGTTACTTGCGCAACTTTACTACGTTTCTCAGCAACAAAATACAGCCCATCGTTATTTATTGAAGATTTTACGTGTCCAAAAACACACGTATCTAATGTTAAGTTTCGTACGTTTGGAAGCTCATTCCCTCTCACATAATCGGAAAAACCGGGGATGGCGGCGCTTTTGACATTTCTCTGACATTCGGAAAAATATGGTTTACTAATTTTAGCATAACTCAGGTTATACTTGGCCTATTAACACAATTTAAAAACTGGTGTGTAGTTTATAATGTGCACTTTAAGCTCAAGTTGAAAGTGAGACTGAGGGAGGCGGAGTCTTGCTGCTACGCCGTAACAAACTAGACGTTAAAAAGAGCTATAAGGCTATGGACCCCTATGGTTTAACGGATCGATACTCGCGGATGAAAAATCGATACTTTCCGAGGGCGGAAAATATCGATATATATCGCCGAATCGATTTATTTCTACAGCCCTAGTTCTATCCATGTTTTAATGTTGCAGAGCTCAGTTGTTTTGCAAATAGTTCAAAGTTTAAACTGGCATGTTGAACATCTTTTATCTGCTCATTTTGTGGAATATTTAACAACTAGAAAATGGCAAAGAACAAGAATATGTTTTCCACTCTGATTGGCTGTTGTTAGGCCTACCAAGTTTAACTTGAATGTTCATTGCATTTTTCTTAAACGCCTGTGAAAATAATTTGTATTGTCATGACTTTTTGTTTTCTGGGAAATTATTTTTGATGATAAATACAGAAACAAGCATAAAAATCAAAACATCTACAATAGTGATAGTAATATTAATATTAATAATAAAATAATAGTCAGTGCAAAGTAGCCTGCAAATTCTTTGTTGGGGGGCAGTGAGGGACCTGGATAAAGGCTGGGGGGGCACTGGCCCAAAAAAGGTTGAGAAACACTGGTAATGTTGGTTATGATGCATGTTCTAAATTACTTGCTAAAATATTGACTAAAAGGACTCTTATTTAATGTTGAGGGATTTTTGCCTGTAAGTCAAACCTTTAAGACACAGACATTTTACATTTTGTTTTGAGTTGAAATGTACTGAAGTCTTATTTAAGTTTGAGTGTTTAGCTTCTTAACTGTATTGTTAGAAGCAATTGTTTCCACTATTCAAAGACACTTTTTATTAAACTGTGGCAATAGCAACGCTATAGTAAATTTCTATCATAACTATAAGTTTCAGGCTCAGGATTTTTTTTTACTTTAAGCCCTGGCAACGAGACGGTCCCATCTGGGAGTGACGAGAGACAATGACACCTGAAGTGTTGTTTATATCAACAGCCTGCTTGGTCTCTACGTGGTGAAGCAGTTTGAAGCTTCATTGCCTCATTAGCAGCCGATCGCCGCATGTTATACAGAGCGGGTTTGTAATGTGGGACTCCGGGATAAATTGTTTCTTCTCTGGGAATTTTCCCCTTTGCAAAAAAACTTTCCAAAGACATCTGATCTGTTTCTTACTCATTTTGCTGCTTGTGGCTCAATGTTGGCGCGCAAGTAACCGAGAGAATCCGGTTAAAGGATTTTCAGAATAAAAGATCCTCCAGACAAAATAAAAGATCCTCCAGTGGTCCCCATCCCCCTGTACCCCCGGTCCTCCTCATTCAAACCGGTTTAGTGGTACATCTGATATACAATACAATCTGTCAAAACAGATTGTATTGTGTGTGTGTATATATATGTGTATATATATATATATGTATATATATATATATATATTTAGCTATACAGCTATATATATAATAGCTGTATAGCTCAATAGGTAAGTCACCAGTCTTCCACCCGGGAGACCCGGGTTCGAGGCCAGGCTGGGGGCTGGGGCAAAAAGTTACAACGGTGACATTGAGCTGTCAGTGTGGGTCCTTAGGCAAGACCCTTGGAGCTATATAGCCTACCTCATACCATGAGAGACACAAATAAGCACGACATGCCGGCTCAGACGTCGCCTGGCCAAACAAGGTCTGCGTCAGGTGCTGGGGAACCAGAGCACCCTGATGAAAAATGGGCTACTGGAACAAGACGGAAATGGGCGAGAGGTGAAAACATGGATCTGTTGGAATGCTACTACTCAAGTAATCCTAGTCAGAGGGGCTACATGCAAAGACTGTGGGAGGAATGGTTAGCTCGACATCCCCAGTCAACACTAACTGCCAAACAACTAGTAGCTCAGTGTTCCAACATGCCAGGTCAGAAGGGAGTCAACTACAACTCCCCGCCCAGAGACTGGGTATGTAGGCCCAGTAATGAACAAACCATCTGAGCTGAACGAGGCAGCAACTGACCTGACGCCAATTACAACGGCTGAGTGAAGTACCATCAGAAAGTCTCATTGAAGATGTGAATGCAGCGTTGAGAACGATCCCTACCAACACCATAACAGAAACCAATGAGCTGATATACAACTCAGCATCAGTGATCCTTGAGATGCTTGGTTATAAGAGCAACCATGAGACCCAATACCCACCATGGAAAAGACGGTTAGAGGCTAAGATCAAGATAACAAGGAGGGAAGTGAGTCAACTGTCAGAACTCCAAAGGGGTGCAATGAAAAGATCAGCACTCGAAACTGCCAAACAAAGGCTCCAAGCCTTGGCCAGCCGCCTAAAGAGATACACGAGAGAGAATGAAGCCAGGAGGATTAACCGGCTCTTCGCCACCCAACCAGCTAAAGTGTACTCTCAATGGCAGGGTAATAACAACAGAGCAGACCCACCCAGGCTGGAGACTGAACAATACTGGAAAGGCATATGGGAAAGGGAGGCATCCCACAACAGCAATGCACAGTGGCTAATCTCTCTACGAGAGGACCACAGCAACCTCCCTGAGCAAGCCCCGGTAACCATCACAGTGGCAGATGTCCAAGACAGAGTCTCGGGTATGAAAAACTGGACAGCACCAGGACCTGACATGATCCATGCCTACTGGCTTAAGAAACTCACCATGAGCGACTGGCAGCTCAACTGAACAAAATGCTACAAAATGGGACTCACCCTGAATGGTTAACTGAAGGGCGCACAATCCTGATACAGAAGGAACCCTCGAAGGGTTCAATCCCATCCAACTATCGACCTGTCTCTCTACAACATGGAAGCTCATGTCAGGCATCATAGCGGCTAAGATAAGCGGGCACATGGATAAATACATGAGCAAGGCACAGAAGGGCATAGGCATAAATAGCAGAGGAGCCAAACACCAACTCCTTGTAGACCACACAGTCGCCCAAGACTGCAAAACCCGACACACCAACCTGTGCATGGCTTGGATTGATTACAAGAAAGCCTATGACTCAATGCCACACACTTGGATCATTGAATGCTTAGAGATGTACAACATCAATAGGACGCTAAGAGCCTTCATTGCAAACTCGATGGGGCTGTGGAAAACCACCCTTGAAGCCAACTGCAAACCACTTGCACAAGTGTCCATCAAATGTGGCATATACCAAGGAGATGCTCTGTCCCCACTGCTGTTCTGCATAGGCCTGAACCCTCTCAGCCAAATCATCAACAAGACTGGCTACGGATACCGACTCAAGAATGGGGCCATGATCAGTCACCTCCTCTACATGGATGACATCAAGCTGTACGCCAAGAGCGAGCGAGACATCGACTCACTGATCCACACCACTAGGATCTACAGCACTGACATTGGGATGTCATTCGGACTAGAGAAGTGTGGTCGGATGGTTACAAAGAGAGGGAAGGTCGCCCTCCTGGGTCTCACTCCCAGGAGGAACAATAGAGGACAGTTACAAGTACCTGGGAATACCACAAGCAAATGGCAACCTCGATGAGGTCACAAGGAAAGGAGCCACAGCCAAATACCTCCAACGAATAAGGCAAGTCCTGAGAAGCCAGCTCAATGGCAAGAACAAGATCCGTGCAATAAACAGCTATGCCTTACCAGTAATCAGATACCCTGCCGGAGTAATTAGCTGGCCAATGGAAGAGATGAAGGCCACGGATGTTAAGACTAGGAAGCTACTAACCACGCATGGAGGATTCCACCCCAAATCCAGCACCCTGAGACTGTACACGAGCCGTAAGGAAGGAGGCAGAGGACTAGTGAGTGTGAGAGCCACTGTCCAGGATGAAACATCCAAGATCCATAAATACATCAAGGACAAAGCCTCAACGGACGATGTGCTCAGCGAATGTCTCAGGCAATGGGGAACAGAAGACAAGGTGCTGGAAGTACCATCATGGGGGGACAAGCCCCTACATGGGATGTACCACCGACAAATAACTGAAGTGGCTGATGTCAGGAAAACCTACCAATGGCTGGAGAAAGCTGGACTCAAGGACAGCACAGAGGCTCTCATCCTGGCCGCCCAGGAACAGGCCCTAAACACCAGAGCAATAGAGGCTCAGATCTACCACACCAGACAAGACCCAAGGTGTAGGTTGTGCAAGGAGGCCCCTGAGACAGTCCAGCACATAATAGCAGGGTGCAAGATGCTGGCAGGGAAAGCGTACATGGAACGACATAACCAAGTGGCGGGCATAGTGTACAGGAACATCTGTGCAGAATATGGACTGGAAGCCCCGAGATCAAAGTGGGGAACACCCCCAAAAGTGGTGGAGAATGACCGAGCTAAGATCCTGTGGGACTTCCAGATCCAGACAGACAAGATGGTAATGGCGAACCAACCGGACATTGTGGTGGTGGATAAAGAACAGAGGAAAGCCGTTGTGGTGGATGTAGCAATACCAAGTGACTACAACATCAGGAAAAAGGAGCATGAGAAATTGGAGAAATACCAGGGCCTCAGGGAGGAACTGGAAAAGACCTGGAAGGTGAAGACCACAGTGGTGCCTGTGGTCATCGGGGCCCTCGGGGCAGTCACCCCCAAACTGGAGCAGTGGCTCAAACAGATCCCAGGAACAACATCAGACATCTCAGTCCAGAAATGTGCAGTTCTAGGCACAGCCAAGATACTGCGCAGAACCCTCAAGCTCCCAGGCCTCTGGTAGAGGACCCAAGCTCAGAGGATGAAACAGACCACCGCGGAGGGTGAGAAGGGAATTTTTATATATATATATATATATTAAAATATATATATATTAAAAAAAATATATATATATATATATATATATATATATATATATATATACTGGTAAAAATAATTTTTCTATGGATTTTATAATTTCTATTATTTTTACAATACTTTTATTTTTTAGAGTTCATAACTGTCAAAAATTCTTGAGATATATGTTTATTGAGTTATGGTAATTCCATTAATTTTTTTACGATAATACAATGTTTTGGATATTACGTTCAGTAACTGTTGGTCTTTTACCGTTTTTTACCGTAAATTTACTGACTTTCTTTACTATCAGTATTTATCAGTATCATTCCATGTCCTTATTTTTTAATGCAATATGCAACTATACATCATCCCATTAAACTAATTTGTTTGGCACTGTGAAGTAGACATCAATAGTGCATTCAAAGTCTTACTCATTCACCCAGATTTCTGGTGTAATTTTCTACGTGTTTTAGAAAGGAGCTTTGTACTTTGCAGTTTTCCTCACTTTTAGCTGACAAAAATATTTGACTCTCTGTCAGAAGCTCCATGCTGGATTCTCAATAATTTCAAGTTCTCTTACCTGACCTATCTTCTCGATGGCTTCCTGATAGTGACCTCCCCATCTTCTCCTTGTTACAGACTCAGTGCTGTAATTAAGGCCTTCTCAGAGCTGGGTGTCCCTCTTTCTGAAGAAAAAAATGATCAGCCCATGCATGTCTTTAGAGTTCTTGGGCATTACTCTCAACTTCTCACCCCTCTAAGAATTTTTACGTCCCTAAAACATTAATCTAATTTCTTTACTCCTGTCAAACTTCTCACTCACTGACAAATGTTCCAAGCAACATTTACTTACACTTCTTAGCCATCTGAACTATGCCATTTGAATCATTACTCAGGTTAAAGCTTTCATTTCTAGTCTTTTGTCAAACGCAGTCAGCATCCCTTCTCCTCATGGTATGCTTATCTTCAGTCGCTCCAGCAAGATGGAAATGCGTCTCTGGCACCATTTTCTTTCCTCATAGAATAGCATATCTTTCTTTTACAGCAACTTTCTCACTCCTCCCAATGGCATTCAACTCTACAGGTTAATTATAGAAATCATCAACAAAGGCCAATATTGCTCCTTAGAAATTATGCAGCTATTCTAGGGCTGTGCAATAATATCAATTTTGCAATATATATCGATATTTTCTTTCCTAGAAAAAAATTGATATTCATCCGCAAGTGACATCCAACTGTCACCTTGCTCACTCACTGCTTGCTTTGCCGGGAGGGTGATTAGGTTATCAGGCTTAGTGATTCCTTCAAATGTTAAGTGTCAAGGTTAAAAAGGTATCAAACTATTCCGAGCAGGTACTTGGTGCACTTTATTTACTTTACATATGCATGTAAGCTACAGTTTGTACTGTTTCAATTAAAAGAAACATGTTTCCTCACCTCTTCTTTGATTCATTTTGTCCAGCTGTCAAATTTAAGCCTGTGTCCATGTCCAACCAGAGCCAGGTATTGTGTAGTTGGTGCTTTTAATCAGTTTTCAGTTAAATTAATTCAGTCCAACTCTATAACAGTCACAAAATGTCACCAAAATCACTTTGTCCCTCTAAAATCTTTCAGAAAATTGCAAAAGTGTATTGAATAGTATCGTTGGCTGAATATCGCAATATATATCGTATCGTGAGCAGAATATTGTGCATCGTATTGTGAGATTATTGTATCACTACAGCCCTAGTCTATTCACAGATTTACTCTGGTTTCTGCCCAACACCAGTTCCTGCCTTGAGCAGCTCATTTTGCAGGAACTCAAAACAACAATGCTGACGCTCTATCTCGTTTTCTGAATTTCAGACTCTTTGCTCCAGCTTCAAAAACTCATCCCATTCTAGTTCCTGTTTTCTTCAACAATATTCAAAAAACTTTGCGGTTATTCTACTTCCTTAATGCTTCTCTTGAATCCATCCTTAACAGCCTGACTCCTCACACTATCAGACTACAGTCTGGAATTGCTTCAAATCTTTCTATACGGCTCATCTACTTAATTTTCTGTCTATTGACATCACAACCATTTGTGTCTTCATTACCTACTCTCAGTCCTTAAAATGTGTGCCTTTACCATTCAGACCCACAAAAGACTCAGACACAGTGTTAAATTTAACTCTTTAAGTGTTTATTTAACACTGCAAAATTTGCTGTGTATGCTCCATATTTTAGGTGGAGAGGGTGTGAATACAACCATTGCAATGCATTCATCGTCTTCATTCTCCTGCTCTGGGTCAGACTCTGGCTCCAACAAGTAAGATTGGATCTTGGTCTTTCATTGTTGATATCGTTGACAAACTTGAGGAAAAAGTTTTTCTTCTGGTAGATAATGCATCACTGCAAAGAAAAAATATTATGTTTTAGCGAGCAGTATGGGGATAAAATGTAAAAATCTTTTAAGTGGCCAAAAAAGAATAAATAATTACCACCAAGAAAATATTAAAATCACATCAGAGCATACATTCATTTTAGAGTCCTGTAGGGGGAGATCATGCTGTAAAATTTAGGCATTGATAAAACATTTTTTGTTCAATTTTGTCTTTTACTGTTGCTAAAATGCAGGCTGTCATTATTATTCACCAGAAATTCCAACAAAACATCATTATTCACACACTTTCCAGCTGGAATGCATGATTCTGTACTGCAAATGGATTGCAATAGCCTTAGGCTGTCAAATAGCCAAGCTGATCTACATTCCCTTCTGAGAATCCTCATCTTTTCCACCCTATTCTGGTGTAGCAGCTTTTGTTTCTTCATGACCCTGGATACTTCATTGCCTGTAGCATTGCCCTGGTCACCCAATATTAATTGGTCCCTAGCCAGAGTTTTAAAAGTGCAGGAGGGTCAAAGGTAAACTTCTTAAAGAAGGGGCTGATGAGGAGAGATACCACTGCTGCTCTGGTGATCTACTAGGTAAACCATAACCAACTACTGGAAGACCCTGAGAGAATAAGCAAGACGGCTTCGACCAGGAAACTTATTTCAAAGCACAGGCTGCCAAGTTGGAATATTGGGCCATCAATAGTGAGACCATTTTCTGAAAATATTTCCATACAATGTTATTGTTTTCCTATCTTTTATCCATGTCCATCTAAATAATGGTCTTCCCTGTTCATAATTCAAGGGTCCACTTTCTAATTTTGTCAATTTGAAGAATGTTTATATGATGCATCATGATTAAGACCAAAAGTATTTGTGAAACCAAAAAGGAAAAATCGAAATATACGATAAAACCACTTGATGAACTACTGTGCTTTCATTTCATGTACTGTGTTTTCCGCGCTATAAGGCGCACCTAAAAACCTTCAATTTCTTCAAAAGCCAACAGTGCGGCTTATAATCCTGTGCGCCTTATATATGGACCAATATTGAGCCACAACAGGTTTAGCAACTATGGTAAGCAGCCGCTGACTTCATTTTTGCCCGTAGAAGAAGAAGCGCGCGGTGCATGCTGGGATAGTTGTCAGAACGCTGGTTTGTTAATAAAGTTACAAACCAGCGTTTGTATCTACCTACCAACCATCTAGAATCAGGTTGTCTGCAGGTCATTTAGCACCACGTTCTCCACCAACATGCTGTGCGCGAACGGAGAAGGGTGACCATCGTCCGGCCACGCCCCGGCCCAGTCGCGGAAAGCTCTCCTCGCTGACCGGAGTCGGACTGTTTTGTTGACATTCTTTATGTCAACTAAGTGGCTTTATATATTCATCCTTTAGTGCAGCTTCATCTAGTGGATGCATAACGTAACTCCAGCCTCTACTGTAGCGTCTATTCTAATCGCCTTATAATGCGGTGCACCTTATATATGAAAAAAAGTTTTCAAATAGGCCATTTATTGAAAGTGCGCCTTATAGTGCGGGAAATACAGTACACAAAAGCTTTTAATAATACATGTTTCTCACAGAATACTAAAAATGTGTCTCTGAAGTTACATCAGAAAAAAAGGGTAAAGGAGAGAAGAAAAAAAAAAGAAAAAGAAAAAAGTCATGCGCTTCCACATAGACCTAAAAGAGGGACGGACAAGGAAGAAAAAAAGAGAAGACGGAAGAGAAAGCCGCCAAACAAAGAGGGCAAGAGTTTGCAGACTTTTTGAATCAGATCCTAGTCAACCTGTGTAAAACTGGTTGATCTTGTAGATGAGCAGAGAGGCAGCCGGTAAGACATAAGCTGTATTGTTATGAGATCGGACCGCAAAGTTGTCTACATTCCTCCAGCCAGGCTTCCAGTTTGGCCGACCGGATCATTAGCATCTAATAATGACAGCTGAACTGAAGTGGTGGATTGCGGCGGTGACGCTTTCCTTTCATTGATGGCCTTTTATGATTGAATTGATTATTATATTGATGAAATGGATTTGGGTTCAACCGTTAATTAATTTATCATCTACTTGAAAGAATAACTTAAAGCTAAATTTATAATAAATATTTATTATTAATGTTGAGAAGCAGATGTTTGTATGTTAAGAAATGTATGAAATGTAAATATAAATATTAACTTGAAATGCACTTTAAAGTTATGTTTAAAGTTAACATAAGTTTAGTTACTTGTGTATTTAATTTTGATTACTTTGTTTAATTCGAAGTGGGTTGCTTGGTATTATCTATATAAGTTGCCATTTCCTTTGTAATTGAGTGAAATTAATTTATACAGATTAGTAATGTTTTTGGGGGGGTTTGTTTAAAGGTTTTTACCTGCACCTTCTGGATCAACGGTGAACGTGTCCATACACTGTGAAATAAATGGAAGTAATAGCAAGAAAAACTGTTTGGTCCTTCGAGTAAATCCCTGTCATTAAGAGTCTGCATGGGGTCATCCATCCCTTTTCAAGAGGGCAAGTTGCAGAGTTTAAAAAAAGAACTTGACAGCTTTTGTCTGCAGTAACTGGGTTAAACACCCGCGTCTTTAGACACTGAAGTTTTATCAAAATGTAAACAACTAAGGCTGATGAGTTCCACCTGCACTGGCTGCCCAGACTATCCAACTGAGATCGTCTCTGGAAGAGATGTATAACTCGCACTCACTCCTGAAGCCTGGTAGATTATCGGTCAACATCACGCTGTGTGTGTACTGTATGCTGCTTGCAGAAAGAAAACAAGCATATATTATTCTGCTTATGTACAATTTGGCTTATAAAATTATTTGTATCTGACTGCCAGCACAGATCACCACTCTTCACCCAGAAGAGATTTCCTTTTATATTAACTGTTAAGGTCCGCACAGGACACACAACATAAGGCAGGGGTGCCCAAAGTTGGTCCTCGAGGGCCGGCATCCTGCATGTTTTAGTTCTCTCCCTGGTGGTAGTAACAACCTCCTCAGCAAGTCAATGTTCCTCTTAGGCCTCTAATTAGCCATCATTTGATGCAGGTGTGTAAAATCAGGGAGAGAACTAAAACATGCAGGATGCCGGCCCTTGAGGACAGACTTTGGACACCCGTGACATAAGGAGTCCAGACCAAATTGCATAAAACAAAAGGTTTTATTCGATCCGAGGCTGGACATAGAGGTACTGGGGAATCGTGGCAAAATAAACAAAATTGTGGGAGCATTCACGAACCAGCCAGCAGTTGACCGTCGGATTCGGGCCGCTCCCCTCACCCTGCTTCACAGGATCACTCACCCTACAACCAAAAACCGGAAAACCTTGGCTTGGCCAACGATCCGCAGACCTAAGTTAACAAGAGGGAAGTTAACAACAAAAATTAACATCAATGGAGCGGGAGCGAGGCTCAGAGTCACGCCACCAACCAGGAGCTCTTCCAAACTTCCTCGCTCGTCTGGTGGGTGGGGCTTGATCCTTTTAAACTCTCCCCAGCCAATCAACTGCAAGAAGAAAACAACAATCAAACAGGGATTCATTCACAACCGTGACAGGAGCCCGTCACATTAACATAAAATCTTAGTCATATAATTAGCAATTTTCAGTCAAAAACAAGCTAAATATTAAAACTCACAGAATCCAGACTCTGAGTTTAATATCTCAGAGTCTGGAGATGATTTACATCATCTTATGTTCTCTTCTAGAAAACCAACATAAAGTCTAATATTGTAACCAGTAAAAAGATGTCTACCCAAGTAGATAAGTGTCTTTTCTCTTGGATGTATTTGATGCATTGTGGAGACAATTTCACTGAAACATGTTATGTTGTGGGGATTCTGCTCTCTGTGGGGACCAAACTCAGAGAGAAATGCTGTCTTTGTGTTACGGGTTAGGTTGAGGACTAAGGTGTGAATGAAGTTTTGGTTAGGGTTAAGTAGGTTGTAGAAATGAACTTAAGTCAATAAAACGTCCCCGCAAAGAGAGAGACACAAATATGTGCATGTGTGTGTGCAGGGGTGCGGTATAGGGGGTAAAATGATGACAATTCTAGGGCCCTAACCAACAGGGGGTCCTCCACAATTTATTTTTTTATTTATTGTTCATAGAAATAAAAATAAAAAAATTGTACCCTGTGAATTACAAAATTAATCACATTGTATTTTCGAAGATTGTTTTTAAGCAGTAAAAATTTTATGTTCCCACTCCCAGACCAAAAAACACACATCCATATTTGCCCTGAACCCCCCTGCATGAAATGGCCCATTCCTGCTTGGAGCCCTTCACCGTGACGCTGTTCAGCTGCAGACCAGACAGTGGAAGACACGAACGACTGTGGCAATTACTATGCTGCTAAGAAAAGTAATAAAGTCAAGTTTTCAAAAAATATATGGAGAGAAAGAGAGGGAGAGAGTGAAAAAGGCAAGAGTGTCAATTTATAGCTCAGTTTTTCTCCGAGAGGTGGGTAGACTGTATGAGATTATCAATAGGGTTGCCACCTTTCAGAAATAAAAATAAGGGACGATCTCGATTGCGCGTCGTCCTATTCTCACGGGGTGGGACGTCTACTGCAGTGATAGACATTATTGTATGGCAGTGTTTTTTGTTTTGAAAAAGTGATCCATTGTTCATGCATAGAGAGCAGTGGTCCCCAATTGGTGCAGGGCCGCACAATAAATAATTAAATATTTCCGTTTTATGTATTATTTGAGTCTGGAGGCTCTTTTATTTTGAAAAGGAGATGAGTAGAGCTTGTGAGTCTTAAGTCTGGTTTAGACGGCAAGATTCACCAAACCTCTGTGACCACAGAGCTGATAAAAGTACAACAGGTTCGATCGGTTCGTGTTCAGCCACAAGGCAGGAGCAACCTACCACATGAACCGATTCCAGTCAAGAACATTCCGATTCCAGAGGATAATCCGGTGAAACCCCCAACATAGCAAACGAGAATTTAGAATAACCAAACATGGATGACAATGTAGAAGTAATAGTGATAGTTTGTGGACTCATTTTAAGAGATAAAAGACGTAACAAAAAGAAAAGGTGGTGGATAAAAGACGACAGGAGCAGCTATTTGCAGCACTATGATTTGGAGGTCACTATGTTTTTTCATCGTTGACATTTTTACCTGAATAAACCTAATAATATATAATAATGACCTTTACATATAACAATAAACATTTCCACGTATCATCTCCGATGTCCACCAGACTCTCAGTTGCACGACATGTCAGCTGTTTGGGATTCACCTGTGTTCTTACGTCACCGCGCTTTCTGATTGGCTACCTGTCACATTCAACAGGTTGTGTTCTCATTCCCAGTCCAGGAAAAGCCCACAGGCTGCGATAAAAAGGAAAAAAAAATTGGATATATTTAGCGCAGTGGTTCTTAACCTTTTTTGAGGTACCAAACCCTCCAGTTTCATATGCGCATTCACTGAACACTTCTGTAGTGATAAATTAAAATATGATTTTTTTCCCCCCAAATTCAAGACATAGGAGTGACAACTAGACAACTAGGGTCTAGTTGGGTCACAACTAGAGTCCAGTTAGGTCACCCCAAGATTACCAAGTCTTCTTAAAAGGTAGAGTCTCTGAGAACAGTTCTTCAAAATATAGTCAGTGTTTTCAGCAAAGTTGAGCTGACTGTCCAGGAACGACCCAAGGTATTTAAAATTTGCCACAGTTTCAACAGGTTGGCCATCGAGAGAAACTGGAACCACTTTAAGGTCTTCTTTAGATCATTTAATTAGCTGTACATTCGTAAGATAATGAAAAATTTATAATAAATAATAAAGACTTTGCGGTATTCTGATTTAGTAATGTAATTATATTAGCTGTAATCACCCCCACACCACTAGAGGCAGCAGCAACCCCGAAAAGATGTGACTAAGGAGCAGATTTAGAGAGAAGAACCTCGCTGCAGCAAACAGAAAAGGGCGGGGATGGACCACTGTCAGTCTCATACCTTATTTAGAAATGGGATCATTGCAATTCGGAAGTGAAGGGGGAGCTATTTCCTATACTTCTGTTTTTATTTTCTTTTTAAATCTGTCATATATTTTCACCTTTAGGAAGGTGTTTCACTCTCAGAATGTATTTGAACTTTTTTTCTTTTATTTACTTCAGCACAGCTAACAGTTTTTAGCAAATTCTGTAGCTTTCGGTGTACTTCTAAATCTGCTCAAGTCGCATCTTTTCGGGCCTGCTACGGCCTCTAGTGGCGTGGGGGTGGTAACACGACTGCATTACTAAATCAGAATACAGCAAAGTCTTTATTACTAATTATGGCATTACTGGAACAGTAAAAGATAATTCCCTCACAAAAGAACATGCCTTTTCATTTTCTTAAGGAAGTAGAGCTAATTAAATGTGATAAACAAGAACTGAAAGTGATTACAGTTTCTCTTGATGGCCAACCTGTTGAAACTGTGGCAAATTTTAAATACCTCGAGTCATTCCTGGACAGTCAGCTTGACTTTGCTGAAAACACTGATTATATTTTTAAGAACTGTTCTCAAAGACGCTACCTTTTAAGAAGACCTTGGGGTCAACTTGAGGATGTTGAGTTAAAATGTTAAAACGTAACACGTGTAATAATGTGATTTATGAATATGATTTATCGTTTTAGAGTCAAAGGAAAATGTCCTCGTTGATAGATTAAATAGCTTCATCTTATTTTTTTCTATATATAATACTCTGCAACAAAAACGTCTCTCAATAATATACATGGCAATGTAAAAGCAAAAAATGAATTTTTGCTTATATCCGTTTAACAACCCTGATTGTAACAACCTGGGTTGTTATTCTTCTGTACCTAATTCATTTGTTTGTTATTGACTTTTGCTCAATTAAATTTCTTACGTATACATTGCAAATGGTATTTTTATTATAGTTGATTATGTTGTTTTTCATGTCTCCTTATTTCTTTCATTCTTTTATTATTGTTGGAGATATATAGGTATTATTTATAATGCAAGAAAGCATTGTTTGACATTTAATTAGCAGTGCATCCTTAAGAAAATGAAAAAAATGTTGTTTTATAATGCCAGTAATGCCAGAATTATTAGTAAATAATGAAGACTTTGTGGTATTCTGATTTAGTAATGTAATTATATTAGTTGTGTTACCACCCCCACGCCACTAGAGGCAGTAGCAAACCCGAAAAGATGCGACTAAGGAGCAGATTTAGAAGTACACCGAAAGCTACAGAATTTGGTAAAAACTGTGAGCTTTGCTGAAGTAATTAAAGACAGAAGTTCAAATCCATGCTGAGAGTGGAACTCCTTCAATCAGTGCTCCTCTGCAGCTCTGATTGGCTAAGCAATGTAACGTGATCCTCTGCAGCAAGTGATGGCAAAGCGGGGCGTCATCACGACTTTACACAAGTGTGTCTTTACCTCCACGGCAGAGGCTCCGCCGAACCCCTGAGACCGACTCACCGAACCCCTGGGGTTCGATCGAACCCAGGTTAAGAACCACTGGTTTAGCGGGAACACCAACATGCAGAGGCCTTATCTGACTATCTGACTGTTCTCCTCCCGCCCCTCCGGGCCGCAGCAAAATTTCCAAGTCTTGACCGGTCCGCGGTAATAAAAAGGTTGGGGACCACTGGGTTAAAGCACCCCCCCAAAATTGTACTCCAATCAGAGTAGCATACCTAAAAGATGTTTAATTAAGCAAGTGTAAAAAGTACTTGGTAAACTACTCAAGTACTGAGTAAATCAGTGTTTCTCAAACTTTTTCAGCCCAGCAACCCCCCAGCCTTTATCCAGGTCCCTCACCGCCCCCACCAAAGAATTTGCTGGCTACTTTACACTGACTGTTATTTTATCATTAATATTACTATCACTATTGTAGATGTTTTGATTTTTATGCTTGTTTCTGTATTTATCATCAAAAATAATTTCCCAGAGAACAAAAAAGTCATGGGAATAGAAATTATTTTCACAGGCGTCTAAGAAAAATGCAATAAACATTCAAGTTAAAATCGGTAGGCCTGACAGCAGCCAGAGTGCAAAAAATATAATTTTTCTCTTTGCCATTTTCTAGTTGTTAAATATTCCACAAAATGACCTGATAAAAGATGTACAACATGCCAGTTTAAACTTTCATCTATTTGCAAAACGACTGAGCTCTGCAACATTAAAACATGGATAGAACTGTAACTACATTAATCATAGCTCTTCTTCTCTTCAGTGTTTGTCAGTTTCTGGTGGTGCAGCTCTGTGCTGCCTTCAGGAGAATGGGACATCAGAGTATCATCCATAAAACTTCACCCACATGGCATTTATTGTGTAAACCAGAGCTCTCAGTGGAAAAACTAAAGTTCCAGGTCCTTTTAATGCCATACAAATATGAGACAGAAACATGGATTATATCTTTATATAGATCTGTCTATTGATTTATAGATTGATAGTTTTACTGGACAGAAATTACAAAGAACAAATCTGGTTCTTAATCAAATCCTAATGAGTGAAATTCAAAGTGTCATGGAGTCATAAATAAATAAGTGATCAGTTCTTTACTGTTATGGTCTGTAAGATATATTTATTCTCAGTACTAGATGTGGTCTCAACAAACCCATGGCATTTCAACAATATTATTTTACCTTTTATCTGAAAATAATGTCTGTTTATTCTTGCCATACAGTCCTCTGTATTAATTATTGCTCAAAAGGTCTTGCCATACCAGTTTATTCCTCTGTATTTACTTTAGTTTCTTAGTTTATTCTTGCACTTTGTTCTTCATTCATTTCCATTTAGTTTCCTTAGATTAGTTTTATCCTCTCTTGGTTTATTGCTATGTTCACTTTAGTTTCTTTCCTGTTGCTAGATTTATCTGATTGTTTATTGACCATCAGTAATCTTCACTCATCACCTGCTGCGCCGCTTAATCATCATGTGTTTCACATCATGTGCTGATTTTTCACTGTTCAGCGTCAGATTCTCTGTTTTTATGCCATAATTCACATCTAGTTTGTCGCTCCGCTTCTTGCTTCAGAGTTTTGCGCAATGTGCGCGTCGTTTTTTTTTTTTAGCCCCCTAAGGTGCAGGGCGGTCGGGAAACGTATTGATGGGGAAAAGGCAGACTGACATAAACCTTTTAAAACAACGGAAACAATTTCTGCATTCTGATTATTGAAATTTAAAAGTGCTGTGGTACCGTTGTTCTATCACCCCCGTTTCATACCGGACCACTTACAGCACCGGTGTTAACACTATAAAATGAACGCTCTCTATCGTGGTATCACCCATGGAGGGATTTCTTGATTTTAATGGATTCATTTTTCAGAGGGATACAAAGTGAGGGTATGGTGATTTTAGTAATTACATATAAGAGCAATTTTCTGTTGTCCTTCCATGGAAGCGGGCAGCCTTCAAATGGAAATAAAACACTTTAAGCAGCTATAAGTTGCTGCTTAACATGATCAAAGCACTGCCAAAACATAAAAATACCAAACAAAATGAATCACAGGAGTGGTGAAGCTACCAGTAGCAGGAGAACGGAGCTGCGCCAAGAAGCTACAAACACTGAGTAGAAGAAGAAGAGCTTCCATTGATACAGTTGCAGCCAAGCATGGTTTAATGTTATACAATACAGTTTTACCAAGTTGCCCAAAGTCTAAACTGACATTGTTGTGCATATAAGGTGTAAAGTTTACCTTCGACCAAACGCCCCCCAAAGGCATCATAGCGCCCCCCTTTTGTAAAAATGTCTGCCAGCGCCCCCTGCCGTCCTCTGAACGCCCCCTGGGGGGCAGTACCGCCCACGTTGAGAACCGCTAGAGTAACTGATCAGAACACCTGATTTAATATTCAAAATCTGTCCTCAGACAGCCAAAAGTATAAAAGTTATGTGAACATTCTGGTATTTTAGTCAGTGTTTTTTGAAACAAACAAACAAACGAAAAAACAGAGCAATATCTAATCATTTGATATAATAAGAGAGCCAAAGAGCCACATCTGTCTCCAGAGATCCAGGTTGAAGATCCCTGGCAGATGGAAAATGTGATCATATCACCATACAGCAGCTAAAAGTGCAGCCCTAGAATATTAAATTCATTGTTAAAGTAAAATTGTGAGAAATCCATCACTGAGTATTAACATAAGACATTTATTTAGTATAATTTCTTAGGTAGCCCATTGGCCCCCATCTAGATCTGCACCTGGGATGCAGGTCTGTGTCTGGTGCATTAATAATACATTAAATGAGCACTGAACTCATAAAATATATCAGCATTTCAAAATAAAGCATACAGAAAGCATTAACAAGCCTTTTAACCCATTTCAACCCACCGGTCACAATAGTGACCAAGAAATTTTTTTCACAATCAAGGACTCCACAAAGCTTACTGATTACATTTTCAGTTAATGTTAAGCAAATATTGAAAGTTTAGAGCATTTGGATAATACTTTTGCAGCATCACATATTTAGAGTAAATTATCATATGAATAGAGCTGATTATATCTGCACCATGGCGAGAGGAAGACTGCCTGCCACAAACCTCCCAAAGAAGAGGCTAGTAATGTATGTTTAAATAAACATACAACAAAGGTTTTTGGTGCACTTTAAAGTGTCTATTTATGATATTCACCTTTACATTTACAAAAATTAGTTTGGTGTGTGAGCAGGATGTGTAAACATGTTGACGGTCACAATAGTGACCGGTGGGATAATACATATAGCCACATTCTTCCAATTCCGAACTTTTTAATTTTTAAGATTAATTTTGAGTTTGGTTTGTTAATTTTATTCAGAAGAAGAAGAATTAAAATCTTTTGACTTGTTTTATTCTCTCTTTTGCCCGGATTCCTTGATGTTGTCATTGTATCAGCTGAACCATAAAGACAAAGACAAACGTTTTCCAAGTCCAAACATGACATTTATTAGACAAACAACTAATGAAACTGACAAAACTCAATAAAATCACAGACCAGCAACCAATTCAATATTTAAAGTTTAAATCTCAATTTCAATATTTAAATCTCCGCCTTCAGGAACTCCACAGACATCCACACACCAAGACGAACTTACGTGGAACCATTTCACCAATAAGTTCCTGATGCTGTCTCCAGGGTTACCCGGAGACAGCATCACGGGTAACCCTGGAGCGATCTGAAGTTAAAGTTCCGGGTCCTATATTTTTATAGGGAGGGCGTGTTTCCCTTCTCTGCTGTATTCAAATTAGGGGACTGTCCTTAGTTAGTTCATTTAAATCTAGTCAACTATGTTCCAGTAAAAACCTGTTTTTAAGATCAAAGAAGTGTTATTTTCTTTTGAATGGAGACAGATGTTTTTTATGACCCTGTCCTGAGAGGAAGCTCTACTCTGTTGGCAGGACCAGATTGTTTTACACCAGCTGTTAAATCTTATCAAAGTGGTCAAAAGGTTAAACTCACACACTGAGCCACGACCCCCTGTGAATGCCTGCTCAGTCCACAGAGAGACTAGCTGTGTTTTAAATTATAGAGAACTACAAGCTAAGTTATTTTAATTCAACTTAGTGTATAATGTTTCAATAATAATATTCTACATAAGAGATTACGCTGATTAAACCATGGATATAATTTGGAGTGAATTAAAACACTATTAATTTTTATCTAATATTGAACATATGGTTAAGTTTTTACAACTAGCTTATTTTAAATGTATTTTCTTAACAGGTTATTGATCTGTTGTAATTAGTGATGACCAAACAAAGCATACAACAATGTAGTTATGAGAAAGATGGAATCCTTACTGATTTTGGTAGTGGTGACTTAGACATGGACTACAAGGGAAAGATGGGCCATTTTCCATCCCCAATTTTGAATGCATATGATCAATTCATGGGAAAAGAGGATAATCTGACCCTTCGTCAGTCATGTGGTACTCTGTTACCACCTGCAAAAGTTTATTCACAGAGTTCTGTATCCAATCATGTTTACAGGAAATTGAGAAGAAGGAAGAAATTTGGTAGTAAATGGTGAAACAGGGAAAACCACAGCCTATAGAGGATTGTCAAGTAAAAACAAAAAAACAAGAATCAAACTTTTGTAAGCATTTACAGCCTTTTCTATGAAGTTCAAATAGAGCCATTTCCACTGACCATCCTCAGATATTTCTAGAGTCCGCCTGTGAAAAATTCTGTATTCTGTTCTTGATTAAGAAAGGCACACACATGTCTCCAAGATCCTACAGTGCAGGTCAGAGGTCAGACACCACGCATGAAATCAAAGGAATTGTCTGTAGACCTTAGAGCAGGGATGTCAAAGTCAAATACACAGAGGGCCAAAAAAACAAATTTGCTACAAGCCGAGGGCCGGACTGGTTTAATGTTTATTAAAACATATTGAAATGATTGCACATAGCCTATTGAACCAAGACCTAACACAGTGTATATTATTTAACGATTAAATGAATAAAGCAATATTTTGTTATGGCTCTGTCAGTAACTTCAAGGGAAAACATTTTTCAAGAGGAAACAGCAACAAATTTAATTGTTTTTAAAAACAAAATATGTTTCTTAATATCAAGATAAATGCATAAATCAAAGTGCATGCATTATAAACTGAAAATGCATTACTGTGCTGCTCTATGATTCTACCGATCACTGCTTTCAAATAGTAAAGTAAAAAAATAAATCAAATCAGTTGTATTCTTTCTCATGGCTCTTATCTGCAATTTTACCTGAATCCATTCAACTGAAAAATAAATACAATAAAATAAAATAAATGGCACACAGACAAAACAATACTTCATTCAAAGAAAAATCACGTTTTGTAGAAACAAATGTAAAAATTTAACTGAAACTTATAAACTGAAAATACGTTACTGCTCTGTGATGCTCACTTGTCTGAGGCTGAGCCTGATACTTGGAGGTGTCTCATCTTTTGTACAAGTTCATCAATGTTCGGGGTGAGGCTCTGAACTGATGAATAATGAAGCCGTTTGGGCGCGCTGTAGTCACTTCGCGGGCTACCGTTGCATTATGGGAAATGTAGTGTTTGCAGGCAAAACACGAGCGGGCGGCTCTGGCTTGCGGGCCGGTTCTCATAGTAATTAAATATCATTCAGGGGGCCATAGATAATTGATTTGCGGGCCGGATGTGGCCCGCGGGCCTTGACTTTGACATATGTGCCTTAGAGCCTAGACTGTCTTAAGGCACACATCTGGGGAAGGATCCAGAAATATTTGTGCTCTGAAGGTCTCAGTGTGCTCAGCCCCCGGCTGTTGGCATGTTCGGAATTGAATCCAGGACCGTCTTGCTGAAAGGCAACAGTGCTCATTGTACTTAAGCTTATAAAAGACAAAGAACATAGATATGTAAAATGTTAATTATTAGTTAAAATGTTTTTAACTAATAATTAAAAATGTCATTAAGTGAACCGTTAATTGTCTCTGAAGGCCAGCTCACCATGTTTTCTAAGAGGCAGACAGATAGATTACCTGACTGCATCAGGTGATTGTTGTATAGTCAGAGTTCAGTTTCTGGTTTCTTAGTATTGCTACGTCTCTGTGAAATATGAACAGCAATAAAGAAGAGAGAAATGGTGCAGCTTTGGTCAGCTTCCTGACAGAGCTGCAGTTTTGTGTTGAGAGTGAAACACTGGAACTACATAATATTAGCTTGTGATGTGAATTTTATGTCTTGTTTAGATTTAAAAAAAAAAAAAGTTAATGTGTCACTTAAATCCAAAACGTTACACATTTAAAAAATTAAGTTAAAGAATGTAATTATATTTATATGTATAGTGAAATAATCACCTTATCTGAGTCTTTATCATTATGTTTGGGCCAGCTGTAAATTTCTGTAAGACAAAATGAAATACCTGGGTTTGAGTCCATCAGAACCAGAACCTCAAGGTTCTTCATTGCTGAGTGTTGCGGGAAAGTGGTCCATAGTGTATTCATGTCCCACAGAACTGAGGAACAGATCCGTGTTCTACCCCAGGAGAAGCTGGGTAGAACCAAACTCCACATTTACCGGTTAGTGTGCGACTTGCCAGAGGAAAAGCACCTTATGTTACCTTCACTTGTTATCATAATGCCATATATATCAAATATGACTTGTAAGAAATTTGACATTATTTAATAAATTCAAATTGGGCTTCTGTCTTTTTTAAAACTCCTTCTCTTTCTGAATTTCCGCCTGCAGGAAGTCGTCACGACATTGCTCTTCTATTAACTCTTTAGCAACATTTTTACCAGCGTAGCACTGAAAAGTAACTCCTATTATGAGCTCAGCAAGTGGGTGAAATATTAATGAAATGTCTTGCCAATGGACACAATGACAGAGGTGGACAAAGAAGGAATGTTTGCTTTATTCATTCTCTGGTTGACTTCTTGTTGCTTATTATATGTTAAAATGGACTGATAAAAATTTCAATGCTATTAGCAGCCCTGTTTTTCCCCTATAGTACCCTATTTAGCGATTATAAAAGATAGCTTTCATTAGACTGCAGACAGTTATTAAGTCGTAGCTCATGGAACACAATGTTGTGTGCATATTCAATATCTTCATTAAACAATTATAGGGCTTTTGTTAAACTGGTTAGATGGCTAATGTTGTTAAATCTTTTGCCAGAGGCCCAGTTCCTTGAAAGATGATACAATGAGGGGTGAGATTTTTCATAAGCCTGGCTAGAGCTTTCATAACAAAACCCTGGTATTGTATGTGTAACGGAAAGGTGGTTATAATTAAGATGTGATGTGGGATATATAATAGATAATAAGTTTTACTTGTTATCATCATCCGCCAGAGGCCTCAAAAGATTCAAAGTCTTTTTGTGTGTCATCCTGTGGACAGAATATAAACCAGACTTCCTCCTCCTCAAAAGGAGGAAATACATTTTTGTATAGAATTAGATTTGAGCAACAGGTAATCAGTACTGTATGTATTTATGTCACAGTTGTTACTCTTGTAAACTTGGAGAAAGAAGGTTTCAGGTTCAAGTCCAGGCCAGCACCATTCTGCTTTGGGATGTTTTTTATGTAAATTAAATGCATTCATATTCCCAGATGAGCTTCTCACCCTGTCTATGTGAATGAGATGTGGTGTGCAGATGACCGACATTCACAATGTTTGCCAATTTGACTGATGGCATCAAAAATACTCTGTCATAATTTAGTTTTACCCCACAATTTTTAAATGATAATAATGACATGTTCAATTGTGTTTATTTTTCATTCAGTTTAAATAATATTCAGCAAGCTGAACATAGAATCCACATCATTTCATAGATATAGATCAGTGGTTCTTAACCTGGGTTCGATCGAACCCCAGGGGTTCGGTGAGTCGGTCTCAGGGGTTCGGCGGAGCCTCTGCCGTGGAGGTAAAGACACACTTGTGTAAAGCCGTGATGACGCCCCGCTTTGCCATCACTTGCTGCAGAGGATCACGTTACATTGCTTAGCCAATCAGAGCTGCAGAGGAGAACTGATTGAAGGAGCTCCACTCAGCATGGATTTGAACTTTTGTCTTTAATTACTTCAGCAAAGCTCACAGTTTTTACCAAATTCTATAGTCTAAATCTGCTCCTTAGTCACATCTTTTCGGGGTTGGTACTGCCTCTAGTGGTGTGGGGGTGGTAACACAGCTAATAAAATTACATTACTAAATCAGAATACCACAAAGTATTTTGTGTGTCAGGGGAGTGGGGGGGGGGGGGGGTTGGATTAAGAAGGGTTTGGTGAATGCGCATATGCAACTGGGGGGTTCGGTACCTCAAAAAAGGTTAAGAACCACTGATATAGATTGAGTAAATTGAATGTTGGTATTGCGGACAAATGCCAGAGGTGTAAAGTGTCTGTTGGGGGATCTTTGGAGTTGTGTACAGTTGCAAACCTACTGGAATAATGTAATTCTGATAACGTCAGAGGTCTGCGGACTTTCTCTGGATCTTGATCCTAGGATTTGGATGCTTGGAGATGTTGTGTCACTGAAATTACTTCCTTGCAACTAATTTGTTTTGCTGGCCTTGCCTGTGGAAAAAAAAGTGTACACTTAAGAACTGGAAATCTACAGAACCTCCAAATAAGAAACATTGAATCAACAAACTGTTGTACTGCACTCCTGAAAAAATGTCTCCATTAAGTAAGAGGGACATTAGAAGAGTTTAAACAGACATGGACTCCCTTCCTGGACATTTTAACAAGATTGGAAATAAGAGACTACATGTATTTAGGCCTGTCACGATAACAAATTTTGCCGAGTGATTAATTGTCTAAAAAATGATTGCGATAAACGATAATATTGTTTCAAAACCGTTTGACGCTGATTTAATGGAAATGTCATAATAATGCATGCGATTTCCTGCCATAGATAGATACACTTTATTTTTGTGTATTTAAGAAAAAAGAACACATAACACTGGAACTGATGAACTAAATCAGTTCCAGTGTTAATGGATTCTCAGTCTCCATTGACAAAAAACGTACTTGAATAAAAACTAAACAACATAAAGCCAAAGTGGAAATAAATACTGCATTCAACCAAAATAGTGCAGATATAAAATCTGTATACTATATTGCCCTTCAGTAATCACGAGATTTAAATAGAGAAGATGGGCACATCCGACTACCTTATGGAATAGTTTTTTTTGCCCCTATTTTCCCCTTATGACAATCTTAGAATGTTGGTCGCTGGTGGTTTCGTAACCGATCATCCTGCAGTGTGTTACGGTGGATCGTCGTGGCCGCTCCGATCTAAATCAGGGATTTCCCCTGACTGGAAGCGTCAATGCAGCCCGCTGAATGTGACAGGTAGCCAATCAGAAAGCGCAGATTCTCCTCTGCGCTTTCTGAGGGGAAATTACGGAGGGGAATCCCAAACAGCTGACATGGCGCGTGCAGAGGGTGTGGGGGCTGGGGGTGCTTGAGCACCTGCCCTTCTTGCTCCTTGCCCCCCAATTGCCCTTTTGGTCAAATCTATTTATTTATTTATTTATTTATTATTTTTTGGTATTATTATTTCCTAAGCCCTCTTCTGACACATAATAACAAATACTAAAATTATTAGTTTTTTGTTGTTTTTTTCCCCCCCCAACATAATAAGCCCTCCGGTCGCCTTGTTACCTTTGACCTCTTGCCATGACGCAGTTGCCTCTCGCGCAGTGAGATAAGGCGGCTAACTGGAGCTCAGCGTAGTGAACGTTCCAGATTACAGAACAGTTTTGGTGAATAAAGTGGAGACTTGCTGCTTGTCAGATGACGGAAAACATTGAAGTATCGTTTCTGCTTCAGCTCGGAGTCGCGGTTTAAGCAGAGAGGTAATGAAATACAACAGACACTGACAGGCCTCTGCGTCTGCCTTTCTCTGAAGAACTACTGAGGGGAGGAGACAGACTGGTGAGGAGAAACTGTTCTTATCTATCGATTCACTATTTTTATCCATAGACATTAATACATAGACGCCTCATGCAGCGGGCCGGTCCGTTGCTGTGATACGTAACAGCGTCCGCCATATTGAATGTGGAATATGTGCCAGTAAGCTAATAAAGTGAATGGACCGAACTTTTATAAAGTGCCGTTCTACAAAGTATTTTCAGTTAATACCTGCTATTGACACATTTTCTCACACACATTAATATATTTGGCAAAGAAATGACTAAAGAGAGTTTCTAACTTTTGATGTGATTATTTAATTGTTTTGGGGCATTTGTGAATAAAGAGCACAATGTTTTATTTGATAGAAATGATTCTGATAATTTTTTATATTGAAATTGATAAACAGACACAATTTTTACAGTGTTTAATTAAAGAATATATTTGCATAATTCCATAATTTAATGTACATTTAACATTTCAAGACAAACAATTTTCCTGTATTTATTTTTTATACGTTATTGAAAACTTACTTTTGATTTATAAATCAGTCATTGTCAAACATTAAACTACATATTTTTCTTACTTTTTTCCAGAGAATAAATATTTATTACAATATACATCAACTCTGCTATTGACAGCAAAGAGTGAAAATAATTCAAACAGAGTAAATTATTTGTATTTCATTACATAAGCTGTATTAATACACTAATACTTCAGATTTAGATATTTAAAAATACACAAAGTGAAAGAATAAAAGATGTATTTATTATACTGGGAACACTGGTCACAGGCCGGGCTTCAGTCTGCTGGTCACACTGGGAGAACTCAATGACTTCTGAGACGTCCTGGTTCACAGGCTAAAGCCAAGGATAAAAGAGAAATTATTCAAAAATGTAATAGAAAATACATACGATATATGTTTCGTATACGTTTCCTTCACATTCATAAAAAGACATTTTCAGCATGTTGGGCTCTGAGTAGCATCTTTATAGCTAAATATCGACATGGTGAAGCTGAGCTATAAACAGACTGAAGACCAGCAGCTCCAGCTCTGATCCTGACTGATCTTTCCTCACAAAATCCTCTGGTTTTAAATGAACTTCTCCTCTAACAGCAGTTTTTCATCAGCTCTCTCATTAGAAAACAGTATGAAAACGTTAGCTGCTACGCTAACAACCAGCGGTTATTTCGGGCCAATTTAGCTACATAGGAAATATTTTTCGGTTGTTTAGAAGCGAATTTCTGGCTGCAAAGTCAAGCAATTGTGTTCTTTCTTTCTTACCTGAGGAAGGTAATCCTAATGAATCCAGTTTGTTTCGTAAAACGGATGAAATAAGTCCACACAGCACAGAACTTAAGGAGCTCCGATCGCCCTGCTGCCACATAGAAGATGGCGGACGCTGTTACGTACAACTCAGCGCTCCATGAGGCGTCTACGTATTGATGTCTATGTTTTTATCATACAGACATTAGACTGTTGTTGTTGTGCTATTAGCTAGCTGTTAGCTAACGACTTTGCTAGCAAAGCTAGATAACTAAAAAGCTTCTCCCCTGTATTGTTAATGATATTATTCATTCTTCAGTATCGCTTATGCAATAAGGCACATCGCCCGTCCAAAACCAATCATCTCCATAATGGATATATGTCAGATCTTCTCATTTCCTTTGCTGCATAATGTACATTTCATTTATTCTAGCGTTAGGTTAATGCATCTTGAAGGAGAATAACACTTAAATTAAAGTCCAACAAGGATATTCATTTAGAATTAAAAATTACTCACCTTGAACTACATGATAGATATAATGAATGTAATGAAAGTGTCTTTAATGAAGAGGAAAAAACTCAACAAAGACTTTAAGAAAGTTTAGGGTCTGGTTCGCAGAATATGAAGTTAAATATTTTTTTTCCCATTTCTTAAATGAAAAAAAAAACAACTAAATAAAATTGTAATCAAAACTTTTGGAATTGTAATGATTCCTTTTTTTAAAACAAAAAGTTTTGTTTAAAAAACTTTTTTCTAAATTAAATAACTGCTTTTTGTCTTGTGAACTTAAAAGTTATTTGGCAAACATAAACTCTTATTTGCACACATCAGAAATCTTTTGTTATGATTTTAGGCCCCGCCCACAACGTTATGTGAGAATCACAAGCAAAACTTCGAGTCAAACAAAAACTCGACAACTCGTGTAGTGTGCGCTGGACATTACACTAAGAAAGAGCACCGGAGTTAAGAATTTTTTCATTCAGTGTCATCAACAGAAAGAAAAAAAGACAGGAAGAGACGATGAAGCCGATAATTAAAATGAGGTCGATAGGTTTAATTTATCGTGCGATTAATTGATTTATCGTGACAGGCCTACATGTATTGTTGCATAAAAAGAGAGTGGGTGGGTCTTTTTTCTGCAGCTTGCTTTTTAAATAAATATAGAATATACTGAATGTGTTGTACGCTAATTGTATGTTTTTAAATGTTATTTGATTGTGCCAAGCACATTTAAAATTAGGCTCATTCCTGAACTGACTGCATAGATGAAGGTTTGAGGTGTTCTGACATCTTAAAGCTACTTTTTGTAACAAATTATTGAGTTACTGTGGTTTCACTTTACTTGTGTCTGTTACTTAGCAACAATTGAGCTGGCAGAGCAAGCAACATCTTAAATAGTGAACTCTATTAGACAATCATATGGATAAAAACTTACAGCTAACAGTTTACTGTCTGAACTTCAAAGACAAATATACCATTTGTTATAAACAGTCACAGTTAATCCAACTCCTTCGCTTTTGTCAAGAGAAAATGAAAAAAAATTATCTGTGAAACACAGAATACTGCTTTATGAAACTGTCTGGGTTCTGGTTCGAGAGCAAAGGTTGCTCATTTTCTTTGCTGAAGATCCCATGATACCCCATCTTCAGAGTCCCTGCATGCATGGATTGATAAGGATTGTGTTTTAATAAACTTATTCTGACACACCTGCTTGCTACATTTCCTATTACCATTTATGTTTGATGAAGAAATATTTTAATCCTGTAGTTTTGCATTTACATCATATGACACAGATTAATCATTAGATGTATCTCCAATAGCATAAACTTTCACTGTGCTTAAGATGACTTAATGTTTGGTATGATACAGAAATAGAACAAAAATGATTACAGCTTCAATTCATACATCATAAATATTCATGTACCAACATACAGAATACCATCTGATGATGTCCACAGATTCACATTTATTTAATAAAGAGTTGCTAGAAGCCCAGACAAAGGCAACGTGTTGTTTAGACAGATCACTGCCAAACAGTTCAGAAGGTCAGTAAAATAACACCAGCTACTTACTAGTAAATATTCATTTTTAATGTGTCCACCACTGCAATATTTGATTAATGAAACTTGTTCTATTTTTTAGTGTTAAATGATAGTACACATAATTTAAAATTAAAACATTTAGGAAACCTATGTGATGACCTTGGCATTTGAGGAGAAAGACGTCTCTGACAAAAGTGACCAAGCCAGCTGAGGAAAGACAAGTGGACAGAGAAAACACAAGAACAAAAACAGTTATCGACTTTAAATGACTGGAGACTTTTTCAATTGCAGAATCTCAACTCTGTCTCAGTCAAAACTCTTTACTGCTGTGACCTTGCTACTCTGAGGTGAAGTCAGGTCAGAAGAATCACTAAACATGCTCCATGTGACCCATGTGCTCCACTAGCCATCCCAAAAAGCCTTTTTGTCCCTGCAGAAGGTGCATCTAATCTCTGGCGTGTCATAAGGTGGTGTTGAGGTGGTGAGACAGAATGCAGGTAGTGAAGATGATTTAATGATGAAGAATGTCCAGCTCAAACAGTCCAGATCACAGGCAGCACGGCAGAGAGCGAGGAGAACTCAGCACCGAGTAGCAACTGATGGCCCATCTGAATCCAGGCTTCAAGGCTTGTGTCGTCTTGCTGAAAACCACGTGACTGGCAACAAACGAGGCCTCGCATTGCGTGGGTCACGTGACTGCTTCATTTTGCGTGTCGGTTTTCAAAATAAAAGCGCTATGAGCCGTGCTGCATCATGGGTTGTTGTCCTTTTGGTCTCGCATCAGAGGAGAATATTTATCTTCAGTAGCCAAAATAAAATGAATATTGACCAACATATTTGATGTGTATTGATGATGGCACTCATCAAAATGTAATGTTTGTTACCGCTTCTCACAATTGTAGATTATGTTGTTTTTTTATAATTATATTTTTGTGATTTTATGATGTAAATTTCTTTGACCTGCATTGTTGCTGACTTGTGCTACACAATAAAACTTGATTAATTGTCTGAAATGGAGCCAGCAAGAGGAAAATCTGATATCTGGGAATACTTTGAGATTATCCTCACAATAAAATTCTTAGATAACAATAATTAACCCCTCCACCTCTCAATTTCTCACCTTCTGCAAAGTTCCGCTATTATTTGTAGTCTGATTGGCAAATATATATCAGTCTTGCACAGCAGAAACAGATTTAATTCTGTTGCAGAACTAAAATTCAACATGTAGCCAAATATAAGGGATGAGAGCCGATTATAAATCTAAGAAAAAGCGAATGTCCCAACAGGCACTGCACTCCCAAGACACTAAAACATCAAATGTCTTTATTGTCAAATCAGTCTGACATGCAAGAAAACCCAACACATCCACTGACGTTCAACATAAACCAGGATTAGATTGGCTACAAATCATTTTAATGATTGAAACATATGACGATTAAATATGGTTTCATTGATTCTCCTGTTACTAAACATGAGTTTGATAAAAACTGTGACAATATTGCATTTAGTAATTTTTGAAAGTATGATCCAACTGAGTGACAAGGCTGTTAGTTTCACCAGCAGATGTCACTAGTGAGCAATGAATGAAGCATTGAGTAATGAACCTTTTTGCAAAGCAAAGGGCTGGAAAGGTTCATTGTTTCATGAGGCTTCATTTGCCCATCACTAGAGATGAGAGCTGCAGCCGACAGGACAAAGGCAAACTCTGACAATCTGACTTTGACAGCAACAATAGACAAAGACCCGACAAGAGACAAACACAACAGGTGGACTTAAATACACAGGAGGTATAATTACTGGGAATGAGACACACCTGGGAGTCAATCAAGGGGGAGGGGCAGGACGTCACAGAGACTCACAGGGAAACGGACCAAAATAAACAGAAAACTACAGAAACACACCAGCAAAAACCCCAATCCTGACATGGAGTCTTCACTTCACCAGCGACTGGAAGCAAAGAGAAGAGCTTGTTCTGATGCAGGTGAAAACAGCTGTCTGGACTTAGTTCCAATGGTTAGGTTCAATGATGTTTCATAGTTGGTTAGTGCATTATGTTTTTTATGGTTTAAAACACTTGAACTGTCTTTTTGCTGAAAAAAGACAGTTTTAGTAAACTCATTCTGACACACCAAGTCAAAAAAGCATGATTTTATTTAATTGCACAAAGTACATGTAAGATAACTTTTTTGTTTGAGATTTGCTGTCATCTGACAGCATCCAAACCATGATGGCGTTTGTTAGAGTTATTATGTTTGTTATCATTCTTACATTTATAACTTTATGTTACTAGTTTTTATTTAGAGGTTTAGTGTTCAAATTTGTTGCAACTTGGGAGACAAAATTAAATCTTCCTTAATCAAGCATGTTTGTACAGATGGTGACTTAGATCTTCCTGGGAAAGTCCTGAGCTGTAAAACCTAGTATGTGTTAATTTAGTTTCTGTGTCTCCCCTCTTTCTGTCTGAATTCACATCCTACTGTAAAGATAGGATGTGTGTTTCACCCCCTCCATTCCTGTTCACACCTTTCTCTCCCCTGCTAATAAAAGAGACAAACAAACTGAAGGTTTTCAGAACGCTCTATGAACAGCTCGGAGGAGCAATTGATAGAGTCTTCTCCTTTGCAAAGTTTGTCATAAAATTCATATACGTTGTCTGTGGTTCTTTTATGTAGGTTCTAGGAAAATACCTATCATTTTGGTGCCGAAACCCGGGATCTCTCATACCGACCGCTGTCAGGCAGAGGAAGGCGCGCTGAATCCATGCATGGCCAGAGTCAATTGGACCTGGAAAGAAAGACCCAGGAAGTAGAATTCTTCGCTGGGCCAGCGCCGTAGGTCCGACTTTGTCTGCCAACGGCGGAATGACGAGATCCGACTGGACAACCCGAAAACTACAGAAACGTAGGTGAATTTTAAAATGGCTATTTTAGTGGTTTGAGTTCCCTTGTATGATGTTCGCTCTGCTAAAACTCTGTGGTTTGAGTTCCCTTGTATGATGTTCGCTCTGCTAAAACTCTGTGGTTTGAGTTCCCTTGTATGATGTTCGCTCTGCTAAAACTCTAAGGTCTGAGAATCCTTGTATGATTTCGCTCTGCTAAAACTCTGAGGTCTGAGTTCCCTTGTTAAATGTCACTCTGCTAAAACTCTGTTCGAGGAGACCCCATAAGGGCAAGTCCTCAGGCGGATAGGAAGCTTGTCATTGCTGTGTGGTTTTGATTTTTTGATGGGTAAAATATCACTGGTGCTGAGTTTTCTGACAAGGCAAAAACAGATAATGTTGCGCTAAATCGTAGAGTCATTACTGTGCTTATATTGCTGGTTTGCTACTGCTGCTTTGTGTGTGTGAGAGTGATTGGAGGTTTAAATACCGCTCTGTATTTTACCTCATATAAAACAGTGGATTTAAGCAGCAAACCTCTTGTGGATGCAATAGGCAAGATTCTCCCACTCGAAAGAGTCGAAGCGGGGAATACCACAACAAGGTATTTTAATTGCTGGCCCACTGAAAAGATCTCCAGTTCATAGGACTCCCTAGGAGTCAACGAACCTGGACCAAATTTAAATAAATTCAAATAAATAATATTTTCAAGCTGAAATTGCAAGTGTTTTATAATGGGAAATAAACATTCTTGTAATTCCTCACTCGCTGAGGGCCCCAATGGGGATGAAAAGTACATGCTGTCCAGGTTTCCTGGTAGCACTGTACACATGAAAAAATGGAGAAAGAAATATAAAATAGACGGAAAGCTAAAAATCGATAAATGGCAAACAATTGTGAGAATTTTGGAGAGTAGTGTAGCAAGAAAAACGGGGATAAAAAAGATTAAAAAGGAGGATGAGTTGAGATGTGCTAAAATATGGTTAAAAGCAGCCACAGACCGGAAAGAACAAATTAAAAAGATTAAAGACAAAGAGCTTGTAGAATCAAATAACTTATTTGTAAGACCAGAAGACAATGAAATGGTGCTAACCAGACGGAATGCTCCAGCGGGGCAGGGAGAGCAGGTACGGCCGACTGCTCCTCCCCCAACCGCTGAAGCAAGCTCGTCTGCCCCTGTCCCAGTAGCAATAGCCCCGGCAGACAGTCTTCCGTACGTGCCCGCTACTGGCGGTAAGGAGCCCCAAAGTAGTCTGTATCCCTCACTGGAAGGTTTAGATCCACCCCTGTATGCGGGAGACAGAAGTCAAACAGAACAATATCCAATGATCCAGGTCCCAAACCCAAATCCTAGAGATGCCCAGTCACCACACATTTATGTTTTTAGACCCTGGACCTTGGAAGAGGCCAGGAAGGCTGTGGAAGGAATAACACCTGTAGCAGAAGACCCCGATAAGTGGATAGAAGACATGACTGGATTAATTCACTCATATAGACTAAATGGGGTAGAAGCAGGAGAAGCAGCCATGTCTTCATTAGGAAAAGATTGGGCAAAAGTGAGGGGAAATTATACAGGGAAAGCAATGAATAACAATATTTTAGCTCCAATTCTATATCCTCAAGGAGCTAACCCTGATCTCTCTAATGATTTCAAAGCACAATGGGACCCGTTATGTGAGAGAATTAGAACAACTTTCCGCAAAAGGGCAAATTACAGTCGTCTGTCAGGAATTAAACAAAAAGTTGGAGAAGAGGTGGATGACTTTCGGTTTAGATTTGAAAAAGAATTCAAAGTTCATAGTGGGATCACGTCAAATGACGACCCAAACAATGCCTATCAACAACAACTGAAAAATGCTTTATTGTTAAGTTTCCTGCCAGAAATTGGAAACTGGGTAAGGAAACATTTAGTTGAAGTAGAGACTGCCTCGGTTCCACAACTGATGACATGGGCACGTCATGCAGAAAGAGTAGTCAAAAAACCAAAAACAGGGTCAGATGTTTTTCATATGGAGGATTTTGGAGAAATAGAAACCTCTGCCTTTTTCCGTGGGCCCTCGAGAGGCCGAGGGAGGAACAAAGGCAGGAGAGGCCACCCTGAGCAGCGACCCATAAGTCACACCACACAAGACAAAGATGTCTGCTGGCGTTGTGGCGAGTTAAACCATTGGGCAAAATATTGCAAAGCAAAGAACGTAAAGTATAGCAGATGAAAAAAAAAAAAAAAAAAAAATGGAATTAGGACTTTCCTAAAAGAGGACAAGTCGAAAGCTAAAACTAAATAATAAAATTCTCCTCAGAGAACAATGTTTAAAGATTATAAAACAAACTTGGTGAAACGATCCTTGGCTTCTAGCTGGAGGGGTCAGCGGTCAGAGTAAGGTACCGACCTGGACATTAACCAGCCTCGTAACTCTTAGGCCTTGAGAGGAGGGCTGCCCGCTGACTTCACAGTCTGCAGCACTGAGATCAACAAATTTAGAGAAATCCATTGTTCTCTGGTGAGACGTGTCTTAGATGAAGTTAACTTAAACGTACATTCTACATTTTACAAGTTAATGGTGAACATGATGAAAGAGACTACAGCTTTTAACATGTTTCATGTTTATATGTGTTTGAATAAGAAAATGGTTTATGACTTCTTAAAAAGTTGGATAATAAGTGGCTAAAAACTATACGATGAAAAGAAAGTTATATGGAAAATGTTTGTGTATAAAGAAAAAAGAACACAGAAAAGCAAGCAAACACTAATTTGACTCTTATTTGCTTCTTTCCTTTTCCTCTGTCTGAGCCTCGCTGCGCTGCGTCTGACCTCTGACCTCAGCTCAGATCTGTCCTGCCAATCAGATGACTCCCTCCTTTATCACCAGCTAGTTGATAAAGAAGCGAAAAAGGACAGGACGATTTCTACCAACTGGACACTGAAGGCAATAAAGTGTCCACTGGTCCTAATTCCTTGACATCTGGGAACTGCCATGCAGCAAAACTACTGTATGGAGTCTTGCTAGATGTTTGGAAAAAGAAAGCAAACTGAACTGTTTGCCGCTTGTTTCATTGGTGGACTAAGGGACGGTCTGGACAATTTATAAATAATCCAACACCAGAGCCAGTTGGACTGACAGGGAGATGGAGGAGGGGCAGAGGGAGGACCAGCTGCAGTGACGCTAGCAGCAGGAGGAGAAATGCGAGATAAGTTATACACACACACTGCTGTGATACACACACTGCTACTGTAATGAGGACTTGCTTGCTTACTTACTAGCAGGAAGGACTTATCTATTTAGAAAAGAACATTTTGAAGGTTTTAAGGTACAATGTTAGATAAAAATCTTTCATTTTGTACCCATTAACTCAGTCCTTAACAGAAGGACCAGTGATCCTCTTAGGGCCCACGAGCCATAGATTGGGAAACTGTGAAGGAAAAAACTGTAATGGTTAAAAGTTAAGAAAGAAATAATAAACTGAGTGTGATACGGCTAAATTACACCAACTAAAATTATTAGATTCAAAACTAATAGTGATTTGCAAATGTTTTATTTTCTTTGAAATAAATATACAAGTTTGGAACTAAATTAAACATATCTAAGTGTTGAAATTAATTGATATTGCAGTGTTGAAATACTATGAAGTATTTCTTTGCATTTAACTGAAACGCTTAACTTAGAGTTTAATTGTATAAAGAATCTATAAATTGATTGGGATTGTGTTTGTGTGTTTTATATTGGGATGAATGACAATTGTTTTGAGAAGAGAGAAATTTTACTGCTAAATTGAGTAACGGATAAAATTATTGACAATTAATTTTTTATAAAAAACTTACATTGTTACCTTGTCTGAAATGCGAGGTTAAGGGAAAGTCTGGGACTTTAAGCAACCTTGTAAACAGCTACTAAAAACTGATGATTGTGATTAAAAGCAACATTTTCTAGATTTCAGTCTAGAACATTTTAATCCAGATTTGATTGATAGTCAATGAGTTCAAATAGAAAAATCTTGAATTAGAGGATATAAGATTTGTTTTAGATTAAAGGTGAACATTTTTATTTTGGAGAAATAAAATAAAGATGTTGAAAGCTACTGAATTACAAGAAAAATCAAATATAGCTGAAAGGTAAACCTGTACTTAGGAATACTTGTTTGCTAAAGGATCTTCTACATGCAATAAACCTGAGAGTTCACCTGAATTAACCATTATTCCTCCCAAAGACCAATTTGAAGCTGAAATGATTGTAACACATGGGCAATGCCATGTGTAAAAAGGGGGGAAAGGGAAAATGGTGAGGTAATACTATATAACTACTAAATTCTTACATAAAAATTTTTTTGTTATGAACTTTTGAATTAACAAATACTGTTAGATGATGATTTATGCTTTTTCTAAAAGAGTTGAAGTAGTTCCAGCAAAGCCTGCTTTTGACATAATTTATGGGAGAGCTTACATATTGCCTCTGTTTGCTCCAGACTTACAGAAAGCTGATGAAGAACAAACTTTGGTAGATTATATGATCAGGATCCTGAAACAGAAAGAGGTGTTAAATGCAAATTTACTGCCGTCTGACTGTTCTCCTCTACAGGAAATAAATAAAACCACCCCCATCCAGCCAGGAAACTGGGTCTACATAAAGGTCATAAAAGAACCCTTCCAGGTGCTGATGACCACACCAACAGTCGTAAAGACCCAGATGGATACATCTAAGTCACTGCAAGCTGCAGAGAGTGTTTGAACCCCTAAGTAGGCGGAGGGAGGAAGACCGGACTTCAAAGGGGGGCTATTTTTTAGGGTAGCTCGTCTCAAACCCGGTGAAGAAACGCTTAAGATTCCCCCGTCTTTAGTTTGGGGGTTCTGACATCTCTGTGCGCCGAGCAGCAATGGGGACTCCATATGCCAGATGGATCTTCTACTGCGCTGTGACTGCAGCATCAACCTGTGGTGGAAACTAATGAATAGAACCGCGTACGAGGACATGCTGTGAACTGCTATGTGTGTGCGCAGCTGCCAATCGCCACACACAACTCAGGTCTGCGTGTAGGACACATCACGGATGACAAACAGATGTGTCTCTATGGCCTGAGCACACAACCACGACTCAGCGTCCCCATGCCAAAGGGATGCAAACGGTGAAAAAAAAAAAAAAGACTATTCTGTTCACTTCAGATAGGAGATGCCGTGAAGGAACTTTTTGGATCTATGAACTGTTCCTTTAATGCTGACGTATTTCCATTTCCACTAACCGCATGGAAAATACCAGAGACCATTTCTTTAGCAGGAGCTAAACCCGGGTCTCTGAGGAGCTGCGTGTTCAACAACGGACACGTTTCTCTTGGGATGTTACCTGGAAACCTGTGTAACATAGTTTACACCCACTGTGAACCGACACAGGATTTCATCGACTGCACAGCCTGCAGGGGTCAAAGGATGACTCCACACTGCAAAGTCTGGAAGGACAACCCAGACTGTGACAACATGCTTCAGGAGAGGTGTTTCAACATCACAGATCGGACGACAGGAGACAACGCTGTGCAGTACCATAGTGCCAGGAGACTATGGTTCACGGGTGATGGCAGACTGGTACTTCCTGTACCCGATTGTATTCATCAGGAAAGGACGACACATTCTGGCTGCCCGCTCCAAGCGTGAAGTTATGCCTGAGGTCAAACGCTGGGGAGGCCTCACAACAGACACTGGAGTTCCATGGGAATTCAGGATTTGGACCGGTGGAAAGTTTATGCAAGGCATATTTCCATGGGTCGGAGTAGGAGAGGTTCGGGACCACGTTGAAATCAACAGATATGGATTACTGCGACTCATCAACAGCACACACCAGCTGGCAAATGGCACCATGAGAGAGCTGACTGAACTGAGGAACATGGTTTTGCAAAATCGTGTTGTGCTGGACCTGCTCACAGCCTCTCAGGGAGGTGTTTGTAAAATCATTGGCCCAGCGTGCTGTACATTCGTTCCTGACGAAACAGGAACTGGAGGAACCATTTCTGATGCTCTATATGAGCTGGAGGATCTTAAAAAAAAAAAAGAAAAAAAATATGTGGAGAGTGGAACACGCGGCTCATCCTTTTTTGATTTGTTTTCATGGCTCATGTCTGGTCCATGGTGGACTTTACTGTTAAAGCTCATGACACCTATTCTGATTGTTTTGGTTCTGTTCTGTCTTTTTACAAGTTGCATTATTCCTTGTCTACGAAGTATGTTGTTTAAAACAATTAACACAACTGTTGTCAGCTATCAGCTAGCAAGGGCATCCTATGAGACAAATGAAGAGGACTTGTTTTGAGATTCTGACGATTTTCTGTGCAATGATGATGTTCTGTAATCAATGAACAGATTAATTCATTTGCTGAATGATTCCTACACCAAAAATGTGAAAACAAGTGGTGTTTGTGATGAATGAAAATTGCATTTGGTTTTCTACTGTTTCGTTTATGATTTTTTTTATGTGTTCTTTTTCATTTTAAGATGTTGAGTGACTTTTGTGTAAGAATGTTAAACAGGGGGGAAATGTTAGAGTTATTATGTTTGTTATCATTCTTACATTTATAACTTTATGTTACTAGTTTTTATTTAGAGGTTTAGTGTTCAAATTTGTTGCAACTTGGGAGACAAAATTAAATCTTCCTTAATCAAGCATGTTTGTACAGATGGTGACTTAGATCTTCCTGGGAAAGTCCTGAGCTGTAAAACCTAGTATGTGTTAATTTAGTTTCTGTGTCTCCCCTCTGTCTGTCTGAATTCACATCCTACTGTAAAGATAGGATGTGTGTTTCACCCCCTCCATTCCTGTTCACACCTTTCTCTCCCCTGCTAATAAAAGAGACAAACAAACTGAAGGTTTTCAGAACGCTCTATGAACAGCTCGGAGGAGCAATTGATAGAGTCTTCTCCTTTGCAAAGTTTGTCATAAAATTCATATACGTTGTCTGTGGTTCTTTTATGTAGGTTCTAGGAAAATACCTATCAGCGTTAACAGAGAGCAAAGGTTCCATATAAAATGGCCATAACCCACGGCCATTTCGTACAAGAATGAACTTGATTCACAGTTCATTCTTGTAATTCACAGCCACCTGAGGTGAACTAAGTCCACCATGACTTGGTTCAAACACACAGCGCTCTCCCTCTGAGCTCAGCCAGAATTGTTTTGCAGAAGTTTGATGCTCTAATGAGCCTCGACACTGTGCAGACCACCAATTCAGCAAGTTCTGGGAACGGTGTGTGTCTCCTTATGTGTGTTTTCTGCATGGTGATTTTAATGTCGGTATCATTCTCACATTCCGGTGTATAACCCTCATGACTGTACTCTTGTCATTTAATAAAAATTTTTCTGATTTGTATAAAAGTCACCATCATAATATATCTTAAAGGGGCAGTATTATGTGTTTTCCAGAAACATAGTCCCATTTTACAGTACAATCAAGTAACTATGTTACTTTCAGTTCACATGCTATTTATATCCAATATGGCTTTAAAGAAATTTTACTTTATAATTTAACAGCTAGAAATTGGGCCTCTGTCTCTTTAAAAATTCCTTCTTTTTCTGAAACTTTGTCTTCAGGAAGTCATCACAACATGGCTCTCCTATTAACCCTTAAACGGCAGTTTTACCAGCGTTGCACTAAGAAGTAGCGCCAATAATGAGCTCAGGAAATGTGGAGTTCCACCAGGTGTTTGCTAATTGCTGCTGGTTAGTCTGAAGGAGTTGAGTGGGAGAGTCACAGGGAAGGGGGGAGGGCTGCTCTGTGAGGTGGAAGTTTCAAACTGCAGTTCATAGGAGGAGGCACTCGGTCCACCCAGGAGTTTTGCACAGCTGAATGGTTGCCATGGAGATTAAAAGTTTTCTCAAACATGCATGACCACAAGTTTGTTTTAGATGAGGAAATGATAATATAACAATGTACAACTCAGAAAAGTCCATTTTACATGATACTGCCCATTAGAAGATTTAAAACGCACACACACCCATGCACACGCAACACACACACACACACACCCACACACGCACACACACACACAGATACAGTGGTACGTAGCAAAGAGCAGGCTTCATGTTGCTGTTCAGTTTGTAGATGGGTTAACACATGCAGCTAGTTACCTGCATCCTGCTGTTGATAGCCAGCTGAGAAGCCAGAGGGTGCCATTGACTGAAGTACACAGGGCTGCCTTCACTTCAGAGCCTGAGTTTGAAATGAATGGATTACAAACCTTTCGTTCACTAAAATATGTTCATCCCTTAATAAAGAAAACACTTGCAATGTGTTATATTGTACCCAGTGAGATTCTCTCAAGAAACATTTACATGTAATGCAAAATCTACACTGTAAAAAAATCCATAAAACCTTAGCATTTACAGTAAAAAAAAAAATTAAATACCAATAGTTACAAACTGTAGCATCCAAAGCATAATATTACTATAGAAAATACATGAATTTACCATATCTCAAAAAATATTAATTTAACATATTTTTTTACATTATCTTAGAAGTTGCAAAATTAATAGAAAAATACTATAATATTTTTCTGCTGAATATTATTCTATAATAGTATTATTGACCCTAAATTAATTTAGGGTTAACTAATAACCCTAAATAATTATTCGAAGGGAAGGTCCTTGAAATAAAGTTTCCACTTTTTCTGCACAACACATTTCTGCATCTCAAATTTCTGTGAAATTTATCTACATGTAGCTTGCTAATTTTTCCTGTCGAAACAACTGCCACGCCTAAGTATTCAAATAATTAGCAGATATTTAATACATATATATTTAGGTGCTTCAAATATTATTTCAGTTCTACTTTAGACTTCATATGCTTCGAGTTATTGTTAATGGTAGAAGCAGCTTCTTCAAGTTTGCTTCACTCATTCATTTGAATTACTTTGAGTGTGAAATGTTCATTAAAGTTAAAACTGTGAAGCTTTTATTTCAGTGCTTTAGTCATACTTGGAAGGTAACTAAAAGCTTGGCATCAGTGCTAATATTTAACACTTTCCTTAAACCTCTTGACTGTCATGTAGGTCACTGAGTCCATGAGGACACTGGCGTCCTCAGGACAGTTAAGGGGTTTTAAGATAAGGAAACTTAAATATCTCACTGTTTTACATTTTTCTCAGTTGCTTTGGTGCATTTAACAGAACAGAATTTAAAATATCGAAACTACTTGTTCAATCTTCAAATCACTGTGTCACTTCTGCACATCATAAAAGCAGTTTCTCATTTCTTTGAACAAGTTGCAAATGCTTTTGTACATGCTGTGCACTTCTGATATTTTCCGCATTTTCAATTGCTTTTATCAGGTTGATCAAAATGAGACTTTTTTTCTAAACCTGTCATGAATTGGTAAATTGCTCCGAAGTGAATCCTGAGTTTCTCCAACAGGTAAATGTGTGAAGCATTAGCTCAACCAATGATCAACCAGTTTTCAAAATTAGGTTGAAGGTGCATATGTATGGTGTGTATGGTGGTACAACACCATGTTACAGTGTTACAGGACAAGGATTTGGATAGTCAACACCCAGAGAGAGGAGGAGAAAGAGGAGTGAGGTTATGAAGGTAAAACAGAAGAAGAGTCAAAAAGAGGCTGAGATCTTGTGCCTGTTTCCATCAAACAGAATGAAGATTGATGCTCCAAGAAGGAGCTTTGTGTAAATGCATGAGGAAGCATGCAGGTGTGTGTGTGAATATTTGATTGTATTTGTTTGACAACTCTGGTCATTTGTTCATGTTTTTGCTTGTTTTCAGCCTTTCGATCAGTTAGGTTTCTTTGAAAAATGCAAAACGGTAATAGCTCAAATGTGGACTCACTGATATTTTGATATATATTTGACATTTACATTGTAAATGTAAACATTTACAATGTAAATGTTTTTATTGTTATTATTGGTCATGTTGCTTTTCATGTCTCCCTATTTCCTGTAATTGGTGGAGATGTAATGCATTCTGTATTTAGAGTGTTAACATTTTATTTAAAAATAAATAACATCTTTGCACTCCAGTGGGGTGATATTTTCTGTCTGAGCTGCAATATCTAACATTTCTATTATTATTATTATTATTATTATTATTATTATTATTATTATTATTTATTATTATTAATAATAATGTATTTCACTTTGTTAAAACACAATAAAATAAACACTTTCTTAAAACACAATAAAATAATACAACATACTATACTTATTTTTTTATTTTGTGTAAAGACAAGATTTGGAACATTGTTGAGTAAAACAATAAAAAACATAATGAGAATATTTTTTTCATGCACAATGTTCCAAATCTTGTCTAAATGTACTAAATTTGAAGTGATTCCACACTTCTCAAAAGTGGAGTAAAGTTTTATGCAGCGTCAATAATAACAAAAAATAAATAAAAAGAGTAAAACCAACAAACTACTATAGTTACAAATATATTGTATTTCATGACTATTTTTAATTATCACTGGTCTCCAAAAACATTTAAAAAACAAAACAAAAAAACATTAAACTGTGGATAATTTGGGAAATAGTGCCCCCTTCAGGTAAGGAATGCTATGCGGTTACAGTCCTTCTAAATATGATATGGGACTGAATGTTTGCCGGCTGGCTGAGCGTCGCCAGTGACTGACCGCTCGGTGAGCTGCACCACAGAGCCGAGAAGACAAAGCAGAGCACATGACAATAGAAACAAAGGGAGGTATGCCATTTCTTATCATCTTCAAAATCTAAATACTTAATCTGAATATTTTTCTATTTATAGGACCCCGGTCATCCAGGACATGGCAGAACCAAAAGGTTTCAAAATAAAGCAACTTCAGTTATAATTTAAATGAAGCATAACTTGTATTGAGAGACACTATGCATAATTTTATTAAGCAGGGTTACTCATTAAAACGTTTTATTTAGAGCCTAACATTTTTTACCGGTGTTGTAGCAGAGTAACACATGTACAGCAACATTTACATTTTAGTTTGACTTCTATTTTATGAGGAAACAAGACCTATGCTTGATGTGCATTGCCACTTACAGTCATTATTGGTCCTGAAGACTGAACACATTAAAAATCTTTTATATAAGAAACATGGGACTCATAAGGGACATCATTGTAATAATTAATATGACTACTAATGTGACTATTAAATAAATTTTAGCCATGGATTAATTGCGATAATTACCAATTATTCAGTATACTCTATGCAGTGCTGATATGGCTCTTCTAACCATTTCCGCCCCTCCCCCTCGAGCTACTACTGCTTACTTGTTACCCCTGAAAATTGCTCTGAAGAAATCCCCCTGTTTATTCCCTAGTTGGGATCCCATATCTTTATGGGTAACGACATTGGATCCCAACTAGGGTTACCAACCATCCCTTGAAAAATGGAATCATCCCATTTAGAATCAAGTGTCCTGAAAAGGAATGCACTTTGTCCCGTATTATTGTGACAATCCAAAATATTCTGTCAGTGTCAATAGAGTTAATAAAAGATGGGGGGCTTTATATGAAATGTTACGGTAAATTAATTACCAGCCTGTGGATAATGAGCTGACAGACGTCTTACAAACCCCAATGACTCCACAGAATGTGGTTCATCTCATTGGTCCAGCTACTGCAGCTTACAACAAACACAGAATTCACAGGATTTGACCAGAAGACATCATGGACATGATGTCTGTAAAGCACACACTCATCTTCTACCAGTAACCTGACTGCTGGAAGGTCACTGCTCCCAGCAGCCTGTATTTTCTGCGGAACAGGTGTGGCTGGAAAAAGTGCATGACAAAGACTGCAAAGTGCACTATACTGTCTGGACAGTTTGATGTGATATATTAATAAGGTCATTTCAAAAGGTTAGCAAAAACATAGTTAAAATACAATGCAAAATTATATCTATATGTTTTTCTCACTTTTTTAGTAAGTAAAGTTTATTTATAAAATTGTAAAGCACAATAGAAGTACAATAGAAATCAATCTTAAAACCATACAAAACATAAAACCAACATTAAGAAACCTGGGAAAATAAAAATGTTTTTAGTTACTTTTTAAAAACCTCCACAGACTCAGCAAAACGGAGCTGCAAGGGTAAACTGTTCCAAAGTTTACCACTGTACATGACCTACATGGTACCAGTAACCCATCATAAAACCTTGATCCCCTTTTGGCAGGTTAAACATGTATATGGATGAGCTTTAAGGTGAATGTGAGACATCCTGCTTGTTGAATCCTTTGTCCTCAGCATCCAATCTTCCTCTGAGATTGAGGAAATATTTTTTTTAATAAGAGGATTGATGTTGGAAACATTTATTCCCCTGAATTAACTAGAAATGATCACATCGTTTCTCTAAATTATGACATGTCCTGCTTAGTGCTGAAGCTATTAATCAGGTTAATAGTGATGAATCAATTATTGAAATAATCATCAACTAATTTAGCAATGAATTAATTTGTTTTCCAAGCATATTTTTATCACTCAAAAACATGCATGCAATTAAATTCCGGTTAATTTCAAAGCAAGAAAGAAAAGAAATGCCCTTGGGATGAAGGTAATGGGATCAGCCAGAGCTACCATGAGGTGTCCCTTATTTATTTTTCAAGGAGTTGGCAACCCTAATCCCAACTCTGATACCTTTCTGATGTAGAAATATCTGCCATAGTTTCATTGTAAATGTTTGCACTTAATTTTTTTAAAGAGGGCAAAAGAAACTCAGAACTCTGGAAAGTGTGGCATTTCTGAAATTGTTAACAATGTTTAGGAACCCTCCATACAATTTATGAATGATGTAATATCCTCCACTGAGTCTCACTTTGCTCTTCATGTACTGCAAACAAACAGTTGTCATCAGTTGTGCTACAGAATGTTAATCTGGTTCCCCAACTGGTGTTTTTTATTAGTTACTGAGATCCAGTTGAGCTCAGTGTCTTGACTCAAATGTGAACACATAAGAAAGAGTGATAATTTTATTTTCTTTAAAAGAGGTAATTCCACAGAGCTAGGCAAAAGAGCAAGCATCAACCATTCATTAGTGCCTTCATGTGGGGCTGATGACAACAGTGCTGTAACCTTTGTGAGCTGAATATTGGGCACTTAAAGTTAGGGGTTGGTGTGGGTGGCTAAGGGTCCTGGATGACTTCTGGCTGCTGATGCTGTTGTAAATAGCTATACAATCTTAATAACAGCCACTGTTGGTGCAATTAAGAAGCAACCTCAGAGAGGGAGGAAAAAAAGAAGGGAGAAAGAATGGAAGGAAATAAGAAAGGAAAGGAGAGACCTTTGAAAGCAAAAATAGACCTTAAGAAGGTAGAAGGCGGAGAAAGAGAGAGGTCAGCAATGACAAGAAAAGAGGTAGAGAAAAAGTGAGGAAGAGACAGACCTTTTATGTGTGTGCAGATTAATTAGAATCCTTCTGGACTGCCATTACAGCTCATTAAATGGAACCAAGGCCATACAGGCATCAAGCAAAGAGCTGGGACCGAGCCTGGTTCCACCCCCAACAATGACTCTGGATGTGAGTGTGAATGAATTTATACATTTGCAAAAGGGTGTGAACAGCAGTTTTAAAATTTATTAACACAGATGGCATTAAATATGACAGGTAGAAAGGGACATTCACATAACTGTCAAAACAAAAATGTTTCCTTCTCTCAAATAACAAAAAGGAAGTGTTTGTGTGTCTTTGTGTGCCTGCTTGGATTGCTATGTAAATGAAGCATTATGTTAATGATATTTCCCCTCCACAGGCCCCGTTAGTCTCCACAGGCCCTGTTAGCATAAATGATGCTAGCTGGCTGAGACTCACCCATTGCCACTGAAGGGATGAATTAGGCCTCTGAATCCCTCATCGTATTCTTGTTCATTTTCAATAAGGATTGGACTGGGCTTCCACTTGTATTATAATGAGAGGGTTTATGGGTGCTTATTAGTGGGGACCCATGGTGGCACTAAATAATATGCAGTTGTTATTAGAATCAAACACAGAACAAGCTTACAGCTTTGACAAATGACAACAGTGATCTGGAATTCTTTTGATTTTAAATAAAGTTTGGCTTTCATTAAATAACAATTTTATTGCTAATCATTCAAAGGTCAAGAAAATCTATTGTCATTGATTCCTGCAGTTTATTGATATTCATCAAATGTAACCCACCTTGTCAAAAGCTGACTGTGTTAAGCCTCCAAAACCGATTCAATTCACAAGAGACAGCAACAGCACACCTCATCCAAGGCCATGGCCTCATGAAGACATCTTCAAGTATTAATTCTATACTTTATTTTCATGCATTCCCAGGTGGGAGAATTATATGTATATTATACTTACCTTTTTTGATGCCCTTTGTTGATTATTTGGCTGAGGGAACAGAGCAGTGGGTTAGACAGGCTTCTTGGAATATGTCACATTTGGAGATGTGGACTTGAACAATTGGTTGAAATTGGAGTTTTCAATCAAGGCTTTGTTCATAACCTTAGTGTTCATAACCTTGTACAGTTTTAGGCATTCCAAGATATACGTGTTTGTTAATGAGGCGTAAGCTTTCTTTAACAAAAATTGATTGTCAATTATCATCTGGTGTGTTTTTTGGCACATTTGTTTTTTTTTTTTGGTTTTTTTACCAATTCCTTTTTTCACCTCTGTCATGTGTTGATCCATGTGTCTGCTTATTTTATGATGCATGTCTGGATCTTCTATTTTGTGGAGAGACAAGTTCTTGATTCATAGTTGGACAGGATTGTTCTAGGTGTGAATCATGTCCAGTGTCAAATTTTGCTATCCAATTCTTGTACAATTCTTTTGGATATCTGTAATTGTGATATTCACCAAGCTCTGTTCAGGATTTAGTTCCTACTTAGTTCTTAGGTCTTAGGATCTAAGATTAGTTCTTAGATTGATTTCTTCACTTCTTTCTTCCATTTAGCTTTCCAGTATTGTTCAGTCTTGAGCTTTGGTGGATTGGCTTGTGTGTTAGTTCCTTCCCATTTATTCGGCTGGCTTGCTGCATCTCTTTTATGTGTTTCTTTAGTTAGGCTGAAAATTAGTTAATCTTGTGTCATATGGACCCTATCTCTGGGGGTGTTGATGTCAATGACCTTGTCTCCTTGCTCCCCTTTGCCATATCATTAATGTGTTGTATCTCTTGGGTCTCAAGTTACGAAAGGTACAAGCAACTGCTGTTTTTGGATATTAGAACATTGAGCTACTACATGTTTCTGTGTTAGTTTAGGCTGTGGGTATCACAGCATCCATGTTTCACACAATGTTTTTAGGTAGCCCCACTGCCTAGGGTTATTGCAGTAGTAGTATTCCAACAGTGCTTTGTCCTCTTCCTGTGTTCATTGCTGTTGTGTTTCAGTAAACTTTTCTTGTCACAGTACTCTGGTTCTTCCACACTGAATGCAGGAGGAGGAACAAGGAGAACACGGAACAGAACGAGGAAGTGACAGGAGTGGACAAAAGGATTTAGCGAGTAGTGACTGAAAATGAGAAGCTTAAATACTGTAGAGCAGTGATCCCAAACCCCCGGGCCACGGACCAATTGGTACCGGGCCATGCAAGAAATAATTAAATATTTCCGTTTTATGTATTATTTGAGTCTGGAGGATCTTTTATTTTGAAAATCCTTTAACCGGATTCTCTCGGTTACTTGTGCACCATGTAACAGTCATTATGCTGTTTGGTTCCTAGAGATGAGTAGGTATCGCCTCAAGGGGGCGCCTATTTCCTTTGTTGTTGCACTATTGTACAGAAGAAGAACTAGTCTTCCATTTTGTTGTAGAAGAGAACATAGGTGATGATGAGGTGCAGAGCGGTAAACTAACGTTACTTTTCTCATGTATGGAAATATAATGCTTAGTACCGTGGAGATCTGGCTGTATGTGGACGAAGTTAAATAAATTGAAAGCATGGAATACTTCAAAAGTGCGTCCTGCTGTTTTGGGTTAAAGTGGCTAACCACCGCTGCTAACTCCTTCTCCAACCTCTCGCCGCACCGTCACAATTGGCGCCCGAACAGGGACATCACCCACAAACAAACGCAACAGAGCGTGTGAACAGGACACTTAAAACAGCTATCCGTGCCTATGTGAGTGACAAACACACCGCATGGGACAGGTTTCTACCACAAATCTGTTTTGCACTTCGCACAGCTCCGCATGACAGCACAGGTCTTAGTCCATCCATGATGTTGTATGGTCGTGAGCTGGACACGCCTCTCGATCTAATCACTCAACCAAGCTGTGATGGAGTGGATGACCCAGACATGCAGTATCCAGAGACTCTGAGAGCCACCCTCAGGGATGCTCATCACCACTCCAGGGCTGCGCTGGATCTCAGCCACAAAAGACAGAAACACTACTATGACTTGAGACGCCGCCATTCTGCCTTTGGGATTGGTGATCTGGTTCGGGTGAAGTCTCACCCAAGGTCAGATGCTTTGGCTAATTTTACGGCTAAACTGGCACCGCTGTTCAAAGGACCCTACCGTGTCAGTCTGAAACTTAGCGATGTGAACTACAGACTGGTTGATGTTGAAACAGGAGCCGATGCTGGAGTTTTCCATGTTGTGAACATGCAGCCTTTCCATACTTGGGACTTGTGGACGAAGTTAAATAAATTGAAAGCGTGGAATACTTCAAAAGTGCGTCCTGCTGTCTCCAACCTCTCGCTGCACCGTCACAACCAACACTGAGCCACAAGCAGCAAAATGAGTAAGAAACAGATCAGATGTCTTTGGAAAGTTTCTTTGCCAAGAGGAAAAGGCCCAGAGAAGAGACAGGAAAATGGATTTATCCCGGACTGGTAGGTGAGTCCCACATTACAAGCCGCTCTGCATAACATGCGGCGACCGGCTGCTAATGAGGCAATGAAGCTTCAAGCTGCTTCACCACGTAGAGACCAAGCAGGCTGTGGATATAAGCAACACTTCGGGTGTTATTGTCTCTCGTCACTCCCTGATAGGACCGTCTTGTTGCAGAGAAACAAGCTCAGGGCTCCAGTTAGTCATTATCGTGAGTTAAAATTTTCACAAAAGTAAAATGTTCGTTTTTGTGGCTGCGGTCGACAGGAAATGAGTAGAACTTGTGAGTCTGAAGTCTGGTTTAGATGCAAGATTTAAGAATTGTCGGCCAATTCTCCAAACCTCTGTGACCACAGAGCTGATAAAAGAACAACAGGTTCGATCGGTTCGTGTTCAGCCACAAGGCAGGAGCAACACACCACATGAACCGATTCCAGTCACGAACATCCCGATTCCAGAGGATAATCCAGCAAAATTTCCATGTCTTGACCGGTCCGCGGTAATAAAAAGGTTGGTGACCACTGCTGTAGAGGTTAAATGCTGAACAAAAGTCCTGGGCTGATGAGTTAACTGATTACAGGTACCAGATTACAGGTACAGGAGGCAGACTGAGGAGAGGAAGAGAGAAGGTGGCACAGAGGATGAGGGAGAGTACAATAAAAAACAGCCAGACTAAAGAAACCTAATATAACTAAAGTAATAAAGAATAACTGTAAACCAGAAATTAAGATAACTAGAAGCACTAAGAAGAATGAGCCAAAAAAAACCCCGGAGTAAGACAGATGTAATCAAAATAAGAAACTAACACAAAATAATAATGAAATCAAATTAAACAACAAAACAGCCTAGCAACCTGGGCAGGGCCGGCAAAAGCCTCCATGGGGCCCTAAGCGAAATTTGGTTTTGGCGCCCTCTAGTTTGGCTAACAATGTGAACTGGCTGCAACCATTAGATAAAAACTTATTGCATCTCTGGCAGTGCTGTTTACATTATATGCATGTATAATAGGATACATTTATTGCCCAACTGACCAGTTGATTTCTGGGCGCCGATTTCCTTAATTTTGGGGGATCGTGATTGGCCGATACTTACATGTGAAGCTGATCTTATCCCCTAATCTTGTCTACATCAGCAAAGGTTTATAAATCAGCCTCTGTCCTCTTCTGCTCTGCAGTGAGAGGTTTGACTGACAGACCAATCAGGTCAGGTCTGAACGTTTACAGGTAACAATATTCACCACACTGTTGCCAACAGTGACTTTCTTGCTATATTTAGCAAAATTTCAGACAAAAATATTTATATCAGCCAAAATCAAAATCAGCAGGTCAGGCTTTTTAAAGATCGGTAACCAGGGATCGGCTAGAAAACTGCAATCGGTGCAGCCCTATACACATATTCATGACATTCTGTGATTAAATAAATTTCTCTTAAGCGTTACTCCAATAGCTAAAAATGTCATTGATACCAGGTGAGTCTTTCTCCTCTGAGAATGTGGACCGGTACCGGTACCGGACTGATTCTGAGCCTTCAAATGATTTTAACAGAAGTTTCACATAACTTAGAAGTTGATGTAAAATAATGTTTGTTTTAGCCACAAAATGATTATAACCAGCAGCAAACGACAAATTCCCAACTCCAGCATAGAGCAGCGGATTGATGTAGCAGCTGTGTAGCCTGACGAAAAAACATTTTACTAGACAATGTCAAACATTGAGAAGTTTTAATTATTGTTATTAAACGTTATCAAACTCGGCGTTTTGAAGCCAAAAATACCTCAGAAATATACAGAGCCAACCATGAGAATCGACTCATTTAAAGTTTAAACTCAGTTTCACACAAAGACCTTGTATACATATTTGGCTGTTGAACTGGACCGTTCCATGTTTCTGTCAAGCTAATTTCCTATTAGCACATTAGAGACATTAAAACAAACCTTTTTCTTGGCTTTTATCTATTCTTCCTCTTTCTTTTCTCCCTCCCGGAAGGATAAGTCCTTTTTTGAGACATTGTTTTGATAACTTAACTTCTGACCGGAGCTTTGGTATGGAATGACCAAAACTGACATAATAATAAATAAAAGCATAAATATATATTTAGCTTTTCCTTGTCCTTACACATGAGTTTCCGTCAAGAAATGTATATATTTTCTTTTTCATTTCCCCTAAACGTGTTTTTGTCAAGAAAAGTCAATATTTTGTTTTGTCTTTTCCTTATACAAGCCCTCGTTCTTTTGTCATTGCCTAATCTCCTGTTTTTACTTTTCCATGTGCATCATTATGTTAATGAGGAGAGCTGCTTTCTATGTCCTGCTCCTCTCCTATTGGCCAAAAGAGCTTTGGAGCCAACGTCACTGCGTCAGACGTGTGGCGTTTACGCTCGGTGCCATCTTTACAGGCCACAGACCAAAACAAACTTTATCCCGGTGGTTTTATTGTGTTACCGACTACAGTGAAGTTAGTTTCAAGTTGGATATTTCAATATCCGCCGAGCAAGCAACGTTTAGCTCAAGGTTGATCCCATTTATGAAGGCTAATTTCGGCCAGCCGTTCTCCAGCTGCCTCCTCAAGCGCTCAAGGTTCACTTAGGAACTGTCAACAAATCTCCAAACCAAACAATCCTGTCAAACAAATGTCAATAAATGCCTTGCCTTGTGACCAACTGGCAAAAAAGTGGTAGTTCATGCTTTTACAAGACACACTACCCTCTATTAAAATGTCAAGTCATATTCAATATTTTAAATAATTTTAATATTAAATATGTTTTCTTCAATGGTTTCCATATTATGTGCCACATTGACTAGAAATCAGTGTGTAATTGTTGTACTAAACTATATATGAGGCACATACATTTTTATTCCATTTTAACCACATTTTTATTTTTGTTACCTATTTTTCTTAGTTGAAATTTAGTATTTCTCTTCAATAGCTTCTAGGTCAAGTATGCCCCATTCTCCAGGCCTCCCACATACCGTGTTTCCCCGATAGTAAGACGTATTGGGGGTTTCAGGGGGGTCGGCTAATATAAGCCCTTTCGGGAAAACACGGGGGTATTGCCGCCTCCCTCCCATCTAGCTGCGCGCCGTCCCCCTCTCCATACGTCACTGCGCCGTCCCCTGCACTTGTCACTGCCGCCTCCTGCTTAAAATACAGTAATACACACAGGAGACTGTGATACGGAACCACAAGCAGTGCTTATACCCTATGCTATATTTTTGCCCCTAGACATGAGCGCTTCCGGTTCCAGTGGTAAAAGGAAGAGTTACATTTGACAATTTTTTTCCAATATAAGACATACCCCGAAAGTAAGACATAGTGGGGCTTTTGGGGATAAAAAGAAAGTAAGACACTGTCTTACTAATGTGTAAGAACCGGTGAAGCTGTTTGGCATTTCCTCTTCCTCCTCCAGCCGACTTGCAGGTCCTGTCCTCTCGCCCTCGGTGGATTTTCCCAGCATGCCTTTGGCTCTCAGCTTCTCTTCCTCCCAAATGCCGAGCCGGGAGGAAGAGGAGGAGTTTGGACCCAAGTTGCCGCCTCCTTCAGCAGCTGACGGTGAGAAATCCTTTAATCTCCATGGCAACCATTCAGCTGCAAAACGCCTGACCTAGCCCTGCCTCCGAGGCGAGACTCCTCCAGACTAGCCAGCAGCAATTAGCAAACAGCTGCTGCTCAGAGCAACGCTGGTAAAAACGTTAAAGGGTTAACAGAGGAGCCATGTTGGGACGACTTCCTGGAGGTGGAGCTTCAGGAAGAGCAGGAGCTTCTTAAAGAGACAGAGGCCCAATTTCAAGATGTTAAAACAGGAAGTAATATTTGATATATAAAGAACTTTTATAAGTGACAGTAAAATAGTTGTTCAAAGACAGAACTATGTGCTGGGAAACAGAACACTGCCCCTTTAAAACGTCTTGCCTGTTGTTCTCCTGTTCAGCCACAGGAGGCGCCATCGCCGCCTACCAGAGGAGCAGCAGGAGGAGCAAAGAGAAGAAGCAGAAGAAGAAGCAGCAGAAACACAGGAAGGAGAAGAAGGTAGAGGAAGATGAAGGACAGAGGGTGTCGGCTCCTGTTGGCCCCGCCTCAACTTCTCTCTCTGTTTCTGCAGAAGAAGAAACACAGGAAGCACAAGGCGAAGCAGCAGAAGAAGAGTCGGGAGGAGTCCAGCAGCTCTGAGGACGGCGAAGGCGTTCAGCCATCCACAGGTGACCTGCTGAGAAGGTCAGAGGTCACAGAGAGCTTCAGAGTTCTGTCGGGTCAGCCCGCCTTGTTCTAACCAGACCTGTCTTTGACCCGGTTCCAGGCTGAAGAGCATCCGGACCCCGAACACCTGGTGACCCGCAGAGCCTCTCTTCTTCTGCTGTCTAATAAACACCTGAATCATCTGAGTGCTGGTGGTGCCTTCATGGTCAGTCGGACTCTGCAGTGTCCTGCTGTGCACTGAGCAAACCTGGTTCTTCTGGGTTCTGGTCCAGAGGAGTCCAGCTGTGATTTGTCAGTTCCTGTCACCTGACCAGCATTCCCATTGGGTCAGAGATTTCTCTATCAGGCTGAGGAGTTCCAGCTTCCTGGAGGGAAGAAGAGCTGAAGGCTGGAAGAACCTGCAGAAACAAAAAATATAAATATATAAACACATATGTAAAAGTTTAAAATAAAAATATATGACACACATATGGAGTACTTTTAAGAATGTATTTTAGATGTAAAATATGTATACATACGTATTATCAGGGGTGAAAGTTGTTTTAAATTCTTGAGGGTACTATGACAAAAACAATATTATATAATGCTTCTTTGTGTCCTTTGGAGTTTCTGTTCTAATTAATTTTTTTCCAGAGTGATAAAAGCTGGTAGCTCTTGAATTGCTACAAAATAAAGCTGTATTTCTTCAGCCCACTGGCTGCAATGTGACACCTTGAGATGCCATGAGACCTAAATTCTGAGCATCATGGCATGGAGTGCATCCCAGTTTTCCATGTCTGGCATATAACCATTCATTTTAGCTTTTAAACTGGTTCTATTGATCCTGTGTCCAGACAGAGGGATAATCAGTAGCCCAGCATCATGACCTGTTTGTTCTGAAGATCCTGCAGCTTCCACTTCTCTTCCTAACATGGCGCCTCCTCACCCTGACTCTCATACTGACAGGAGGAACCACAGAGCTCTGTTAGGTTAAAGCTCATCTTCTGAAGTTGGGATATTTTTCCTCCAACAGGATCCAGAGGAATCACCTCAAACCAGATGTTGGACTGGATTTTATTTCAATGTCATTTGTGAATGTTAGCTCCTCATTTTCAACAGTGGAGCTATAAAGGTTGAAAAAGGTTATTTTAAGAAAATCTCATCAACATCAATATTTCCACTAAATAAGAGGCAAAAAAATTGTTTGACAAAGGAAAAGCCTCTCAGACTCAGAGTCCGACAGCACCAAACAATTTTTTTATATTAGACAATTAAATTTCACATAATTATCGCAGTAGAAGCCATTTGTTTGTTAAATACTTAATGAAACGTATTTACCGTGTTTGATGTTTGTTGTAAATGACTTATACTCACAAAGAACGAGGTAATTAGTCCAAGTTTGTCGTTTATTGAGTGTTCAAAAACTGCAGCGGCTGTGATGCACCACAACAAAGCTAAAACAACCCGAACAGGTGATCAACTCTAAACCAGTTGCACATTTTTACTCTCCGTCTCTCTGTCATTTAAGCACACCCATTGCCATGGCAACCTCCTGCGCTCCACAAGCCGACCAGAGATTACGTTAAAAACATAACATTTATTTTGCGATTATTAATAAACCTCTCATGAACTGTTTGTTACTCCGCAATAGTAAGCCCCGCCTACGTCTCACCACTCCTCGGACTTGCTACCGCCCAGTTCTCTGTCTAACAGGTCCGGAAAATCCCCAAAACTTGGGTCTTACCTTAGAGATAGCTTATGGAGGATTATCTAGTCAAACTGGGGGCGGAAAGGACTCATCTAGCTCTAACTACCTTCGATCCAGAAGTTATGACCCTTTTCAGATGAGGAACAGTCAGCTGAGTAGCCCTCACAGCTGCATAACCCCTACAACCACTCCTGTTAATGGTAGCTCCTCTCCTAAAATAACGGCAATTGTTAACGGCTAGATTGGGTTTAGTGACTTAGATTTAAATCCCAGGGTCATTATTCTAACATTCACCAGAGGAAAATACAAAGCCACCCTGTCTCTAGAGTCATGTATGCTAATTTCACTACAATCAGGAGAACCAATAATGATTAAAATGACATAATTAAAGAAGCAGAGCAGAATGTTCGTTGTCCTTTTAACGTGCAGAATCTTTGTCATTAAATGACCTCCGTCTCTTCTCTAAGTCTGCTGCAGTAGATTGGAGAACGTTGGGTTGAGGCAGAGGAGTCAGTCGGATCAGGAACCAGGGTCGGGGCTGGTGGAACTCGTCCCTTCTTGGCGGCGTGAAGTCTTGAGCTTCCCTTGGTCCCAGGGTGCGGTCCTCTGCTGGTCTTCAGCCTGCTTCCTCTTGCTGGCTCCTCTTCTGCGCCGCGGACAAAGAACCACTTCCCTCCCCTACCCCCTGGTTTTTATACTTTCTCGAACCATGGTTGTTTATGGGAGAGGTCTACGTGACTTTCGAAACGTCCCACTGTCTGTGGAAAGTCCCAACCTCCCCCAACCATCACCTCCTTCATGACTCATTGTGGAAAGTCCCAACCTTCCCCAACCATCACCTCACCCATGACTCATTGCTGCAACTCTCTTCGGTACTTCCCTTTTTCCACTGGCCATCTGTTTTCCCAGCACCCCCGCCCAGCTCAGTATACTAATTGCAACACAGTAAATTCTATTTCTCACAATCTTAAGTCTTTCTACATTTCATCTCTGCAATTCATCACAAAACATAATCAGTTTGTTACTTTATCAACTTATTACTTCAGTATGATTCTTCCTCACTCATCATTTCTAATCTTTTAATAATCAATGATTCTTATACAACAATCAAGTTGTTACTGTTAACTCAAACATCCCAGTGAGAGAAACCTGTCACTGCGGGAGCTCCTCTGGTTGGAGAAAACAGTATGCAGGGGGTGGCCTGTGTTCTCCAGGACTAAGCTGAGTTTAGACAGTGTCCTCTGTTCCACCACTGTCTAAACTAAACATAACATAAAACCTTTCAACCAACTTTTAAAGCAAATTATCATTAAAATGTCATTATTTACTTAATGACACTTCATGACACTGTTGGTATGTTCCTAACAGGAGTGAGGATCAACGACAGAATATTCCCATTCACTGCACCACTGCACCTTACAGAAACCTACAAAAAAGAACAATAGAGCAATTAAGTAGAGAAAGCATTTGTATTTTAAAGAGAACAGAAAAATGTGGACTCGCCATGTATGTGACATCATCAGAACTGATGATGATTGGGACCGGATGGCTGGGGTGGAAAAACATTTCTGGGTGTCTTTTTTACCTGTTTATGTTAGAAGTAGAAAAACATTGTCAGCAATGTCATAAGTTGATGTTGGCATTAACTATGAAGCTGTTTTAAGTGTGGATTTAAGGAGACAAACTACCTTAAAATCTTTCCATCCATGATCTGAACACGCTGATCCTTGCAGGGTGGTGAGGGGGGCTGGTGGTGCCCATCTCCAGCAGCCATCTGATGAGAGGCAGGGTTCACCCTGGACAGGTCACCAGTCCATCACAGGGCCCTGAAAGCCAACAACAAATAAAATGTATGAAAGAGAAATGGCAGATTAATGAGGGGGAAAATTCTGTCCAGTTATCTTTAAATCAAATCATGTTTATTAAGCACTTGTTGTTGGTAACACAGCAGTTTTTGTTGTTGAAAATGTAGCTAGCTCCTCAGTGAAAAAAAAACAAAAATCCCAAAAACAATCTTACATCATGAAGACAACGTGAAGGTTCATCCTCAGAGCTGGTTGGTGATCTGTTGGAGCCAGAGCTTTTTCTGAGACAGAAAGTCTTTATGTTTTCTAACATCTGATTTCTCTGGCTTCCTCTTTCATCTTCATTTGCTTAGTTAGACTGCAAACATATGTTGAACAGTCACAACTAGCCAGTCCATCTTGTTACCCTGCTCACCACGTTGCCAGTTGTTACCTTTGTTATCCCTCGTGTCTCCTGTTTCGTTGTGTTTTGGATTTCCTTGTTGTCCATGGATTTTGGATTTAGTTTGTTTATTTTGTTCATTAAAATAACATCCACATAAAGTAAGTCTACTGCCTGCTACGTTTGTGTCCACCGCCACATCATGACACAAACCAGTGAAAGAGCCCAACTTTAAACATTTAATGCATAATTAAACAATAAAGGTGACAAATTTAATGAAATAGATCACACTTTAATACATATTTGTTGTATTTAACATACTTCAGGTAAGTGAAGAAAAATACTAAATTTTGACTACAGAAATAGCTAAAAAATATAAAAAGTGTTAAAATGTAATAAAGGTGAGTGTGCCTCATCTATACAGTCTAGTAGAACAATTTCACACAAATTTTGAATTAATGGGGCACACGATTTGGAAGCTATTGAATAAAACATTTAATATTAAAATTATTTAAAATATTGAGTATGACTTAAAATTTTAATAGAGGATAGTGTGCCTTGTGTAATAGCATGAATTACCACTTTCTTGTATCAGGTCACAAGACGCAGTGATGTAGGTTCCAAAGCTCTATTGTCGTTTGTCTCAGGTAATTATGTCTCGGCTTGTGGTTTGTCGTTTTTATGAGGAGATTGTGTGAGTTTTATGTATTTGATTGTTAAATAAACTATGATTGTGCTTGGAAAGCGATTTGTTTTGCTGTTTTTGTGGTTCCGTTGATACAAATGATGACATTACGAACACGGACAATGAGAAAACAGAATAAAGAGCATAATGGAGGTTTATTCATAACTGGTTTTCTCAACACTTCATATTCAGAAAAATAAATTTTTCCAGCATATTGGGGCATTGACTTGTGCATAGTTATAAAAGCATATAATAGCATAGTTATAAATTGACATTGTGAAGCTGAGCTGTGAAGCAGCGTGGTTTTCCACAAGGACGCTGCGTCCTTAATAAATCTGCTATTAAGGCAACGCCGAACCATGGATTCATTCACGCCAAGCGTGAATGAATCCATGGTTCTATTTCCCTTCTGTACTGCCAGGTCGATGCTCTTCAACTTAAAAGCAGCGTCTTTTTCTTCGTGTTGTTTCCATGAGGAGGGGTTATGAGTTTGAATACATTTCTCCGTCGTGCCTGCTACTAGCATGTACTTGTTCTAAATGAAAATTAGCACTTCTTTTATTTCCAATTAAATGATTCATTTCCTGCTAAAGAACCCCCTGGTGGTTGAAGAAAAATCCACAGAAAAGCCGCACCGGTCTACAAGCCGCATGGTTCAAAGCGGGGAAAACCGCTTATAGTCCGAAAAATACGATAAGTGCTTTCCATTTTACAGTTTTACTTTACAGAGTTGAGTTGAGTTTACTTGACTTAACACAGTCAAGTAAACCTGACATAGTAGTAACTTAAGTTGGTACAAATAACTCATGGTTTTTGAGTAATTAAAACATAGTGCTTTGTTTTATAGCAAACAACAGTGACATTTCCTTTTTTTGAGTGTTCCTCCACTTCTATGTACTCAGCCTTAGTTGTTTACATTCAAATTTACCCTCAGTAGGTCACAAGATGGCTTCGGCATTTGAAATAACAACAGACAAAAATAGCGACCTTCTGCATTTTATAGTGTTCTGTGAGAAATATTTATTTTTTAAATCCTTTTTAATTAATTAAACTCAATAGTTCATCTTTTTAAGTCATGAGTGGTTTTATTGTGTCAGTGACACTTTTTTGTGTTTTTTTCCTGTTAAAATTGAGGTCTTTCTATTCCACAGTTGTCTTGCTCTTTATGTGGAGGGTGGTAGCATAAAAGAGAAAAAACAATGCTATTGTCTTTTGATAGCCAACGTTTACTAATTATGATTGTTTGATATGCCCAACTTGTCAGTATTGTATTGAAGGGAACAGAATTGAATTTACATCTGAATCTGATAACATTAATTTAGGTTCTATTTAATTAATTTGCATTTAAGATTGCTAACTTTAAAATCTATTTGTATTTTATATGTACTTTTGTGTGTTAATTATAACTCACTATGCTGAATGGATCGAAAATGCATTTTATAAGTTAATCAACTATCCATGCCTGCAGTATAAATTAACGTATAGAACATCTTAAATTTGGATAGTAATATTTGTGTTTGTGTGTGAGCTGTTGCTCGGGGGCATCACTATTACAAGAAAGTAAAAATAACAGCATCTCCCATATTCCAAAATATCGGAAAGCTAAAAGGTGAACTGATTCACCTTTGTCCCATGAGATAAGCTCACATTAGTATGATTCAACATTCAGCCACGACATTGACCCTCAATGTGTGCTCAATGCTTTCAGCTTTTTGCAAACCTAATACTGCAACATTTCAATCTAATTGTATCTTTGGCCCACACAAATAACCTGACTAGAGAAAAAGCAATATTTGGCAAATTGTTTCTGAAAGATATCCACGTTGTTCTGAGATATTCAATAAATGCTGGTCTGCTGTGTGTGAGGCAGAATAATTATCAATTTCCATGTCATTAGGATATTAGGAACGGTAGCAGGAAAACATAATATAAGTAACATTGGGTAAATTAAATTTTAAATCCAAGACTTCTATGTTGACTGCAATCAGGAGAATAAGATTACATCCATGAGAATTGGCAGGCATCCTCGATTATTGTGTAAAATGGGAAAAAGTCAGTGGTGCTGCAAACTGTACACATAAACAAATCAAAACTGAAACACAAAAGAAAAAGACAGCAGAGTGGCAGACTGTATTTTCAAATGATTAATGTTTTCAGCATTATGAATTGCATTGTATCCAATTACACCACGTACCATGACTAATGCTACTGAAATTCAATCCAGGATTATATTTATACCTAGTGCAAAACAAGTCAGTTTTTACATTACAGAACTTAAGACATTGCCATTATTATCTACCTTCTACTAAATATCTAATCGAAGGAATTGTATTTTACCTTAGCAGGATCTGATATGCCAATCATACTAGACAGATGCTGAACTCTACAAGTACTTAGGTGTAAACATTTGTGACATGTAGCATCGCCTGAGACAAGCCCAGAACAAATTATATTTTAACATAGCAATAACACAAATTATAATTTAATATATCCATAACATATAGTAGAAATCCTGGGCCTATTGGCTGGCTCTGTGTACAATCCTTTACTTGGTTGTTATCAACTTGAGTAAAGAATTAAGAAAAATGCAGCATTTTGTTAAATCAAATCATTACAACAGTTTATGTTTATTAAACAAAATTATTTTTAAAAGAGTTTGAACTTGCTGTCCACATTTAAACCCCCAGAAACTCTGCTCACGTAGTGCCTCATAAACGGTGCAGACTCCTCATCAGTTCCTGATCCAATGGTCCCATTTCTCCACGTTGGATGACGTTCTGATGTTCTTGCTGTAGATTCTGGGGGTGTGTATAAGTGAGTTAATGTCTCGCTCACTCTTAGCATACAGTCAGGTACAGGAGGTGACTGGCAGTGGCCTCATTTCTGAATAAATGACAGAGTTGGTCTTGTTCATTATTTGGATGCAGTGTAAAACATTTGAAAGTGCTTTAACCTGTAAATGAACCTGCTGCCTTGAAAATGCAAATTAAGTAAACAAGAAAATTATATTGTTTTAACTCAAAAATTAAAGTGCATGCAGCTGATTTAGCAAGAGACAAATTGTCTAAACATTGTTTTTTAAGTTCATTAATTTTGAATTGGGTTTTAATTTAATGCTGCAAATTAAATAAAATAACTATTTCACAATATGCAAAAAAAACTTCTCTCACCAAGTTAAAGAGCACACACTTCTCTATTATTTTTACTCACAATATCAAGTTAAAATAAATATATATTTTACTTTAGAACAATTTAAATTCTTGTTTCAAATTGCATTACATTTTCTGATCTGATGTGTCTCTCTCGCAGCCAGCTTAAACAAAATGTACTCTACAATTCAGCCGTGGTAATACCCAGGAATTAGAGGCTTTTCGGACCATTAGTTGGAGAGCTGGTCAGTAGTCAGTCCGTTAGAGTTGGGAGGTGTTAGGGGCGTGGCTGATTACTGTATATTAACACTACTTTGAAATGCCTTGTTGCTGAAAGGTGCTATATGAATAAAATTTGATTGATTAATTTGATATATTTTCTTTAGCTATTCAGAGGTGGACTTGCATTGTCCTGCTGCAGAACCAAAGTTGGCTTTAGCTTGAGGTCAGCAACAGTTGGCCGGGCATTCTCCTTCAGGATGTTTGGTAGGCAGCAGAATGGTTCCAATTATTAGAGCAAGTCTTCCTGGTCCTGAAGCAGCAAAACAGCCCCAGACCATCAAACTACCACCACCATGTTTTACTGTTAATATGATGTTGTTTTTCTGACATGTGGAGATACTTTTATTTCAGATGTGATGGAATAACAGCAAAGAGTTCAAGTTTGGAACACAGAATATTTTCCGTGTTCCAAACAGTACTATGTCTGTAATTCTTGTCTGGGCATTTGGAAGATTGCCTTTGCTCTGACTGATGTATTGTTGTTGCTTATTGTTTTAATACTCGTTGCTGTCTTTCTCATTGCCTCAGCTTCCACTGCTAAATGTAGCAGCAACAAAGTCTGAACTAGCGATGCACTGGATTGAGTCACTTACAACCATATGGTGTTTTTTTAAACATTATTATTTGCTGTAAAATTGTTATTAGAGGTGTGCCGATCGATCGGCCACCGATCATAATCTGCCGATTTCCGTGAAAAAGTGCATGATCGGTGATCGGCGATCATTGGCTCTTGTTGCCGATACCGATCACCTGCATCTCATTTCGCAGCCTGCCTGTGCAGCTGGTCTCCTTTTTCCTTCACTCTGCGCAAACGAGCAGCAACAAATCCTAAGTGATGTGGAACTATAACGCACTGAGTGAATGAGGAAGTTTGCGTGTTGCGGCGGAAAATTGAAGCATGTCAAAATGCATCAACACAACGAAGCTAATACGACATAAAAACAATGCCATACATCGAGGCTCACTGCAGTAAAAAAGACATATGGAGGATCAGATAGCAGGTAAAGCAGCGAACAGCTACAAACACTCACCCGGATTAGCATGACGGTCAGAAAGCTAAACAAATAACCCGCAAAATTATTTAAGTCTTCGAGCTGCGATGTAAGACGCTGGTTCTGCTCTCGCTGTTGAACCGCTGCTACAGGCTACAGGTAGTAATATTTGACAGACGGAGCGCCGCTTCTGCTCCACCTGGTAGTGACTCTCACACCGAACCTCTGTTTAAAACTGCAGCATCTAACTTAATTTTTTTTTTTTTTACATATGTATTAAAACTTTTGCGGTCCTAACATGAGACAGATAATCTCTAAAAAAATACTCGATCTCCTCCCTGCTCTGCATAATTACTCCGCTCAGTCAGAAACAGCCACTCAGAACTAGCAGTAATCAGCTAGCCGCCATGCTAACAGGAAGTTTTCATTCAGTAACTCAGGTTTGTTTATTGTAGTGGATCCTGTATTTGCCTTTGAATGTTAAGTTTTATACTTGAATTTTTTGGTAATGTTGAGAGGTTTTATTTTGACTCTTTGCATTATTTAGCCTCTTCAAAGCCTCCATATGTTATCAGTCTGTTAAAGATAGTATTACCGATAGCAGTACAATTTGCAGAATGCCTATTTTGTTCTTGGAAAAAGTTATTAAAAACAAGTTGTTGTCTAAATTAAGGTGAATTCATGGTTCCTTTTTCCACATAATGTAACCGGTAGTGTTTATGATTAAAAAAATAATAATTATGTAATGGGTATCGGTGATCATGGGTGATCGGAATCGGCAGGAAAAAACCTGATCGGCACATCTCTAGTTGTTATGGATTTCAGCATGCTTTATCTTAATATGTCTGATAAATTCGAAAACAAGTGATAAACGCATTGTTCAGCATTAGTAGGATTAATGACACCAATAGGATTACAATTATGATTTATGGCATCAAATTGGTTTTTAATTCCTTTACTATTTTGATACGGGACACACACTGGGCTAATAATGTGTTCAGTCAGCTCTAACACCAACCTCATGGTGCGTTCACACTGCAGCCTGAAGTGACCCAATTCTGATTTTTTTGATGTAATGCGACCTGTATCCGATCTTTTCATGGCAATGTGAACAGCACAGGTCGGATTCTTTTACGAATGTGACCCATATCCGATACGTATCATAGTCAAATGCGACCCTAACGCTCAGGTTGCATTAATCCGAACTGAACGTCACTGATTCTCAACAAATCTCACTATTCTACGCGCAAGCGGGAAGAAAAACAACAACCATGACGGACTATATGAGGATTAAGTTGTTAACATGTTGCTCCACCTGGACAACAACTTAAAATATGTAAGCTAAGCTCCACCGTTAGCCTCCACGTTTACTTCTGCAAACACTGAGCACTTCTTCTTTTCTTCTCAGAACACTGAGAACGCTGACGCTATTGCGCCCTCTACTGCGCATGCGGGACACTTTCAGGTGGTTTGCCCGGTCACACTGCAGAACGCATACAGGTCGCAATTACTGGCAGTGTGAACAGCTCCGGCAAAAAAATCGGAATTGCCAAAAAATCAGAATAGGGTCACTTCAAGCTGCAGTGTGAACGCACCCAGAGTAAAACTGACAGCTCTGTTGACTGTTGAGCTAAACAAAACTATTAAAGACTGCAAGAAAGGCAAATTAATCAAACAGAAGAAATCATCCAATAATTGAAATATAAAACAAGCACAGTATAAACAAAACATGCAACATGTTAGTTAATTGTGTAAATAAGAAACAAACAAGTGAGACTTAGCTGGGACTTCGAAATGTTGAATCTGGCTCTTTTTCATCAGTTCCAACAATATCTTGCAGCTGTAGTTAAAGATGTAAAGCCTGGCTGATTAATATAGTATCCCAACCAAAGTGTAAGTGACTCTTCCCTGAAGCAGGTGGTAGCTAGAATTTCCACATTTCATGGTGACGACTACATTAAATTTGTTGTCCACAGCAACTAGAGTTGGCCTCATTGCTGCTCCGATGAGGTGACTACCACCACATAGCAAACAGTTATGCCAGGATAACTCTACAGTGGTTTAGAATAACTGATAGCCTGAAATGTTGGCTATCAGTGATGCCAAAAGACAGGTTTATAGTTGATACATTTGTGATGCCCTCTGGTGAAAAAAAAAGGAGGATGCATTTCTTTAAATGTTAATGGGGTGATGATAAGAAGCTATTTTATTTGTTGTTAACAGTACACAGGACGAAAAATTGGATTTTCGACAGCTATTGACACCTTGTTCTGCCGTGCGCATGGAGATTGAGGGCTTTCAGCAAGAGGTTTTTGTCAGAGTCGAACACTGCCAAAAATGGTCAAAAACGCTGTGTGTCCGTGTTCCCCTATCACCCCCTCCCCCTTGTGCCTAGCAGAGGTTTTCGTATTTAAATGAAGTTGCTGAGTGCCATGCAAATGCAAATCAACTGTTGAGCACCGCCTTCTGACTCTTATTCATTTTGTAGCTAATCCTTTTTTACCTTCTGTTCACCATAAAGAAGTATGTTTGGAGAAAGAATATTAAAACTATCTTATCCATTAAAATATATATTACATGTGTGTTAGGAGCACTGAAAAACTTAGTTTTGGTTGAATTGATGATATAAAAGAAGAATATGCATGAATACATACAATAGACTTTTGTGAAACGTGATCTTACTTTGACATTCATCCTATCTGAAGATTTATCTCTATATATATTTTTTGTAAAACTTGACTTTATTACTTTTCTTAGCATAGTAATTGCCACAGTCGTTCGTGTCTTCCACTATCTGCAGCTGAACAGCGCCACTGTAGCGGCCTCTCGGACTGAACAGCCAGACGCAGGGAGTTTCAAACGGGTGCAATTTAATCTCAACCTTTCTTTCCATTGACACCGTGAAAACTGTAGTATAAAACAAAAGAATACAGAACCGTTGTATAAAACCAACATATCAATATTCAGTTATGCACAAAAAAGAATACGTTATGTCCTTTAACTCGTCAATATACAGTTTCGTTTATAAACCGCGACTGTTTCTTAAATAAAGCTATAACATTTCTTATTACAAATCACAATTACATATATCTATACCTCATTCTGCTTTCTGAGGGCACTATTTTAAAGATTTTCTCCGGGTTTCTTTATAATGTACCGTTGTCTCATCTCGCAGGGTGTTGCTAGGTAACCACAGAATAAACAAAGAAAAAATCTACCGTTCTTTAAAATTAATGCATAAATTAACCACTAGGAGTCACTGTTGGCCCAATGAACAAGGGGAATTTTCCAATTAAGCTGTTATTTACACTCCCACCAAATCCTGTTACAATGAATGAACAAAGTAATACATAAAGAGTAAATGAATTGAACAGGATTTTTTTAACTCTACTAAATAATGTAGACTAAATATGTTTGCATAAAATTACCATGAAATAAATAATCTGTACAAAAGTTGTTCATCTTTTCTCATCAATTTTCCAAAAGAACTAAATTCTGAATTGGCCTCTCAATAATTGAAGGTTTAGAAGAATTTGACTTTCATTCACTGACTTGAACTTTGGCTCGACGGACCCATCCATCACTGCCTTGAACAGTGTCAACCACTCATCCTAGTTGCCACTGATTTCTTGGAAGGTTATCGTCTTTGATAATGACAATGTCCTCCTTCTTGAGATTGCGTTGAGTTGAGTGCCATTTCTGTCTCATGGAAATGTTCATCAAATATTCCTTTTTCCAGCGACTCCAGAATTGTTCAATGAGATACTGCACTCTCCTCCACCTCTTTGTGGCATATATAGGTCCTCTTTGACAAACACTCCAGGGGGAGGGAGAGCAGCCTTAGATTTCATCATAATGAGATGGTTTGGTGTTACGGGCTCCAATGCTTGAGGATCATTGATTCCATCCACTGTTAATGGGCGGCTATTGACAATAGCCATGGCTTCATATAACAATATACTGAGGGATGCGTCATCAAGTCGGCCTGAGCACTGTGCGAAGGTAGCATTCAATACATTTCTGATGGTTCTTATTTGCCTTTCCCATACACCACCTGCATGACTGGCAGAGGGGGAATTGAAAACAAATTCACACTGTTTATCCGCCAAGAAAACGTCTAAAAACTTAGTGTCACATTGTTTCAGTGCTTGTTTGAACTCGTTCCTGGCACCAACAAAATTAGTGCCTTGATCACAGTACAGTTGTCTTACAGCTCCTCTAATACTAATAAAGCATCTCAGTGCATTTATGAATGAGTCAGATGGCAAATCTTCGAGCATTTCGATATGGACAGCTCTAGAGTAGAGACATGTGAAAATTAGGCCATATCTTTTGTACTCTTTGCTGGCTTTCTTCACAATGAAAGGGCCAAAACAGTCCATGCCACTATATGTGAAGGGTGCAGAGGATTCAACACATTCTTTAGGAAGGTCAGCTATTCTCTGCTTTTCCGTTGGCCGCCTAAGTTTTCTCCAAAACACACAATCGCGTATCAGCTTGGCTACCAACTTGCTCCCACCAATGATCCAGAATCCATTGGTCCTGAGTTCCATTTGTGTCTGGCCTCGACCCTGATGGCATGTCTGAGCATGGTAGTGTGACACAATCAGGTTAGTAATATGACTGTTATTTGGTAGTATTACTGGGTGTTTGACTTTAAAACAGAAATATGACTGCTTCAATCTCCCTCCCACGCGGAGAAGCTCTTCAGACCAGATGGGATTAAGTCTAAAAAGGGTGCTGGTGTTTGGAAGTTTCTTTTCACCTTCTAGTATCTTTATCTCATTTGGGAAGGTTTGTTGTTGAACAATCTTAATCACAGTTTCAGCTGCTCTTTGTACTTCTTCAACAGTCACATGTTCGCTATTTTGTTGCTTTGAGCCTAGTCTCTTGATTCTTGCAATCACCTTCAGAAGTGTTGTCCAAGAGGAAAACCGATTCAGGCGTTCGAGGATGTCATTACTGCTTTTGACTTCAGTTACAAGTACCTGAATTGTCTTTACTTCAAGATCACCGACAAGCAATTCTGTTGGAGTGTTGAGTGTTAAGTGTAACTCATGCTGCCAAAGAAATTTTGGTCCTTGCAACCAGTTTGTTGAATGAATATCTGAAGCGCATAGACCTCTGGATGCATAATCGGCTGGATTTTCTGAGGTTTCAACATAATGCCACTGATTAGGATTACTGTTATCTCTAATCAGTTGAACACGGTTGGTAACAAATATGTGGAACCTGCGAGCATAATTATTGATGTACCCTAGTACAACTTGTGAGTCAGTCCAGAAATAATCTTGATCAATCTTCATATCAAGTTCACATCTTAGCATAACACTGACTTTTGTAGAAACCACTGCTGTTGCAAGTTCTAATCTTGGGATACTTGTGACCTTTGAAGGAGCAACTCTTGCCTTTGCTATCACGAGACTGTAGTGGACTTCACCCTTGTCATATATGTACCTTAGGTAAGAACATGCACAATATCCTACACAACTGGCGTCTGAAAAATGGTGCAGCTCTACTCGGACAACATTGTGGAAGTCAGCAGGATGATAACATCTCGGAATTGAGATCTCTTTCAGTCTCTGCAGATCATTTATCCATTTCTCCCACCGTGGCTTTATATCTTCTGGGAGAGAATCGTCCCACCCTATGCCTCTGTGACAAAGCTCTTGAAGAATAAGTCAAGAGGATCATAAAGTGAAGCAATGATTGACAAGCAGCTGCGACGGGTAGAAGGTTGATCCTTTAAGCCGATGTTAAAAATGAAGGTGTCATTTTTTGTCAACCATTGAATGCCAAGTGCACGCTCCGAGGAGGCTGGATCCAAACCATGGGGCTTGATGGCTGTTGTTACGTCTGAAGGACCCAAGCAGGCGAGAGCAGCTTCCTTGTTTGATTTGAATTTGTGAAGCCGTAAGCCTCCCTTTTTACACAACTCTTGTGACTCAATGATTAGTTTCTTGGCTTCCTCTACTGATGGTACACTAACTAAGCCGTCATCCACATAAAAGTTTTTCTCAATAAATGTGGCTGCTTGAGGATAGTTAGTCTTGTGCTGCTGTGCTAGATGCTTTAGCCCAAAATTGGCACATCCTGGAGATGAAGCAGCTCCAAAGAGATGAACTGCCATCCTGTACCCCTGTGGTTCTTTCTCCAAATTTCCTCCTTTCCACCAGAGGAATTTAAGATAATTTCTGGATTCAGGAGTGACAGAAAATTGGTAAAACATCCTTTCTATGTCACAAATTATTGCTATGGTCTCTTTCCTGAAGCGACATATCACTCCTAACAAAGGATTGATTAAATCAGGCCCATGATTGATTAAATCATGGTGTCATTAAGCGAAACACCATGGAATTTGGCTGAACAGTCAAAAACAACTCAGCTTATCTGGCTTCCTGGGATGGTAGATGCCATGATGTGGAAGGTACCACTCTGTTTCTCCCTCAGATGTTGAAGGGGCAGGCTCTGCATCACCCTTATTTATGGTTTCTTCCATGAATGTTTTGTATTGCTCGTAGTATTGTTTGTTGGCCTTTAATTTCCTCTTAAGACACTGCAGGCGAACTTGGGCTAGTCTTTTGTTGTTTGGTAGGTTAGGCAGACTGCTGCCTTTGAAAGGGAGAGGCATTTCGTAATGCCCGTCATCTTTCTGTGTGATGTTGTTGCTGAGAAACTGTATAAAGTTAATATCATCTTGAGACACATATTTATCTTCATAGCTTCTCTCCATGAAATCCGATTCTAAGACCTTTAAAATGTCAGTCGTCGATGTGATTGCTAGCTCCTTTACTGTGAGCCCATGCACAAAGCTTTGACTTCCTTGTCTGTGGGGGTTTGATGAGCCTATTATACTCCATCCTAGTTCTGATCTTTGTGCAAAGTGTTGGTTTTTGTCACCTGTTATGACTTCTAGTGGAGCTATGGCAGCTGGACAGTCATATCCAATGAGAAGCCCTACATCACAGTCTTGAATGGGTGGTAACTTATCTGCCAAGCTTCTGAGATGAGGCCACATCAATGCAGTTTCTTTTGTTGGGACATAAGACTTGTCTACTGGGATGAAGTCTCTGCTGTAAGCTTGGGGCAGTTGGATGTAACTCTCTGAATTAAGTCCTCGAACTTGTAGACCATGAACACTCTTGCTGGAAATAATTGTGTCGACAGCAGTCATAGTACTGAGTTTCAATTTTGTTGGATAGAAATCCACATTCAGTCTGTCAATGACATCTTCTAACATGTCAATGACATGTCAATTGAATATTGACAGCAGACAAAATCCATGTCTGCTGTCAAGCACTGATTTAATGTGTTTATACTCAAGCCCAAGCTCGAAATAAAAATCTATATATCTACCCCATGGGTGGGTGTCCTCCATCACTGTGATTAGGTCGTTATGTACTGATGTCGGGATCTCGAGATAATAAGTCGGGATTTCTTTCCTTTTTTTCCCTCCATGTCCCCTTAGGGGCTCCGTAACAAATATACAACTCAAAATTGACAAACATTTCTCACATTTAAAAAAGAAATCAGTGACCAATATAGCCACCCTTCTTTTCAATAACAGTCATAAGCCTTCCACTCATAGAGTCTGTCAGTTTCTTGATCTGTTGACGATCAACTTTTTGTGCAGCAGCAACCACAGCCTCCCAGACACTGTTCAGAGATGTGAACTGTTTAAGAGCCCACAAGTTCTCAATGGGGTTTAGGGCTGGTGAGGAAGGGGGCCACTTCATTGTTCTTTCACCTTTAAGGCCTTTACTGGCCAGACACATAGTGGAGTACTGTGATGCATGTGATGGAGCATGTCCTGCATAAAAATCATCCATCCATCCATCTTCTGTACACCCTTGTCCGTAGTGGGGTCAGGAGGTGTGCTGGTGCCTATCTCCAGCGAACATTTCGGGCAAGAGGTAAGGTACAACCTGGACAGGTCACAGTCCATTGCAGGGCACATACACACACACCTAAGTTATAGGTGTGCTTATAACTGTTATTGAAAAGAAGGGTAACTATATTGGTCTAAATTTTCCTAAGGAGAATTTAGACCAATTAACCTGACAGTCATGTTTTTTACTGAGCAAGGAAGCTGGAGTACCCCAAGAGAACCCAGGCATGCACAGGGAGAACATGCAAACTCCATGCAGAAAGACCACAGGCCAGGAATCAAACCCAGGACCTTGTTGCTGCAAGGCAACAATGCTACCAACTTCACTACTGTGCAGCCCCTGATGATCTAACTGTGAATATTCATGAGGTTCTGCTTACACAAGCTGCCACAGGGAGCCTGTGGTGATACACAGATTACATACAAAATCAAGTTTATGTGTGTTGAATGGATTTTTTTTTTTTTTTGCTTTTTATTTATTATCATTATTATTATTATGAGTAGTATTTATTTATTTTGCATTTTTAGGGGTAATGGACCAGTAGAAACCATTCTACATTTGTTTTTATTTTATCAAAATTAGTAGGATACCACTCCTGTCTTGTTAGTACAAAATGGCCTTCCAGTGTGTCAGGTTGTGTCTTCCCCATTTATTTTGTTAGTCTTTTCTTTTCTTTTTGTTTCGAATGGGTTTTTTATCATGGATTGAACCGTCGTTCCGCCTGGTGTCCACCAGATGGCACCTGCACGCAGAACCCCTGAGAAGCTGCTGGGTTCAACCCGTACTCACACCTGCGGCTCGTTTAGGAGGCGTGGACTACGGATATAAGCAGCAGCACCTCTTTGTCTCATCGCCTGAGTGTTTGCTTACCTCGGTAACATTCGTTCCAGAAATAGGCCTTCTGTGATCTGCTCCAGTCTAACCCCTTGTTGTCGTCCTCGTCAGATTATCCTGCCGCCTCCTCGTTGCTCAGGTGTGATCCATTGTCGCTGGGTTCTGAGTGAGTGTGCCTATTCCCCCTTCGTGGATCACCAACCTCCTGAGTGTTTCCTCAACGCTGTTGGTGTTACCGGCCAGACGCTACCCCTCGTGTGTACCTACCTCCTGTGTCCTCCCTCGACGCTGTTGGTGTTACCGGCCAGACGCTACCCCTCGTGTGTACCTACCTCCTGTGTCCTCCCTCGACACTGTCGGTGTTACCGGTCAGACGCCACCCCTTGTGTGTACCTACCTCCTGTGTCCTCCCTCGACACTGTCGGTGTTACCGGTCAGACGCCACCCCTTGTGTGTACCTACCTCCTGTGTCCTCCCTCGACGCTGTCGGTGTTACCGGCCAGACGCCACCCCTTGTGTGTACCTACCTCCTGTGTCCTCCCTCGACACTGTCGGTGTTACCGGCCAGACGCTACCCCTCGTGTGTACCTACCTCCTGTGTCCTCCCTCGACGCTGTCGGTGTTACCGGCCAGACGCTACCCCTCGTGTGTACCTACCTCCTGTGTCCTCCCTCGACACTGTCGGTGTTACCGGTCAGACGCCACCCCTTGTGTGTACCTACCTCCTGTGTCCTCCCTCGACACTGTCGGTGTTACCGGTCAGACGCCACCCCTTGTGTGTACCTACCTCCTGTGTCCTCCCTCGACACTGTCGGTGTTACCGGTCAGACGCCACCCCTTGTGTGTACCTACCTCCTGTGTCCTCCCTCGACACTGTCGGTGTTACCGGTCAGACGCCACCCCTTGTGTGTACCTACCTCCTGTGTCCTCCCTCGACGCTGTTGGTGTTACCGGCCAGACGCTACCCCTCGTGTGTACCTACCTCCTGTGTCCTCCCTCGACGCTGTCGGTGTTACCGGTCAGACGCCACTCCTCGTGTGTGTGCGTTTTCCCCCCTTCGTTGATCCATCTCCGGTGGATTCCCCTTCGGGACGCCACGGGTCTGGAGACCCACGCCCGAACCCCCCGGAGAACCAACTCTGACGGACCTAGTTCCAGGCCGTCCTCTCAAGGGGAGCTACCTGACCGCTCTCCTACGAGCTCACTGCCTTCGCTCCACTCCGTCTACATCACCTCCCTTCCAAGTAAGCACTCATCAGTTATTCCCTGGAAATCACCATTGATCTCCTCCTAACTCTGTGTCTCCTGTTGACAGTAAGACGACCCGGTCCGCTGATCCAGTATTCACTATCTGCTTCCTGTTCTTTCAATAAACCATCATTGTATTTCACTCGCCTATCTGATTGTGTTCTTGCATGTGGGTTCGAAAGCTACGTCCCAACATGACACTGTGTGGTGTGTATTCTGACTAAATGTCCTGCTACAACACATGTACCATCACAATGCCACACCCTCACGCACACAGTCTTGATTCTCTGGAAAAAACAGGCAGGCAATTCTATTGCTGAGAATAACATGTTATCTAATGTATTTATTAACCTTTTTATTGTAGATTTCCAAGATAATACAAAGTTTTTTTTAATGTATTCCATAAAAACTACATACCAACCTGACAAACATCCACAATAATAAAAAAAATCTAAAGCTTCTTTTTCATCCATTGATTTAGTTTTCTTCTCACTTCAGCCTTGTAGACAAACAAAGCTCTGCACATCATTTGCTTCAGCCAGATTCTCTTGTGTTCTCCCCTACTGTGGTCTGTTCTGATTGTGATTCCTTCCTAAATGGCTTCCTACTGAGTGTGCCAACACATTTTTATGAAACATCCAGCATTTCTGTAAAAGCTAATCATGTAGGACATCAAAGCACAAGTCTGATGCCTTGATCAAGACACATCTAAAGAGCCAGCTCAGTGCAAGGCTCCTCTACAGACTGGGGCCTAGCATGTTTGTTTGGATGAGAATTATGGGAAAAATTACACCTTCAGACCCCATGATATGAAAAAAATGTAAGGTTGGAAAACTCTCTAATTTCATAGTTTGAGTTCAGACTAACATCCAACATGACTTTTTGCCTTATTGACCTCCTGGAATGTTTTCCACTTCCATTATGTTTTACCCTTTAATGTCAAAGTGAGTCAGATTTCTACAAAATAGTCAATTAAATAAAAATATCTAAAATAAGTGTGCAATAATATACTTCTTTTAGCTGGAATTGAACACTTCAGGTGAAGTGTCCTCGGCCAAACATGTCACCTCCCTTGTCTACTGGTGTTTGCTGACATCAGCATGTGAATATGCTTTTAAGAACTCGAGATATAAATAACTTGAGATATGAATAAAATCAATTAGTAGAATTTAGTAGATGCACCTTTACCTGCAATATATTTGATTGAGTCTGGGCTTTGACTGGGCAATCCACCTTGTTGTCTTCAAACCCTTCAGGGCTTTATTTTGAGACATTATCTTGCTGGAAAATGAATGTTAACTGAATCTGTAGTTATTTTGTCTCAAATTGGACCTAAGATGAAAATTTCAGACCCCTCCATGATTTCTAAGTGGGAGAACTTGAAAAGTCGCAGGGTGTTCAAATACCTATTTTCCTCACTCTATGTACCCAGATAGCACAGAATGATTGAAACAACATTGAACGCTGACATTGAAACAACATTGAAAGTGGTCGGTGACTTGTATGTTGAATCAACATTAGGGTTCCAACCATAACTGACATATCAATGTTGATTCAACCATCATCTGTATGTCAATTTACATGCATATTTGTGTTGATATTGCATTGAATCAATTAGGAATCAACATTGATTCAGCCTTCATCTGAATGTGGTTCTGCACACATATTTCTGTTTATTTTACATTAAATCAATGTTGATTCAACCTTCATCTGAATCTGGTTTTGCATGCATATTTGTGTTTATTCTACATTGAATCAGTTAGGAATCAATGTTGATTCAACCTTCATCTGAATGTGGATCGACATGCAGATTTGGGTTGATTTCATATTGAATGAAAGCTAAGGATCTATGTACATTTCTAGGACCTATCAGACCTAGAAGAAACTTTTAGTGGTATGTTATGTATAACATACCACTAAAAGTTTCTTCACTGGTGTTAAACACTATATTATTGGCATATCATGGGTAAACTGTGTACAAAAGTTTAAAAATTGCAACATAGGTTTGATATAACATTTTATTCAAGAAAAGAGGGACAGATCTATAAACATATTTGACTGCTTTTTGACTGTCAGAATAAAAGCCTATTGTCCACAGGAGAACAGAGTCCATGAGGTTAAGCTTTGTACTGTATGAACTAGGGAAACAGTACAAGTTGTGGTAACCCCAGTTAGACTCTGGTTGGCGTCACTTTGATTCCTTGGGATGTTTTCCTCTCATTCTGGCGTGTAATGAAGCCACTTCTTGACAGTTTTACTGCAGTCCTCAAGAATCAGCTTTTGGTCAAACTGCAGAGCAATGGCTGAAAAACACAAAAATAAAAGTGAGGAAGGTGCCGGTTAGAAATCTGATAAACATTTGAAAAGTTCTGAAAGTCATTGAAATATTAAACAGTGTACTGGTTACAGGTCTGAGAACAAATACAAACCATATAGTTCCCCATGTACAGTCACTGTTAAGATTAAGATAAAAATTAACTTAATATGCATCTTAATGTTTACTTATACAACTACATTTACCTATGAAGCTGCAGTCTAGTGTAGGATTTATGATGCTTCACTCATGTTAAAATGAGGGAATCAATATTTAAAATAAAGGCTGTTTATCAGAAAAACCTAAAGATAAAACTCAGGGAGGATCAGGGTTTATTTAACACACCAGAGACAGATAAATAGAGCAAAAGGTGATTTATACTGTAGTTGGAACAATTATTTATAATTTATATAGAATAAACTTCCATTAAATAGCTGGTTTAATCTTCAATCAACTACAAGTATTTCCAAATAAGTTTATTAAATTCATTACAAAATGTCCACGTGCTGATAAAGATCCCACACCAGTAATAATAGACCAGTTCAGTTTAACCAGTCATTAGCAGGTTTAGTTCAGTGCTTCACCTGCTTACATGTTTTAAGTGTTTCCTTTCTGTCTCACCTGGATTTAATCTGGATGATTGACAACCTTCTGCACTTCTTGATGGCTGCAGACGGTCATGCAAATATATAACTCAGTTGTTCTGGAACAGAGACACATTTAAGCACGTCCCTAAGCACGTCATAATAAAAAATGAAAAACAAGTGATTATTATCACAACAATTTAAAGCCCACCTGGAGCAGCCAGCTTTACACTTCCTTGTCCACCACATGCTCTCCCAGATCAATCCGCCCTATTTTAAAAACTCAAATCTCACAAAATCTTGCAGGATTTCATACTTAGGCCTGGAGCTGTGGGCAGGATGAATATACAAAATGAGACATGACCTCAATTATTAAAAATATCTGTTTTGCCCCCAAATAACCAGGATTACTATGGTTATAAAACAATGCCCTTATTTTTCAATAAACACATTTAATATCAAATATTGAAAAACTTACCATAAAACTGCTCAGAGGAGAATTCAATTCAGAACCCGGTTGCAAACAAACCAGCAGCAAAGTGGCTGTTTGGTTGGGACAAACCACTAGCGTAAAAAGGGGAAGTCGGACTGTACAACTCCTAGTAGAGGCTTGTAGATGTTTTTGTGTCAACACATTATGCACAGTCAGTAATAATATTTACAGACAAGTAAGAAAATGTATATAAAGGAATCACAACACAATGTTCTCAACATGTAGTGCGTAATTTGAAACATGATTAACCCCCACTTAGTAAAATGTTCTGACCCAGAGCTCAAGGATGGGGGGGAGGGAAGAAGGGATGAGAGGAGGTAAAGTGGGGAAGGCTGGAAGGAGCAAGTGGGTGTGGTGAGTTTTGGGAAGGAGTAGGGGGAGATGAGAAGGTGATGAGGGGTGCAACAAACTGCACAGATTGCACACATGGAGGTCTTAGGGGTGGGCAATCCTGGGCCTCGAGGGCCAGTGTCCTGCAACCCTTAGATGTCTCCCTGGTAGAACACACCTGGATCCAATAGCTGAATCACCTCCTCAGTGCAGGCAGGTTCTCCAGAGTCCTGCTAACAACCTTATTATTTGACTCAGGTGTGTTGAAGTAGAGACGCATCTAAAAGTTACAGGAGACCAGCGCTGGAAGCCTGGAGTTGCCCACCCCTGCCCCAGTCCCTGATGCAGCCGTCGCAGGCTCGATTCGTGGCCTTGGCAACCCTTGCTGCATGTCTTCCCCCCTTTTTGTCAAATAACTATCAAATAAAGGCCACTAGAGCCAAAAAATCTTTAACAAAATAAAATGTGAAAATTTAAAACCCTCACCTAAAATTAAAATTGTTTCACCTGGAGCCCAAGGAGGAGGGGAGGAGATTGAGGGGTAGATGGACCCAGGAGAGGGGTGGGTGTAGAGGGGTGTGAAAAACAGCTTACATTGATTGAACATTTAGATCACGAGTTCTTCCCCAAACCTTGTCCTCAAGGCAAACTGACCTGCGTGTTTTCATTTCAGCAAAACCCTGTTAATCAGACATCAATTAAAATCATGTGTGCCGAATTAGGAAAATGCCTAAAACTTGCAGGGCTTGGAGGACCAGAGCTGAAACACACTGGATTCACTTTGAGTTTAGTTGAAATAATTAAGTTCGATACAGTTGTATCCCTCGTCTAACACAATGACTCAAGCTAACCAGGGACAGATTCTCTACCAAGCCACTGTAGCTCTGTGGGTAGAGCAGTTGTCTTGTTGATGGTTCAATTCCAGCTCCCTCCTGTCACATGTCAACGTGACCCCTGGGCACTTAACCCCAACTGATCTGTGCATTAATTAAATGTGTGAATGTGACTCTAGTGTAGAGTGCTTTCAGTGGTCAAAATGACCGGAAAAGTGCTATGTAAGTTTATTTACCATTTTTGAAATAACTGCATGATTTGAGTAAGACTGACTTATCTGTTATCTTAAACATACTTAATAAATTTGTTAAAAATAAATTAACAAATTGAATTGGTTAAATTTAATAAATTAGGTTGGATAAAAGTAATAAATTCAGTTGGATAAACTTCATTAAATTACTTACAGAAGCAATTCAATGAAGTTGGTTCAACTATTTTCTTTTTAGAGTATGTTTTATAGTTGATTCACTGTCAGTTGTTGATTTCAACCATACATGCAACCTTTTTGATAATAATTCAATATCGAATTAACATCTTTTGCCAACAAGCCAACAGCAAAGCAGCTGTGTGGTTGGGCCATCCCACTCATGTAAATGGTGGGGGTGGACCGCTCCACTCCTTGTAGTAAGTTGTAGATGTTTTTGTGTCAATATATCCCACGCAAACAGTCAGTGAGAATTGTTATGAACAAGTAAGAAAATGTACAGAAAGGAATCAGCACCGACTATCCTCTACAGTGCTTAATTTAAAACATGATAACCCCCACTCAGTAATAAAATGCTCTGACCCAGGGCTGAGGAGGAGGGGAGAGGAAGGGGTGCGGCAAAACAGCTGACATTGATGAGATGTTGATCAGACAAATGCATTTCAGTCATTAGATTTCAACAACAAAACAACATTGATTCAATGACACAGTTTCAACATTAGTTACTTGGCTAGAGCTACCTTTGGATGACGGTTGATCCATTTGTCGACTTCAACCAAAAATCAACAATTCTAACTATTTTTCAACGTTGATTTAACATCGAGTGCTTTCTGGGATATATATATATATATATATATACACATAAGAATTTTTTTTAAACTTCCTAATAATATTCAAATCTGTTTAAGATCTACATGCATATTTGACTCAAGATGCTTAAATCTTAAGATTTAAGTTAACGTCAGACCCTAGCCAGGTTCCTGGGTTTTTTTCTTCGTGTAAGTGCTCTTTCCTCTGACAGGATCTTTGTTGAGAGCCAGCAGGCTGGCTCACCTGCAGCTGGTTCTGACAATCATCAGGCTGGAGTAATAAGCTGTGAAGCAGTCACTTGTTGCTTGATGGTCTCACATAATTGGTTAGTCAATTCTTTTCATCATCCAAGTTGAACCCTACCGAAGGAACTTTTACTGCTTCCTTCAGATTCAATTTACATAGCATTTGTTTTACATATTGCCTTGTAATCTCAAGTTGGTAAAATGGTTTCCTGCCCACACATTTCCTATAGGATAGAGACTGTGGCTTTTTGATGGTCACGTCAGAACATTGACTTTGTTGTCTTAAGGCCACTTTGTGGCTAATCTGCTGGTATGCTCAGGGTTATGCTTAATTTCAAATATTTTTGCCAAAGCTTGATCTTTATGAAGATGTTTCCTTAATACTTCTCCACTATGTTCTTTCCCCATAATGAAGCAACCTTTTTGTCAAGTGTACAATTCAGTCCTGCTGCAAAACACCCACACATAATGATTCAAGAATTTTTTTTTAGCATCATACCATCTTGCTTGTTTGTGGTACAAAATTTGGACTCAGGTCCCAGATACACACAAAAAAAGAAGTAATTTGTGTGATATACATATATGTGTGTGTGTAAATTTATGAGATGAAGCTGTGTTAGGTGCAGCTTGAGTTCAGGAATCTGATGGTTGAGGGGTAGAAACCGTTTCTCAGCCCGGTGGTCTTGTTCTGGATGCTCCTCAGCCTTCTGCCTGAAGGAAGGGGCTGGAGCAGACTGTGCAGGATGGGTGGAGTTCTTCATGATGAGGAGTGTTGAGGAAAAATAACTATTTTTAGTGTTTAACACAGTTTAAACCTTTTAGAACAAATTTCTTAATTTTGAACAGGTTTCTGTTAGTGATTCGAATCTGTTTCTCTTTGCCCAGATGGCTGTAGAGCCGCAGGAGGCCGGATAGTGTTAAGAAAATAAATTTAAAATAAGTTAGTTTTAGAATTTATCATGACTTGATTGAAATACCATAATTATAGTTTTAAAATTTATAACATATTCTGACCTATTGATCTTTATTTTACTGTAGTTAAATCAGATGGTTTGTCAAGATCTCTGATCTGCTCTTTGTCTGTCTGGAAACAATCAGTAGGAAGTTCTAGCTTTCCACACTGATCTGTGGAGGCCATAAACCACCATGAATTCCACCTTATTTAACAAAAGGTGTTTGATCTTGTGAACAAATTGCAGGGACTTTCTAAATTCAAAAAGGGCCAGAGATGCCTTCCAGTTGGTCAAGTAGAGATTCGCCTTATTTGAATACATTAAAGAGGAAAACACACCTACAGGTATAAAAGTTTGTGCACAAAGGAAATAATTCAGAAAAAGCTGATTTATTTTACTTCTGCACCAGCTCTTTCTCCAAGGATGTCCTGGATATTTCTTTGTCTTCTTGTCTCAGGTAACAATGTTTGTATCTGTGTTTCTCCAGTTTCCTGTTCTATCTTATACTTTCTTCTAATTGGATTATATTCTGTAATTCTGTGACGTCAACACGCATTGTTGTGATTCTGTCCCCACACGTGGCCACGCGAGAGAACCCGGGATCAACAGGAAGAATCACAGCCAGATTTTTTGCTAAATTCAATTGTATGAAAAATTCTTCTTTAACAGGAGCATCCTCCTCCTCCTGCATCGTGATGTGTAGAGGTCTGAGGTGGAGGAAAGGCTGCTCCCCCACAGTCCTCTGTGCAGCTTTAACCACTTGCTAATGATGTTCCCCTTTGCTTGCACTTTTCTCAACCCTTTTCTATGTGGGTTTGCGTCAGACTGGTGACCTGTCCAGGTGTACCTCTTACCTCACCCATTTATTGCTGTGGATAGACAACAGCCCACCTTCTGATCTTGCAAATATTGATCAAGTATAGAAAAAATGTGTCGTTTGCCTGTTTCTTTTATTTCAGTCTTGTAGTATTCAGATCAGATTAGCTGTATTGTTGGCAAACTTACAACATTGCAAAAAAGGAAACAAAATAGTGTGATTTTACAAACCAATAATTTACCAACTCTGTGCTCCTGGGTCTCCTGCCAACACCACCTGTAACTACAGCTTCTCTGTATTGTTCTATTACTTCAGGACTCCTCATTTGTTCGCCCCCTCAGAGCGACTTGTCCAACTGTCTCATCCCTTCCCAAGCTCTTTGATTCATCATCATTCACCTCTGAAACCTCCACACTGACCACTTCTCCCTGGACTTCATTCACTGCCTCCTGTTCAAAACCTCACCTGTCAGTAAGCTCTTCACCATTCTCATCACCTTTCCTAAGATTAATTTTTGCACCAAAAATACCTCCATGCCAAATACTCACATTTTCTGGGCTGCTGGAGACAGCTTGGACCACCACATGAGGAAAAACATGCAAAGTCCATGCAGAAAGATCCAAGACTGGGATTCTAAACCCGGACCTTCTTGGTGTAGTTCTAAAATTAGGATAGAAATGACTTATTTTTTATCGTATATAACATGCAATGTTTAAAACAGAAGCTGTTAACCCTTTTAACATGCAGTCAGGCTTTTTCAGTAAACAATATTATTGTGCAACAAATACCTTTTGTCTACACACCATTTGGTGAAATTAATTGTTTTTGGACCCCGAGCCAGCAGGGGCAATATGCAGTTGCATTGTTTGTTTACACCTCAGATGTTAAAGACCAATATCAAAGAAGACATTTTTCTTATTTACTTAAATGCTGTTACTGGGATTATGAGCTGTCCCCGCTTAGTTTGCTAACTTTGACTGCTTGTTTAACTTGTTTGTATGTGAACTTCAGTTGTAATATTACCATTTATTTGCACAAAGCTTTAAAGGTCTAATAAGTTTTATACTTCAGGTGTCTGAGTACAAAGGAATTGAGTTTCTAACAAAGACTAAATAGGATGAGCTATGCCATTAAACTATTTCTCACTTAACATGTAGAGAAGCAGTATTTCCAAATATACCAACATCTGCTGTCACATTGTATTTCCACTCATCTTAAGAAAACACACACTTAACCCTTGTATGTAGAAATGGGGTCCAACCGACCTCACACATGTAAAACTTGGATCATTTGTCATAGTCCTCTATGTATGCCTCAGTATTCGCACGCACAAGTGTTAAGAAATACATTTTACCTTCATCGCTGTGCTACGTTTCTTCTGTTCATTGGTATTTCTTTCACACCCAGTATAATAGCCTGGATAGACATCTATGACGAGACTTTAATTGGCTGACTTAACAAGGTTGAGCTCCACTCATCCACCTGTGTGCAGCAATATTCAAATCCAATCCACAGAAAACCTTTCACTCAAATGAAAGTGCAGGAGCATAAATCTGAGCAATAACAGCAGCATGAGGCTAGATATAAAGAGGTAGATCCTTAAATAATGCTCTAATATTTGGTGAGTGACTTCATCATGGTGAGCTGACCTCACTTTTCAGAGACGGCAAGGAGCAGAGGGCAGGCACGTGCAGAGCGGGGGGCTGGGGGGGCTTGAGCACCTGCTGTTTTTGCTCCTTGCTCCCAAATGCCCTTTTGGTCAAATTTATTTATTTTTGGTATTGTTTCCTAAGTCCTCTTCTGACACATAATAACAAATACTAAAATTATTTGTTTTTTGTTGTTTTATTTTTTTTACAACATAATAAGCCCTCTGGTCGCCTTGTTACCTTTGACCTCTTGCCATGACGCAGTTGCCTCTCGCGCAGTGAGATAAGGCGGCTAACTGGAGCTCAGCGTAGTGAACGTTCCAGATTACAGAACAGTTTTGGTGAATAAAGTGGAGACTTGCTACTTGTCAGATGACGGAAAACGTTGAAGTATCGTTTCTGCTTCAGCTCGGAGTCGCGGTTTAAGCAGAGAGGTAATGAAATACAACAGACACTGACAGGCCTCTGCGTCTGCCTTTCTCTGAAGAACTACTGAGGGGAGGAGACAGACTGGTGAGGAGAAACTGTTCTTATCTATCGATTCACTATTTTTATCCATAGACATTAATACATAGACGCCTCATGCAGCGGGCCGGTCCGTTGCTGTGATACGTAACAGCGTCCGCCATATTGAATGTGGAATATGTGCCAGTAAGCTAATAAAGTGAATGGACCGAACTTTTATAAAGTGCCGTTCTACAAAGTATTTTCAGTTAATACCTGCTATTGACACATTTTCTCACACACATTAATATATTTGGCAAAGAAATGACTAAAGAGAGTTTCTAACTTTTGATGTGATTATTTAATTGTTTTGGGGCATTTGTGAATAAAGAGCACAATGTTTTATTTGATAGAAATGATTCTGATAATTTTTTATATTGAAATTGATAAACAGACACAATTTTTACAGTGTTTAATTAAAGAATATATTTGCATAATTCCATAATTTAATGTACATTTAACATTTCAAGACAAACAAATAATCTTCCTGTATTTATTTTTTATACGTTATTGAAAACTTACTTTTGATTTATAAATCAATCATTGTCAAACATTAAACTACATATTTTAATTACTTTTTTCCAGAGAATAAATATTTATTACAATATACATCAACTCTGCTATTGACAGCAAAGAGTGAAAATAATTCAAACAGAGTAAATTATTTGTATTTCATTACATAAGCTGTATTAATACACTAATACTTCAGATTTAGATATTTAAAAATACACAAAGTGAAAGAATAAAAGATGTATTTATTATACTGGGAACACTGGTCACAGGCAGGGCTTCAGTCTGCTGGTCACACTGGGAGAACTCAATGACTTCTGAGACGTCCTGGTTCACAGGCTAAAGCCAAGGATAAAAGAGAAATTATTCAAAAATGTAATAGAAAATACATACGATATATGTTTCGTATACGTTTCCTTCACATTCATAAAAAGACATTTTCAGCATGTTGGGCTCTGAGTAGCATCTTTATAGCTAAATATCGACATGGAGAAGCTGAGCTATAAACAGACTGAAGACCAGCAGCTCCAGCTCTGATCCTGACTGATCTTTACTCACAAAATCCTCTGGTTTTTAATGAACTTCTCCTCTAACAGCAGTTTTTCACCAGCTCTCTCATTAGAAAACAGTATGAAAACGTTAGCTGCTACGCTAACAACCAGCGGTTATTTCGGGCCAATTTAGCTACATAGGAAATATTTTTCGGTTGTTTAGAAGCGAATTTCTGGCTGCAAAGTCAAGCAATTGTGTTCTTTCTTTCTTACCTGAGGAAGGTAATCCTAATGAATCCAGTTTGTTTCGTAAAACGGATGAAATAAGTCCACACAGCACAGAACTTAAGGAGCTCCGATCGCCCTGCTGCCACATAGAAGATGGCGGACGCTGTTACGTACGACTCAGCGCTCAATGACGCGTCTACGTATTGATGTCTATGTTTTTATCATACAGACATTAGACTGTTGTTGTTGTGCTGTTAGCTAGCTGATAGCTAACGACTTTGCTAGCAAAGCTAGATAACTAAAAAGCTTCTCCCCTGTATTGTTAATGATATTATTCATTCTTCAGTATCGCTTATGCAATAAGGCACATCGCCCGTCCAAAACCGATCATCTCCATAATGGATATATGTCAGATCTTCTCATTTCCTTTGAGAGGTGGTTAGGTAAATGTATCTTGAAGGAGAATAACACTTAAATTAAAGTCCAACAAGGATATTCATTTAGAATTAAAAATTACTCACCTTGAACTACATGATAGATATAATGAATGTAATGAAAGTGTCTTTAATGAAGAGGAAAAAACTCAACAAAGACTTTAAGAAAGTTTAGGGTCTGGTTCGCAGAATATGAAGTTAAATATTTTTTTTCCCATTTCTTAAATGAAAAAAAAAAACAACTAAATAAAATTGTAATCAAAACTTTTGGAATTGTAATGATTCCTTTTTTTAAAACAAAAAGTTTTGTTTAAAAAACTTTTTTCTGCTTTTTGTCTTGTGAACTTAAAAGTTATTTGGCAAACATAAACTCTTATTTGCACACATCAGAAATCTTTTGCCCACAACGTTATGTGAGAATCACAAGCAAAACTTCGAGTCAAACAAAAACTTAGAATAGCAAGAAAATATTTATGAGATGCACAAATAAGTTTGTTTTGTATGAGACCAAAATGTGTGATTTTAATGTTACAACAGGTTTTTTAAGCAAAACTCAGTAGCTTTTTTCATGGTGACATATATTAACAATTAAATTTTTGCTTTTGGTTTTTTTTTCTGCAGTTCCTCGTTAAAGTTTGATGCAGCTCTGCTTTCCTGAATGGACCGTCTTCATCTCCACTGCAAGTGCAGCAAACAGGCAGCTCTTTTTTATATATTAGAGTCACTAAAAGGTTGCATTGTGCCTTTGTTTATATTTTTAATAGTGTAATTATGTAAAGACAAAATATGTCTGGTGGTCCAGCTCTGATTTTCATATCTTGCTAAATTGCGGGTTTGAATATTGCAAAACTTTCATATAACAAAATAGACCTGCAGAAAGAAATTACTAATAGAATATCTTACATATTTATAGTTTTATGCTCTGTATAGATATTTCCCTTAGCTTTGATTGTATATCTCACAATTTTGTAAATTATCATAGTTTATTAAACTCTGAAAGCTGACAGGTTGTTAATATTCTGTCCTAGAATGGGGTTAGATGGGCCTTTTTTTGTTGTTGAGCACCTGCCCCTTTAGTTGTCTCTGCACGGCCCTGGCAGAGGGGAAATAAAAGACGAGGTAAATGGCTTTGAAAACTTGTAGAATTTATAGACTGTCACATAAAAAGAGGACCAATTACAGTGATCCCTCGTTTTTCGCGGGGTTACGTTCCGAAAATAACCCGCAATAAGTGAAATCCGCGAAGTAGTTACCTTTAGTTTTTACAATTATTATTCAGCATAAATAAATACTCTACATCAGGCACGTGCAGAGGGTGGTGCTGGGGGGCTTGAACACCTGCCCTTTTTGCTCCTAGCCCCCAAGTGCCCTTTTGGTCAATTTTTATTTATTTATTTATTTTTTTTGTATTATTATTTTCTAAGCCCTCTTCTGACCCATAACATGTGCTAAAATTATTTATTTATTTATTTAATTTTTTTGTACAACATAATAAGCCCTCCGGTCGCCTTGTTACCTTTGACCTTTTGCCTGTGTCGCATGACGCAGTTGCCTCTCGCGCAGTGAGGTAAGGCGGCTAACTGGAGCTCAACGTAGTGAACGTTCCAGATTACAGAACAGTTTTTGGTGAATAAAGTGGAGACTTGTTGCTTGTCAGATGACGGAAACGTTGAAGTATCGTTTCTGCTTCAGCTCGGAGTCGCGGTTTAAGCAGAGAGGTAATGAAATACAACAGACACTGACAGGCCTCTGCGTCTGCCTTTCTCTGAAGAACTACTGAGGGGAGGAGACAGACTGGTGAGGAGAAACTGTTCTTATCTATCGATTCACTATTTTTATCATACAGACATTAGGCTGTTGTTGTTGTGCTATTAGCTAGCTGCTAGCTAACGACTTTGCTAGCAAAGCAAGATAACTAAAAAGCTTCTTCCCTGTATTGTTAATGATATTATTCATTCTTCAGTATCGCTTATGCAATAAGGCACATCGCCCGTCCAAAACCGATCATCTCCATAATGGATATATGTCAGATCTTCTCATTTCCTTTGCTGCATAATGTACATTTCATTTATTCTGGCGTTAGGTAAATGTATCTTGAAGGAGAATAACACTTAAATAAAAGTCCAACAAGGATATTCATTTAGAATTAAAAATAACTCACCCTGAATTACCATGATAGAGATAAAGTGTGTAATTAATGAAGGGGAAAAAACTCATCCCAGACTTTAAGTTTAGGGTCTGGTTCACAGAGTATGTGGAGGAAAAAAAACTAACCTCAGTTAAGTAAAATAAAATTGTAATCAAAACTTTTGTAATTGTAATGATTCCTTTTTTTTTAAACAAATAATTGTGTTTAAAAAACTTTTTTAATTAAATAACAAATTTTTGTCTTGTGAACTTCAAAAGTTATTTGCCAAACATAAACTTTTATTTGCACACATCAGAAATCTTTTGCCCACCTCATCATGTGAGAATCACAAGCAAAACTGAGTCAAACAAAAACTTAGAATACCAAAAGATTTATGACAAGCAAAAATAAGTTTGTTTTGCAAAAAAAAAAAAAATCACTTCATGTGTGATTGTGTGATTTAAATGCTTAAAAAAGTTTTTTTAAGCAAAACTCAGTAGTCTTTTCTCATGGTTAACAATTACATTTTTGCTTTTGTTTTTTTCTATTTTCTGCAGTTCCATGTTAAAGTTTGATGCTTTCCTGAATGGACCATCTTCATCTCCACTGCAAGTGGAGTGCACCTGCAGAAAGAAATTACTAATAGAATATCTTACATAGGCATAGTTGTATGCTCTATATGGAGATTTCCCTTAGCTTTGATTGTATATCTCACAATTTTGTAAATTATCATTGTTTATTAAACTCTTAAAGCTGAGTGGCTTTAATATTCTGTCCTAGAATGAGGTTAGATGGGCCCTTCTTTTTTTTGAGCACCTGCCCCTTCAGTGGTCTCTGCACGGCCCTGATCTACATTGAAACCAAAGAACAAAACCTGTTTTCAGGTCAGCGGATGTGCGTGTTCATCAAGAGCCCCGCCTGCAGGCTGTGCTTCGTTACATGCGACCTGACGTGAGTTGTTGTTTTTCTGATACAAAAAAAGAAGAGAGAGCTGAGCTATTTTTTTTATAGCCTGATTGCATTTTTCTGAGACTTCAAGAAAATGTGACAGTGGGAGGAAAGCTGCGATGTGGTGAGGAGGAGCTGATCTCCGCCCTGCAGCGGGAGGAACGCAGGTGGCTCAGACGGTTCAGGTAAACTAACGATGATTTTTGTATTAAACTACGATAAAACTTGTAATAGTGCCGAATATACCTGAGCTAATGTTAGTCAGGGTGTTGCAAATAATTTAAAAATGTCAGAATAAATTCATAATATATTCCAATGTATTTTCATGTTGGCAAACTGCCGCCGCAGACCATCGTGGTTCTTCCTGCAGCCTTTGGGTTGCAGGATCTCATCAGTGTTCGTCTTCCTGCCAGTCGGTGTTGACCTTCAGGATGTCCAGACCTTCACCTTTCTAGAGCAGGAATCACATGAGCTCAAGATGCTGATCAAACATTTCTGATAAAAAAAATGTGTCTGATGTTCTTACAGAGTTGAAGTGCATTAACAATCTGTTGTTTTTAACTTCTCAATACGTTTAATTATGTTTCACTTGATGTCCAAGTTATACTGAGAACAAATAAAGCTTTATTCCTTCTAATATGACTGGTTCCTCTTCCATGATTTCACATTTTGGATACTAAGAGTTTAAAGTTTAAACTCAGTCTTAATTATAATTAAGGTTACAGGTTTTGGACACATTTTCTTACTTTCTTACATTTAAGATTCTGCAGAAAGACAGATAACGTAATACATAATACATAATAATTATGTATAAACTAGAAACTAACAAACATGATTTGTATTTTGGGTTCTTGTTAATAGCTGCCCTGATAATGTCAAAATGTTTGGTTTGCTGAATAATTCAGTTTTGGATGCTTCATTGGTAATCTACAATGTTAAGTTCAATGAAATATTTATATAATATAATGTTATTTTCACTCTGGCTCCTCACATTTTGGGAGGATTGTAATAGGACCTTGTTATAAACTACAGTAAGTACAATAATGTGTGGTGTGAGCAGAAATAAAGAGACTTTGTTCACTGAGACACAACAACTTTTATTTTTTTATTTTTCTTTTGTTTGTCTCAACTCTCCTTGTTGCTCTGCCATGTCTGCTGGTAGCTGCTTCCTGCTGAAGGAGATCCAGGTGTTCTGACGGTTCTCCATCATGTCAGCCATGTTGCTCTCCTGCTCCCTGGTAATCAGATGATATAGCTTATAGCACTTAAATGTAGATAAATAACAGTTACTAATGTGGACGTTACATACACATAAGGAATTATTTAAAACAGAAATGTTACTATATATATATACAGGGTTTCCCCCAGAAAACTTGCTAAGCCCAGTGGTCAGGATGCCGAGGCGGTCCACCGGCGGTCCACCGTTTTTCTGTATTAAAAGATGTTAAGTAGACAATAAAGGTAAAAATATCACTGGGTAATTATATGTTATGGGAAAACATTGTCAGTGAACTGCTGTATAAACCCACAACTAGTCTTAAAAACAACTAATCAAAAAATACAATTAAAATAAATATCAATTATGTTTACTTCTGTTAAATCCAAATTAAGTCAGCGGCTCCATCAGGCCCCTCAGAGCTTCAGGGGCCCCATGAATGCTAATATTTTAACATAGACCACAGATATATAAATGCAACATTTGTTTACTGAGATCATCATTGCTGCTAAATTTGACGTAATGGTTTCAGCATATATAAATTAAAATACTTTAAATTGTTTAACATTTATATGTAAGATTTTAAGGAGCTGGCAAGTTTACTTTGTAGAAGTTCAAAGAACAATGTTCATAGTCAGTGTGCTATGGTGGCGCAGGGGTTAAGCACAACCCACATATGGAGGCCTTAGTCCCCAATGCAGCTGTCACAGGTTCAACTCCCAGCCTTGGCAACCTTTACTGCATGTCTTCCCTCTTCTCTCATTACCCACTTTCCTGTCAATTAATTATCAAATAAAGGCCACTAGAGCCAAACAATATATATAAAAAAACAATATTCATAGTCAGATTGGTTTGTTACCACAGCAACAATCTGATGTTGTGAGTTTAATCTTTGAGTTTCAGCTGTTTGTTCACAAATACAAATTAGTAAGTTGCAGATATAATTTATTGGTTTTTAGGTTTGCCAGTTAAACTACTCCCCCCGTCCTAGATTTCACTAAATCTAACACAGAAGCTGTTAGAGGTGCTGATGTTTTTAGCAACAAAAGGGGCCCCAAAGTCATATTCTGCTCCAGGCCTCATACACCCTTGGACAGGCCCTGCATGATGTGGTAATCCGCTGCACTACAGAGAGGAGCAACAAATGGGAGATTTAATTCAATGCTGCTAATGTGACTCTAGAAGCTCTTTCATTTCATGTCTGTTCAGTTTTTAATCATCACAGAAACTATTTTGGTTGGTCGAGTTTCTGGACGAGTTTTTCAGATCTCCGGTGGCCGCGCGCTGTTACGACTGGCTCAATGTCATAACAAAAACGGGAGACCATGCAGGGGTTAAAGTGTAGAAAAATGAATATTTAACAAAAACAGCACTGGATTGTGGATATCAGTGGTGTAATGCAAATGCTTGGATGTGTTGTATGAGTGCATATGGAAGTGTTGAAGTGCCAAAACAAAGGCAAATGTGCAAAAAGGAGGGGAGCTGAGGCCTGGCAACAAAACACCACAAGCGTGAAACTGCAGAGTGGACGCTGAAGGCGACCAAGAAGATGGAGACAGCCAGGTTTAAGTACTCTGCACTCCCAATCAACTTGATCAGCAGCACCTGTAAAGGGGAGGAGCACAAGGACAGACAAAAGCAACACCTGCAGCCCAGCCCTTAAGGCCCAGGGCCGTAACACGCGCATTAACTCTGTCTGACTAAATGGACAAAGCATTTGATACGCTTTGGTGCTTAATGTAACCGGAAAAATAATACTAGTAATAATAATAAAATAATATAAAATAAGCATGATGCGTGACTGCAAGGAGAGCGAAAGCTCCTCACCGGGTTAAACCTGCACGATGAGTGATTAGCGCTGGGTCGTTAACCACTAATGCAGCGGCTAACCGGAAACACAGACCTAAACTTTACAGGGAAGACAGGGCCAAACGCTGGGCAGCGTGTTGAGATGTAAACGCAGCATAATGTTTTGTTCACAAATATACATCATTCTCACCTCAAAGCACCTCTGTAAGCGCAACAAGTTATTCCTGCGGTTCACATAGAGCTGCGCAACCAGAGCTAACCAGAGCTAACCAGAGCTAACGCGGTGGGTTTAAACTCTTACCTTAATCAATAACTCCTCAGAACTAATTATAATTCTTCACAGGGGGTTGATGTAAATATCCATAGCGGTCAGCCTGTGTCCAGTTCGAGTGAAAGGAGGAGCGTGGGATCCGCGCTGAGGTTAACTTTAGACATCCAGCTGCTGCAGCGCGCGAGGCAACGCGAAGAGGCCAGCGGTGTGATTGGTCCGGCTTTAAATGCATTAACTATAAACATATCTTCTATAAACATATATTTTAGGAATAAATCTGCTCTGATAGTGAAACGCTCAGAGCAACAGAAACACTTGCAATCCGGCTTAAATAAAGGTGATTTATTTTATTTTATTTTCCTTAAAAAAAAAAAATGTTTGTGCTTACGGGCTGAACAGCAGTTCGGATTATCGAACCCTTCTTGGGGTCCTTAGAGGGGGTACTGGAGAGTGCCCCTCCTGGGGACTCCCTTGTTCTACTGAGGGACTTCAATGCTCACGTGGGCAATGACAGTGAGATCTGGAGAGGCGTGGTTGGGAGGAACGCCCCCCCCCCAATCTGAACTCGAGTGGTGTTCTGTTGTTGGACCTCTGTGCTCGTCATGGATTATCCATCACGAACACCATGTTCAGGCATAAGGGCGTCCATATGTGCACTTGGCACCAGGACACCCTAGGCCGCAGTTCGATGATAGACTTTGTCATCATCTCATCGGATTTGCTGCCATATGTCTTGGACACTCGGGTGAAGAGAGGTGCGGAGCTGTCCACTGACCACTACCTGGTGGTGAGTTGGCTCCGGTGGTGGGGGAGGAAGCCGGTCAGACCTGGCAGGCCCAAACGTGTAGTGAGGGTCTGCTGGGAACGTCTGGCGGAGTCCCCTGTGAGACGGAGCTTCAACTCTCATCTCCGGTAGAACTTCGAGCACGTCCCGGGACATGTGGGGGACATTGAGTCTGAGTGGACCATGTTCCGTACCTCCATTGCCGAGGCGGCCTATTGGAGCTGCGGCCGCAAGGTTGTTGTTGCCTGTCGCGGCGGCAACCCTCGAACCGTTGGTGGACACCTTCGGTGAGGGATGCTGTCAAGCTGAAGGAGTCCTATCGGGCCTTTTTGGCCTGTGGGACTCCAGAAGCAGCTGATGGGTACCGGCGGGCGAAACGGCATGCGGCTCGGGTTGTGGCTGAGGCAAAAACTCGGGCGTGGGAGGAGTTTGGAGAGGCCATGGAGACAGACTTCCGTACCGCTTCGAGGCGATTCTGGTCCACCATCCGGCGTCTCAGGAGCGCCAACACTGTTTATAGTGGGGATGGTGTGCTGCTGATATCAACTCGGGACGTTGTGGGCCGGTGGGCGGAATACTTCGAAGACCTCCTCAATCCCACCAACATGCCTTCTGTTGAGGAAGCTGAGCCTGGGGACTCTGGGCTGGGCTCTCCAATCTCTGGGGACGAGGTCGCTGAGGTGGTCAAAAAGTTCCTCGGTGGCAGGGCCCCGGGGGTGGATGAGATCCGCCCGGAGTTCCTTAAGGCTCTGGATGTTGCAGGGTTGTGTTGGCTTACACGACTCTGCAATATCGCATGGACATCGGGGGCAGTTCCCCTGGATTGGCAGACTGGGGTGGTGGTCCCCCTGTTTAAAAAGGGGGACCGGAGGGTGTGCTCCAATTACAGGGGGTCACACTCTTAAGCCTCCCTGGTAAGGTCTATTCAGGGGTCCTGGAGAGGAGGGTCCGTCGGATAGTCGAACCTCGAATTCAGGAAGAGCAGTGTGGTTTTCGTCCTGGTCGTGGAACACTGGACCAGCTCTACACCCTCAGCAGGGTCCTGGAGGGTGCATGGGAGTTCGTCCAACCAGTCTACATGTGTTTTGTGGACTTGGAGAAGGCGTTCGACCGTGTCCCTCTGGAGGCCTTGTGGGAGGTACTCCGGGAGTATGGGGTACAGGGTTTCAGAGTCTGGTCCGCATTGCCGGCAGTAAGTCGGGCTCGTTTCCGGTGAGAGTTGGAATCCGCCAAGGCTGCCCTTTGTCACCGATTCTGTTCATTACTTTTATTGACAGAATTTCTAGGCGCAGCCGAGGTGTTGAGGGGATCCGTTTTGGTGGCCTTAGGATCACATCTCTGCTTTTTGCGGATGATGTGGTCCTGTTGGCTTCATCGGAACGTGATCTGCAGCTCTCACTGGAGCGGTTTGCGGCCGAGTGTGAAGCGGCCGGGATAAGGCTCAGTGCCTCCAAATCCGAGGCCATGGTCTTGAGCCGGAAAAGGGTAGAGTGCCTTCTCCGGGTCAGGGGGGTCGTCCTGCCTCAAGTGGAGGAGTTTAAGTATCTGGGGATGTTGTTCACGAATGAGGGAAGAAAGGAGTGAGAGGTCGACAGGCGGATTGGGGCAGCGTCTGTCCTGAAGCGGGCGCTGTACCAGTTCGTCGTGGTGAAGAGAGAGCTGAGCCACAAAGCGAAGCTCTCGATTTACCGGTCGATCTACGTTCCCACCCTCATCTATGGTCATGAGCTTTGGGTCATGACTGAAAGAATGAGATCACGGATACAAGCGCCGAAATGGGTTTCCTCCGCAGGGTGGCTGGGCTCTCCCTTAGAGATAGGGTGAGAAGCTCGGTCATCCGGGAGGGACTCAGAGTAGAGCCGCTGCTCCTCCACGTCGAGAGGAGCCAGTTGAGGTGGCTCGGGCATCTGATAAGGATGCCTCCTGGACGCCTCCGTGGTGAGGTGTTCCGGGCACGTCCCACCGGGAGGAGGCCTTGGGGAAGACCCAGGACACGCTGGAGGGATTACGTCTCTCGGCTGGCCTGGGAACGCCTTGGGATTCCTCCGGAGGAGCTGGAAGAAGTGGCTGGGGAGAGGGAAGTCTGGGCCTCCCTTCTGAAGCTGCTGCCCCCGCGACCCGATAAGCGGAAGAAAATGGATGGATGGATAATTATTTTATTAGTAAGGAAATTTTGCAAGGGTCAGTACAGCTTAATTCAGTAGCAGAAATAATCAAATAAGTAAAATCAATAATCTAGCCTATCTTTCCCTAATGCTGACACTGAGAACTAAAAGAGGGAAACTTTGAGAGAGACGGACAGAGTTTGGCATCTTGAACCCCAGAACTGGCCTGATGATGAAGAAGGTGTTGTTGCAGCAGCAGGAGGTTCCCAGTACAGGAAGAGTACTGACTTAGAGCAGCAGGTCTCGGGCCTCAGGGTGACTTCCTCATGCGTGTAGCGGTCCTCAGCTTCTTGTCTTGCAGCTCTGTAGCTCCCTTTTCCTCGTCTCACGATCTTTCTGGTCCCACAGAAGGATCACACCAGTTCTTCCTCTTTGCCTTTGTTCTTTATGTGGTGGGATGGTGTTTCACCCTCCCCCACGCTGTACATCAGGTGCAGTGAGAGGCGCACCACTGATTGGTGGGCGGGGCAGACGCCTTAAAAGCTGGGCAAGCCGCTGCGAGGTGTGTGTGTCTTTGTTTCCTCTACTGTCTGCACAACTGGCGGCTACATGTTGGCGGTGTTTGATTTGCTCGTCTGATATCGTAAGTGCCATTTTGCTATCCGGGCTGGGATCATGGTTGGTTTTGTTGGGTGACACCTGTCGTGCGTTTCCGCAGTGCGGCTTGCTGGCGTTGCCGCGCGGCTGGAGGTTGTGGTGGTGTGTGGCTTCTGCCTAGGCTTCGCCTTGCTGATCTGCTCCCTCCTGGTGTAGGCTGTGTCTCCATCCCTGGGTAAGCTACCTGCCATTTAGTTCTGGATTATTTTATTTTGTACTTAGCATTAATGGTTTTCTGTTTCAGGCAACTGAGTGTTGGGAGCTGCAGTGCTTTGGACGCTCTGCTGCTTTGTCTTATCACTGTTTGTTCTGGCCGCTCTCCGCTGAGCCTGTTGTGGATTGGGCAGGCTGGTGGGTGGGGCATTACTCCTCTGGCCCCCATAGAAGGGCACTTGGAGAGACGACGACAACTTGTTCCATCATTTGAAGTATTTTCTTTTACCGTTTGTTGACGTATTCATTTGTTTCTGTTGAGTGCTGTTTCTTTTGTGTTGCATGTTCTTTTGTTTCTTGCTTTACTTTGTTGCATTTGCATGGTTTGCTTGTTTTTTGGAACAACCTCATCTTGTCTGTCCCTTCTTGTGTGTTCCCTTTTTTCTTTGGTTCCGGCGACCAAGTAGTGAGCCCGATGCCTTGGATTTTAAAAGAAGTGTTTTAAAAAGAACTTTTAGATAATTGTTTAATAAAGTATTGTACACTGTTAAATCTGTGTTCTGGTGTGTCTTGTTACTTTTTTAGAGATATCTCCACCTGCTGGTCACATTTGGCGTTGTCGGCAGGATTCACCATTGAACACAGATTTTTTTTGGGTTTTGTATGTGTGTGTTTCAGGTTTTAAATTTTTGTGGTTTTATTCATGTATGGTGTGGTAAGACAAAGCAGCAGTAGCTACCCAAAGGAAAACTTACCTGTGGTCTCAAGATTTTTTTCTGTTTCTGTTTTTTCCTTCTTTCTTTTCTTTTTGGTAGTCTTCCCCTGCAGGCATGGAGGTGGCACAGCGGCCGGTGGATGGAGTGGGTCAGCAGAATGTGACGGCTGGGGGTTTGCCGGGTGCCTCTGCTTCCCCGGCTGTGGCTGGTGGTGTCATGCCTGCTGGTGCTGTGGTTGCTGAGCGGTTGGTTGTTGTGCCCAGGGACCGACGGTGTCCCATGTTCGGTGGTAGGACTGGCATTGGGATCAGTGAGTGGATTGATGAGGCCCAATCATGTATTCGGGCCCGCCATTTGTCCGCGGCAGACGAGGCTTTCTTTCTCTTTGATCATTTAGAGGGGGAAGCCAGAGAGGAGATAAAGTATCGCACCAGTGCAGAGAGGAATGACCCAGCTAAAATCTTGGCTATTTTGAGGGAGTTGTATGGTTGTGCGGAGTCGTATATAACTCTTCAGCATGCTTTCTTTCTTAGGAAGCAGCAAGAGGGGGAAACCTTGCTGCAGTTTTCCTTAGCTTTGATGGCCCTTATGGAACCGGTGAAGCAGAATGCTCCTGATGGGTTGCTAAATGCTGAGATTCTGCTACGTGATCAGTTCGTAGAGCATGTTGGACAGTGCTCTCCGCCGGGAACTTAAGCAGTATGTTCGGGGTCATCCTGATCCCTTGCTGGAGGTGCGTGGGGAGGCGATTAGGTGGGAGAGGCAAGGGTTCCCAGGTGGCGCTAGGGAACGTAGCCATTCTCTTCCATCCACATATGGGCTGCAGTATGGGGTGTATGGCGGTTCTCGGCCAACTCCACCTGCTGCTGCCCGCTCTGAACTTGGTTGAGCTGTTGAAACAGCAACAAGAACAGATCAATCAACTCACCCAGTGTATTGCTTCTCTGCAGACCTCTTTACCACGGGCGCGGCCCCCTCGTCCGGGTGGATCTGCCATAGGTGCCAACAGTCGGGTCACTTTGCCAGAGATTGTGATGGTGAGCGGGTCCGTGCTGGGCTAACTCTGTGGCGGGGCTAGCTAATGTTAGTCAGGCGGAAAACTAGCACCCACTGAGCTGTTGAGCCACAACTCGGGTGGGGGAATAGCAGGCTCACAACCGGTAGCCGCGTCAAAATTGTTGGCATCTTGTCCAGTCATTGATGTTGTTATGGGTGGTATCTCGGTGACTTGTTTAGTGGACACAGGGTCCATGGTGTCAACAATCACTGAGAGCTGTTTTCAGGAACACTTTGCATTACTGGGACATGATCGCCTTCGGTCGTGTCATTGGTTGCAGCTCCGGGCTGCCAATGGTCTTTCCATCCCATACATTGGCTACTTGGAGCTGGATGTCCATCTTTGTGACAAAGTGCTCCCGCATTGTGGGATTCTGGTGGTGAAGGATCCCACTAATGCGGGTTCTTCTGTTCCTGGCATTTTGGGAATGAATATACTTAAGCGCATCTACCAAGAACTTTTTGGAACATATGGTGGTTCATTCTTTGACTTGCCTTCAGTAACTCAGTCTCCTGGTCCAGTTGTGGAGGCTCTTCAGCAGTGTCATCAGGCAGCAACTAAGTCCCCAGCCCTGTTGGCCGGTGCTATTAAGGTCCGGGGCCCTCGAGCAGTGAGAATACATGGTGGGGTTCTGAAATTTGTAGCTGCAACCTGCCCTGAACAACTTGCTGGTCAGGTTTTATTATTTGAGCCCCTGGAGTCTGGTTTGCCAGTTGGCTTAATAGCCTCGCCATGCCTCGTTCATGTCGTGCATGGCACTGCTTATGTTCCTGTCGTAAATGTGGGGACTATTGATGTTTTACTCTATCCCCGGACTCGCCTTGGTTTGTTGAGTCGAACTGAAGTGGTCAGCCTGCCTCCTGATGTGACCGAAGTATGGTCCTGTGCTACAGTTTCTTCTCAGGTAGCTTCTGCTCCTGAGCAGAGCCTGGTGGAATCTGTTGATTTGTCACCATTAACAGAAACTGAACAACGGCAGGTTCAGTTGCTCCTACAAAAGTACAGCTCTGTCTTTTCAGTTCATGAAGGTGACTTGGGGTGCACTAACCTGGTCTCCCATGACATTCCCCTGTTGGATGAGGTTCCAGTTCGGCAGAGGTACAGGCGCATTCCTCCTTCAGAGTACGAGGCTGTCAAGTCTCACATCGATCAGCTCCTGCAGAACCAGGTAATAAGGGAGAGTAGTAGCCCTTGCGTCTCCCATCGTTCTGGTAAGGAAGAAAGATGGCAGCCTACGTATGTGTGTGGATTACCGTCAGTTGAACAGCAAGACGAGAAAGGATGCTTTCCCATTGCCGCGCATTGAGGAAAGCCTGGACCATCTCTCTGGGCCCAGTGGTTTTCCACCCTAGATTTAGCGAGTGGGTATATCAGGTTCCTGTATCGGAAAGGGATAAGTCAAAAACTGCTTTTTGTACACCATTTGGACTCTTTGAGTGGAACCGTATGCCCTTCGGACTTTGTAATGCACCGAGTACCTTCCAGCGTCTCATGCAGAGGATGTTTGGGGACAGCAGTGCCAGTCCCTTCTGTTGTATTTGGGATGACATCATTGTGTTTTCAGGTTCGGTCTCCCAGCACATTGAGCGTCTGGAAGCAGTCCTTGCTCGGCTTCAGAGAGAAGGCTTGAAGGTGAAACTTGAAAAATGTTCTTTTTTCAAACGGCAGGTTAAATATTTGGGGCACCTCATTTCAGACAAAGGCATAGCCACAGACCCTGCAAAAACCGAGGCAGTGGCTAAATGGCCACGTCCCACACATGCTTCAGAGCTTCGCTCATTCTTGGGCTTTGCTAGCTATTACAGGCGCTTTGTGGAGGGTTTTGCTGGGTTAGCGGGTCCTCTGCATAGGCTGGTGGCACAACAAGGGAGCACAAAGTCCAGGAAGGGGTCTGGTCAGGCTTTTCAATCTGCCTGGACACCAGAGTGCGAGGAGAGCTTTGAGGCTTTAAAAGCTAAATTAACATCTGCACCAGTGTTGGCGTATGCTGATTTTTCACGTCCTTTCATTCTAGAGACGGATGCTAGTCACAGTGGACTTGGGGCAGTATTGTCGCAGGAAACAGAGGATGGCGTGAGGCCCATTGCATATGCCAGTCGAGGTCTTAAACCTTCTGAGCGTAACATGGCTAATTATAGCTCTATGAAGTTGGAGTTTCTGGCTTTAAAATGGGCCATGACTGAGAAATTTAGGGAATATCTTTTGGGCCACCGGTGCATGGTCTACACAGATAACAACCCTTTGAGTTATCTTCATTCAGCCAAGCTTGGTGCCATGGAGCACCGCTGGGCTGCGCAACTTGCTGCTTTTGATTTCGATATTAAGTATCGTTCTGGACGCAGCAATAATAACGCTGATGCACTCTCCCGCCAGCCTACATCAGGTACCAGCCTGGCAGAGCGGTCATGCACCTCGGCCCCAGAGGCTCTTCGGTGTGCCTCATGCCCGGTTCCAGTGTCGGCAACTCAATCTGTGGTGACTGTTCTGCCGTCTCATTCTGTGTCTGACCTTTGTGCTTTGCAGGAAGCTGACCCTCTCCTGAAGGACATTTTGGGTTTTTGGAAAAAGCAGGTGTATCCTACTCCTGAGGAAAAACGCCAATTTCCCAGGCTGTCCTTGGTTCTTTTAAAACAGTGGGGTCGTCTTGTGGCGAGAGATGGTGTGGTATACCGTCAAGTCCATCGGTCGGATGGTGGTGAGGAGATTTTACAACTTATCTTGCCATCAGTTCTTAAACAGGACGTGCTGACTCAATTACATCAGGAACATGGACATCAGGGGGTGGAGCGCACTACAGAGTTGGTGAGGCAGCGCTGCTACTGGCCCGGGATGTCTAAGGATATAAAACAGTGGGTACAAGAGTGTCAACGGTGTCAGGTCGCTAAAACAGCAACACCTAGGTTTGGCAGTTTTATTTGGCTTCTCGGCCGAATGAGATTGTTGCCATGGATTTTACCATGTTGGAGCCTTCACAGAATAGTTTTGAAAATGTTCTAGTAATTACTGATGTATTTACTAAATACACCATAGCTGTTCCCACTCGGGACCAGAAAGCAGCTACTGTTGCTCAGGTTTTGCTGACTGAATGGTTTTTCAGATTCGGGGTTCCAAACCGCATTCACTCAGATCAGGGTCGGAGCTTTGAGAGCGTGTTGATTCAGCAGCTTTGTAACCTGTATGGGGTTAAAAAGTCACGAACTACCCCTTACCACCCTGCTGGAAACGGGCAGTGTGAGCGCTTTAATAGAACACTTCATAATTTGCTACGCACTTTACCAGTGTCAAGGAAGCGGGATTGGGCTTCTAGCCTTCCCCAAGTACTTTTTTGCTACAACTCCACACCCCATCAAAGTACTGGCGAGTCTCCATTCTTTCTTATGTTTGGCCGTGAACCGCAGCTGCCTGTGGATTTCTTGTTGGGTCGTGTTCGGGACCCAGTACCAGGTGATGTGGAGGATTGGGTGGCTGAGCATAAGACCAGACTAACTATGGCTTTTCATCATGCTCAGGATCACTTGCTGGCAGCTGCAGGGCATAGAAAAGGGCATCATGATCAGGGTGTAAGGGAGGCTCCACTGCAGGAGGGACAGCTGGTCTATGTGCGTGACCACAGTGCCAGAGGTCGTCATAAAATCCAGGACCTCTTTAGCCCAGTTATCCACCAAGTCGTGAGGGCGCCAACAGCGGGAGGGCCAGTTTATACTGTGGCTCCTGTAGACGATTTGCAGAGAACTAGAAATGTGCATCGTGAGATGCTGAAGGCTCGGGTTGGGCCAGAGCCCACACCTGTACCCCTGCAGTTAAAGGCTACCTTGCCTTCAGGGGCGTTGGATGACTCTCTGGAGGACGATTTGTGCTTACTGGTCCCCGATACTTCAGTACCATCTACCTCTGTGGCGGGGGGGTTGCCTCCACAGGTTGCTCCCGGATATGATGAATCCGTTCCAACTTCTGAGGCAGTTTATCCACCCTTGCGTCGTACTGTCCGTTCAAGAGCTGGGCAGCATTCGAATGTCAATCACCTCCCTCGACCTGTGGGTCAGGCTGCAGGATTTAGTCAGCCAGTCTCCAATGCACAAGCTGCAGTTTTTCGCCCTTGGTGCTGAGGTGTGCAGGCTCATCGTCGGGGCGACGATGCAACACCAGGGGGTAGAATGTGGTGGGATGGTGTTTCACCCTCCCCCACGCTTTGCGTCGGGTGTGGCGAGAGGCGCGCCACTGATTGGTGGGCGGGGCAGATGCCTTTAAAGCTGGGTAAGTCGCTGCGAGGTGTGTGTGTGTGCCCTTGTTTCCTCCACTGTCTGCACAATTGGCGGCTACATGTTGGCGGTGTTTGATTTGCTCGTCTGATATCGTAAGTGCCATTTTGCTATCCGGGCTGGGATCGTGGTTGGTTTTGTTGGGTGCTACACCTGTCGTGCGTTTCCGCAGTGCGGCTCTGCTGGCGTTGCCGGCCGCGGCTGGAGGTTGTGGTGGTGTGTGGCTTCTGCCTAGTCTTCGCCTGCTGATCTGCTCCCTCCTGGTGTAGGCTGTGTCTCCATCCCTGGGTAAGCTACCTGCCATTTAGTTTTGGATTATTTTATTTTGTATTTAGCATTAATGGTTTTCTGTTTCAGGCAACTGAGTGTTGGGAGCTGCAGTGCTTTGGACGCTCTGCTGCTTTGTCTTATCACTGTTTGTTCTGGCCGCTCTTCGCTGAGCCTGTTGTGGATTGGGCAGGCTGGTGGGCGGGGCATTGCTCCTCTGGCCCCCATAGAAGGGCACTTGGAGAGACGACAACTTGTTCCATCCTTGAAGCATTTTCTTTTAGTTTGTTGAAGTATTCTTTTGTTTCGTTTGAGTGCTGTGTTATTTCTTTTGCGTGCATGTTCTTGTTTTCTTTTACTTTGTTGCATTTGCATGGTTTGCTTGTTTTTTTGGAACAACCTATCTTGTCTGTCCCTTCTTGTGTGTTCCTTTTCTTTGGTTCCGGTGACCAAGTAGTGAGCCCGATGCCTCGGCTTTTACAAGAAGTGTTTTAAAAAGAACTTTTAGATAATTGTTTAATAAAGTACTGTACACTGTTAAATCTGTGTTCTGGTGTGTCTTGTTACTTTTTGAGAAATATCTCCACCTGCTGGTCACATTTACCTTTGTCTTTATCTTCATCTTTGCCTTGGTCTTTGTCTTTGGGGGTCTAAACCCAGCTGATGTGAGAAGTGCGATTTGAAGCCACATGTTGCGGGGCTAACGGGTTGGTCCCCATGTGCAGAACAGTCTTCGGCTCTGTGGCCCCGGCTCTTCTTCAGCTGCAGAGTTCTTTGTCCATCTCCATCTTGGCTCGAAGCTGCCTGGAGGATCCAACCAAAGATTCCTCTTTTGCACCCACCTTATAAAGGGTTTATCCACCTTTTGGTGTGTTTGCATTGGCTAGCTTTGTTGCTGTGCCTCTCATTGGCTGACTACTTGCACCGTGGAGACCTTATGACCTGATCTCTGTTCTAATGTCCCTGAGTTGCTCAATAGTCCTCCTACGTCTGTTGCTTGCCCAACCTTTTCTTAGGAAAGTTAAAGTTTAGCAATAAGGCCCTGGTCACCTCTGCTCTCCTATCAGTTCCTCTTTTCCCCCTGACCTTTCACCTACTATCTACCTCCAACACAACATCAGTGACCTTTAATTACAGTTACAACATTTTACACCATTTCAAGTTCAATGTCAAAATCACATTTATAACCTTTTAGTTTCTCTGATTTAACATTCATTTATAATGTTATAATAACCATAACTTATTAGTTACTCTTATTATAATCATAAGGTGAGTTATTACAGACATTTCTGAAAAGAAACCAAGAATATCCATTATTCTAATTATCTGATACCAAGTTACAGTTACTTGTTTCACCTTTAAGTACTTCCATAAGTGTAAGAGTAAGTGTAAATATTCTTATAATCAAACCAACATCAACCACTGGTTAAAACAATATTAATTATTGGCCCAATTATATGTCATTATTATTAATGTAAGTATTTTTTTCTGGGTTTCATCCAATTACTCAACATGTTTAGATTTTATTCTTTAAACCTTTAAGTCTTTAAAATAAGGAATGGTCTGAACTATTTTTATACTGATGCAGGCTGGAAACTTCCTCTTTTCTTCAGGAAACCAGCTCTTCCTGTTCCATGACTCTCTTTCTGCCTGACTATGATTTTTTATGATTAAATAGAAAAAAGTAGAATTAAAGCAAAGTTTGTAGGACACAATAACAACACACACAACCAGATTAATTTTATTACCGTCTGACTCTACTGTTGGGTCTTGATGTCACCTGTGTAATTAATTTTAAGGTAATTTTATTTATTATTACTATTAAACTAAAATCTCCAGCATGGGGAAGTGGGATGAGCTCGACTTTTCTCGACAATATATATATATATATATATATATATATATATATATATATATATATATATATATATATATATAACACTTTTTTTTTTACCATCCAGCCAGAATTAAATAACTGGAATAGTTGTGTAAATTAAAGACAAAATGCAATTACTTGTAAGTTTTAGAACTATGCAGGCAGACACCACTATCGTTTTCTTCAGGTTTCTTGTTCTATATTTTGCTATAGTATATTGGCTCTTGAAAAAATTTGGGTAAGACTTTATTTGACAAGTGTGCATAAGACTGATATGATACTGTCATAAAAATGACATAACACCTGTTAGGAACATACCAACAGTGTCATTCAGTAAATAATGACAATTTTAATGAGAAGTTGCTTTAAAAGTTGGATGAAAGGTTTTATGTTATGTTAAAAGTTTACTTCAGATGTGTCGGTGTTGAGCCTGTGTCAGTCTACCAATGTGTCCAGAGTGTCTCTTGTAGGAATCCCACCTCCATAGAGCTGTGGTCATTTCTAAGCAAAGCGATTCTTTATATTTACCGTGTTTGATGTTTGTTGTAAATGACTTATAATCACAAAAAACGAGGTAATTAGTCCAAGTTTGTTGTTTATTGAACGTTTAGAAACTACAGCGGCTGTGATGAGCCACAGCAAAGGTAAAACAGCCCGAACAGGTTATCAACTCTAAACCAGTCGCACCTTTTTACTCTCCGTCTCTCTCTCATTTAAGCACATCCGTTGCCATGGCAACCTCCTGAGCTCCACAAGCCGACCCGAGATTACGTTAAAAACATAACATTCAGTCCGTTACGATATTAGGTTTGCAGGCTTGATATTTATTTTGCGATCATTAATAAACCTCTCATGAAAACAGCGGTGGTTAATTTTAAACTCCTGCTCTGCTAGTTATTTTGATAATGGAACCGAAACGCACAGAATTGAGCAACACCTTGTTGAAACAATAATTACTGAGATTATTATTGTTGTTGGGTCATTAATTTGAACATGTTTTGTTGATTTTTTTGTTGTTGTTCTTTAATAAAGTAACAAACGTTTTAAGCCAATCAGAGGACGTGTTGGTCTCAGCCTCCTGGCTGCGTTCAGTTTGTCACCTGATGTCGAGATCGACTCAAAACCTTCCGCGATCGTCATGTTGCACCGCTGCTCTAGCAAAGCACGAAGAGTTAAGAAACAATATGAAATGAGAAAAAAGGTATTCATTAACTGACTAAGTCGTGTTTTAGATTGTTCTTGAAAAACTAATCAGTCATGGTTGATTAGTGGGTGAACTCACTAGTGCTTAATAAACATGATTTGATTAAAAAAATAACTGGACAGAAATTATTCCCCTTGTTAATCTAACAACAAAGGGAACCCATTCATGTTTTACAGCAGGCAGCCGCTCCTCTCTCTTGCAGGTACTGCGTCCCCCCGCTAAATCTTTTAGGGCTACGCAGTACCCTGCCGCACCCCCTTACTTTCACCCCTCTCCATATATAAGGCGCACTGTCGGCTTTTGAGGAAATTTAAGGATTTTAGATGCGCCTTATAGTGCGGAAAATACGGTATATTGAAAGCACAATGTAATTAGTTTTACCTGTAAAGTGTGTTGTAATGGATCCGTCTGTGTTCTGGTAACCTGATGTGTTTTCAGTACTGATGTGTGTATGAAGCATGTAATGTACAAAGTGGCAAAGAATAATAATAAAAGACATTAAGTAACTAAAAAGTGCACTTCATTAGCAATTATAATAAACCAAAGTGTAATTGTAGCATACTGTAATCACACTACTAATATTAAATATGTATTTACAATATACTTAAAATACAATCTAAGTATATGTGAAATCTAATTCAATCACTAAAATAGTACACTCAAAATATACTAATCAAGCATGTACATAAAAATAAGTAGACTTAAAGTACACTAAGTACTACTTCAGTTTGTCCAAAAAATGTGCGTTGAAGTGTGCTTAGTACACTTTAAATAGTGCTTAAATATTTGAAATATACTCATGATTAGTCCTACTAATAGTATGCTTAAGTATGTTGAAATGTAACATATTTAGTACACAAATTTTTCACATGGGCTGCTAGCCTCACATAATGGCCTCCAATTAATATAATTTACCAATATGACAAAATGGAAATTAATGAAGAGTCTGGAGAATGAAAACAAGCCAGAAAATAATGTGAGGGAAATTTACTACCATCAGGCTCATGATCCACATTCTTTATAATATACAAATTAATGAACAAATCTTGAATTAAGGTAGTAACATCTCCAGATTAGAATTACTTAGTTTCAAGTTTTCACTTGTGGTGAAAAACAGACATCTTAGAATATAAAGAATCACTTTGCTTAGAAATGACCACAGCTCTATGGGGGTGGGATTCCTATAATTAGTAATGAACATGCAAGAGACACTCTGGACACATTGGTAGACTGACACAGGCTCAACACCGACACATCTGAAGTAAACTTTTACATTTAATTCAGAATCTCTATGTCCTAAACTACGGTCATAAATAAATTAATATTATCCTGACCCAAGTGAATGTAGAACTATTGTTTATTCTGGATGAACTACACAATTCTGCCTAAACATAGTGACATGTTCTTTTGTTTATGATGTACAGTGGATTTCATCAAACTCATGCTACTTGTTAAAAATCATAATTAAGAGAATTTAGTCCTAAATCAAGACAATCCAATTACACGTAACCAGGATTATTTTTAAAAAATGCATTTATTGTACAACTACAATGATGCCTTTGAGAATCACCAATCAATTAAAGACTTATTGAAGACTATGGGGATAAAAAAATGACAGACTACATAGTTGAGATTCAATCAAACATTGTTTTTGATGTTGGGTATTAAAAGCAGTTAGAAACATCAGTGTCCCTTATTGTTGCGCAACACCTCCCCCCCCTTCTCTCTCACTCTACTTCCTCTTCTCAGAGGAGGGAGATGTGCAGCCAGCTCTCCATCTAACGGGTAATTTGAGTTTTCAAAATCTGATGGGATTTTACCCTGTTCAGAACTGAGTAAACTCTGTTTAAGCTGGCGTCGAGAAAGACTCGCCTGGTTTCTAACGACCTCCCCCTCCAGATGTCCCACCCTTTTTCACCCTGTGAATTAGCCAGATTGAGTAGCTTGCAACCAACTAGCTTCACAGAGCACACCTGTTAACGGTCGCTCTTTCTCTTTATTACAACTTGCACTTGTTACTGAACCAGGTTGGTTTTAGTGACTCGGGCGAGTCCCAAGGGTGTTGTTTTAGTTTTGGCTAAAAGCAACCTACAAAACATTTCTACTTTTTCCTCCCAGAATCAAACTTCATAGCTATTTCACAACCATCAAAGAACTTTAAGGTGACTCATTAATTGAATGTCCACAACATCTTTTAGATTTTCTTAATGCTAATTATTTTATTAGTAAGGCAATTTTGCAAGGGTCAGTACAGCTTAATTCAGTAGCAGAAATAATCAAATAAGTAAAATCAATAATCTAGCCTATCTTTCCCTAATGCTGACACTGAGAACTAAAAAAGGGAAACTTTGAGAGAGACGGACAGAGTTTGGCATTTTGAACCCCAGAACTGGCCTGATGATGAAGAAGGTGTTGCAGCAGCAGGAGGTTCCCAGTACAGGAAGAGTACTGACTTAGAGCGGCAGGCCTCGGGCATCAGGGTGACTTCCTCATGCGCGTAGCGGTCCTCAGCTTCTTGTCTTGCGGCTCTGTAGCTCCCTTCTCCTCGTCTCACGATCTTTCTGGTCCCACGGAAGGAACACACCAGTTCTTCCTCTTTGCCTTTGTTCTTTGTCTTTGTCTTTATCTTCATCTTTGCCTTGGTCTTTGTCTTTGGGGGTCTAAACCCAGCTGTTGAGAGAAGTGCGATTTGAAGCCACATGTTGCGGGGCTAACGGGTTGGTCCCCATGTGCAGAACAGTCTTCGGTTCTGTGGCCCCGGCTCTTCTTCAGCTGCAGAGTTCTTTGTCCATCTCCGTCTTGGCTCGAAGCTGCCTGAAGGATCCAACCAAAGATTCCTCTGTTGCACCCACCTTATAAAGGGTTTATCCACCTTTTGGTGCGTTTGCATTGGCTAGCTTTGTTGCTGTGCCTATCTCATTGGCTGACTGCTTGGACAGATGATCTCATCTCCATCACCCTGGAGACCTTATGACCGGATCTCTGTTCTAATGTCCCCAAGTTGCTCAACAGTTCCTCCTACCTCTGTTTCCTGCCCAACCTTTTCTTAGGCAAGTTGAAGTTTAGCAATAAGGCTTTATCTTCTCCGTTCTCCTATCAGTTCCTATTTTTGCCCTGTCCTTCCACCTACCATCTACCTCCTACACAACATCAGTGACCTTTAATTACAGTTACAACATTTTACACCTTTTCAAGTTCAATGTCAAAATCACATTTATAACCTTTTAGTTTATCTGATTCAACATTCATTTATAATGTTATAATAACCATAACTTATTAGTTACTCTTATTATAATCATAAGGTGAGTTATTACAGACATTTCTGAAAAGAACCCAATAATAACCCATTATTGTAATTATCTGATACCATGTTACAGTTACTTGTTTCACCTTTAAGTACTTCCACAAGTGTGAGAGTAAGTGTAAATATTCTTATAATCAAATCAACATCAACCACTGGTTAAACCAATATTAATTATTGGCCTAATTATAAGTCATTATTTTAAGTATTTTACTCTGGGTTTTATCCAATCTCTCAAAATGTTTAGATTTTATTCTTTAAAAACCTTTAATGCTTTAAAATAAGGAATGGTCTGAACTATTTTTAGACTGATGCAAGAAATAAACTTCCGCTTTTCTTCAGGAAACCAGCTTCCTGTTTCATGACTCTCTTTCTGCCTGACTTTGATTTTTTATGATTAAATATAAAAAAGTAGAATTAAAGCAAAGTTTGCAGGACACAATAACAACACACACAACCAGATTCATTTTATTACAGTCTGACTCTATTGTTGGGTCTTGATGTCACCTATGTCATTAATTTTACGGTAATTTTATTTATTATTACTATTAAACTAAAATCTCCAGCATGGGGAAGTGGGATGAGCTCGACTTTTCTCGACACCCTTATTTGGTCCATTCTTATAACAGCAAATGTGAGGCAACTAGTTTCTCACCCTATTTTCTATTGTTTGTCAGATGTTGTGGCAGAGCACAAGTCTACTGGAAATCTGACTTCACTCACTCATGCCACTTAAATTCTCTTCCTTCCCTATTCTGAGGCCCGCTTTGAACTTCAGCAAGCTATTTTCTCCTCATCATTGATTTGCCTCTGTTAATAATTACAAAGGTGTACCTAATAAAAAAGTCCAGGAAGTGTATGTCTGACCTATTCATCAACCATTCAGTTTGTATAACACTTTGATGTTTTTGGAAACCTCAAGAAGTTCCCATACATTATATTCAAACATCATGAGGAAACTGCCAAAGACTCACTGTCTCTTCAGTAATGGGAATATATATCTACACTGGATTACCACTGAAAAAAAATTATATTTTTATGACTATTTTCCTCAAAGACAGCAGACAGCAAGAGAGGGAGAAAAGCAGCACAATAACCTTTAACTTCTGCTGCAGGAAACTAAGCTCCAGTGCAGGTCTACAGAATGACAATCACACTACTTCTCTCCCTTTTTCCCTACACAAACAGGGCTGCTACTCTCAAGGTAACATGAAAGGCCTGGCACATACAGAGACATTTTAGGGTCCTCATCTATCTCCTGTGGCCAGGAGCTCTAGCGCTTAGCAAATGTCAACAGAAAATAATGCACACACAAAAGCAATCTTATTTGTTCAAAAATTGCTCTAGGTCACTGCAATTCAAGCAAGCAGAGGGAGACGAGTCACCAATACTACACTCCAAACACCCTCTGGTTTGTTTTTCAACTCTTTTCTCTGTTTCTGGTAATTCCCACTTTCATTTCTTTTACCTTCTAAACTGCCTCCGTTCATCTCTGCTGCTGGGAAACAGATAAATCCTTCTGGTGTTTCCAGCAGAAACGTATCTGGTCAGCGCTTTCCTCCCCTCCCCTTTGGTTTTTTTTTAAATCAAGCTATCCCTTTGATTTGTAATGGTGGATTCCTTCACATTATGTATTGCAATTGCAAAATAACAAGCTAATCAACTAAAACATTTTGTCAGTTATTGCTGTAGCAGATGAGCTAGCAATGAAAATGGAGAAATTCAATAAAGCATACACCTCTAAGGGGTTTTCATTGAAATGATTACTTCTCTATCTAGCTTCATCTCTTTCTCATTGGTTTTATTTGTCCCCTTCTGAAAACTGACAATCTCTTATTTTTATTCCATAATTCCACAGGAAATACAAAACACCTCTGTATAAAGACAATTTAAGGCAGAAGTGCTTCTAAAATCATATTTCACGCCATAGTTGCATAAACCGATGACAAATGTAGTTATTTTTCAGTTTTTTTGCATTTTGTTTTTGCTACAAGTAAACATAGATCAGAATTGATCAAACTCTTTGTTCCATAATAGAAAACATTTGGTCTTTGTTCAGCAAAATGCCAAGAATTCATTTTCTTTATAGTGAAAAATAAATACTTTATCTGAGAGTTAAATCTCTGATTATCTTTTTATTTTAGCAATGTATTTATTGCTCTTCCAACCAAGTTCAGAAAACTAATCAGAGTCTGCTGATTAGCACACAATTCCTGGTTGTGTGCTGGATTGTCGTTGGCTTTCAGGGCCCTGTGATGGACTGGTGACCTGTCCAGAGTGAACCCTGCCTCTCATCAGATGGCTGCATAGATGGCGGCACCACCAGCCCCCCTCACCACCCTGTAAGGATCAGTGTGTTCAGATCATGGATGGAAAGATTTTAAGGTAGTTTGTCTCCTTAAGTCCACACTTAAAACAGCTTCATAGTTAATGCCAACATCAACTGATTCTCTGACATTGCTAACTATTTTTTTCTACTTCTAACATAAACAGGTAAAGAAGACACCCAGAAATGTTTTTCCACCCCAGGCATCCGGTCCCAATCATCATCAGTTCTTATGATGTCACATACATGGCGAGTCCAACACCATCTTAAAATTGTAAGTATTTTTTTATTTGCCATTTTCCTGGTCTCTTTAAATACAAATACTTTCTCTGTTTAATTGCTCTATTGTTCTTTTTTGTAGGTTTCTGTAAGGTGCAGTGAACGGGAATGTTCTGTCATTGGTCCTCACTTTCATGTTTTATTGTCACACTTAAATTTTCATGTTCATGTGTTCACTTTTGATGTGTAAACTGATAATTTATGTAAAGTTCATAAAGTTGTGAGTTAAATTGGACAATTTTAAAATGTCGGTAATAAAACAAAATATTTGAATTACCTTGAACATCTTGTGTAATTAATCTTTCCATATAATCGTAGCCTAGAACAATGTAAGTACTGTAGTGTAGTTATGCATGTCATGTACAATATAGGTACGTATTTATAAAGGCTTTCATGAGTAATTAAAATTGTAGTTTATTATCAATAGCAGGAAATAAAAATAAAAATTAAGTGTAATTTAAATACATTAGTAATATATTAATAGTATGTTTAAAATATATTTGAAGTATATTAAATATATATTTTTATAATTCTGAGACAGACTTATTGCACTTAAAATATAATTATATCACAATAATAAAGCTCTGAAATATATTTAAAAAGTATACTTTTAGTACACTTGAAGTTGTTCCAAAGAAGTACGTATAGTATACTAAACTAAACTATACTATTAGTTGTAATTTAATACTATTTAAATACTACTAAAGTATACTAAGCACAAAATTAGTTGTTCCAAAATATTACAGTTCAAGTACATCGATAAAAGTATACTAAAGTATGTTAAAATTTAGTATATTAAAGTATACTTTTTTTTCACCCGGGCATGGATCACAGGAATCTGTGTATGGTTCGTTCTTTGGTTTTTTCGTTTCAAAATAAAATTGGAAAAACAAAGCACGTATGAGTTTTGTCGTTTTTAAAACGAAATTAGTAAAACGGCAATTGCAAAAATAAAAAAGAAAACAAGCTGTCAATTTAGCTTTTCATTATTTCATTGTTGACAATCGGTCTGACCCGGAAGTTCTCTCTGTCCGGCTGACACAGGGGCCGTATCACACATACACATTATGCTCTGTTCCGCACACTTAGTTTTTCTACACTCGTCCAAAGCGACATGTAATTAATTTCATCATGATACTTTCACACAGATAGCCTCAGGGGCGGATCTAACGGGGTGGCAGGGGTGGCAGTTGCCACCCCAAACAAGAGCCTCGCCACCCCTGTTGCCACCCCAGCTAGCGACACTGAATTCAATAAATAGTTATGGCAAATCGGACATTAAGCGCATGAAACTCTTTTTTCCCCGACAACATTGAATGCAACACAATGTAACCTGACACCCACTGCTGAGTAGCGGGAAGTGCCAGAGAAGGACAGAGCGCGAGGCAGGAGCATTGATAGATGTATATGTTACTGCACTGGACATTATGTGATTTATTGTAAGTCACACATGATGCGCCATTTCTGTCCATTGAGTCAGGAATATCGGTGGTCAGGAAAATACTACAATCACGCAAAGAATCAGAACAACGGACGCAATGTTTAGTAGTTAATTCAACCATAGATAATGGTAATAAGGGCTTCAGATTTCACAGGTGAGGAAAACGTTTTAATTTAAAGAAAAGATTGAACAAGTGAGCAGTGGGTCAGTTATACTAGCCTAACTGTTAGCCTGCTACTGACTTTGATAACCTTAACATGTGCTGCGCAGTTCGGTGTGTTTTGGTTCCGTTGGCACTAAAACAGGTCAACCCGCCCACCACGTCATCAGTAGAGCAGCTGTTTATTAAATCAGCTAATCAACCGCTGCTGTGCTCAGGCGAAAACTTATTAATAATCCAAATATAGACATCAAGCCTGACAGCATAATGCAGTGGTTCTCAAATAGTGGGGCGCGGTGCGATACCAGGCTTTTTTTTTTGGGCCGTACTAGTATAGAGTGTAATTGCGCATCCACTACAGTAGGCGGCAGTGGCGCTGTCATTGTTACTTCTGTCACGTTTGCGACAGTGCAACATTTTACGACTTACAAGACAACAGGTTTGCCTTGGTTAGCAGTGTTGAGTCAACAGAAAGCTCTGACTGCGTTCTGTCTATAGCCTCCGTTATTCAACATAACAACCCCCAACATGAAAAAGTTTTTAACAGGGATGAAAAGAAAAGCGGAGAGAGACAAAGATAATGAGACAAAAGAAAGTCACCCGAAAGCTAAGACGAGGAAATACGACGAAGCGTATTTAGCGCTTGGTTTCATTGTCACTACAGTTGGAGAAGAGGAAAGACCGGTGTGTTTGCTGTGTCTAAAAATGCTTGCAGTGGACAGCATGAAGCCAAATTAATTAGCGCGTCACTTAAATACGTTACACTCCAATCACGCCGATAAGCCACTAGAGTTTTTTCAGCGAAAACGTGCTTAATATTGCCAACAGTCATCCCGCTTTGTGAAGGCTACTTCAGTAAACCATCGAGCGCTGTTAGCATCATATAAGGTGGCGTACCAAATTGCGCAGTGCAAAAAGCCCCACACCATAGCAGAGGAGCTGATACTGCCTGCAGCATTAGACATGGTCTCTGTCATGCTGGACGACGCCAGTGCAGCAAAACTAAAAACTATCCCTCTGTCCCATGACACTGTCGCCAGACGTATAGATGACATTGCTAACGATCTTCAAGAACAGCTGGTAGATAAACTTTTTTGTAAATATGTCAGAGTCAGAGCCACAGCTGAAGAGCTATTCAAATTCTGGACTACTATGAGCAAAACGTGCTCATTGTAGCCATTAAACCTGACTTCCTCCTCATTTTGATCAAAAAAAGAAAGAAAAAATGAGCACAGATTGTTTAATTCATTTTTGTTTTATATATTGTGCTCCTGAGTTAATGTTGCTGGACTGAATATAAATTAGTTTTTTTTTTAGTTTTTGTAGTTTATTAGTTATTATAATTATTAAATATTATTTATTGATTTGATTTAATTTTGCAATGGTACAATTAGTTGGTCAAACATGTTTACAGTTTAAACAAGGATTTATTTATTTTTAATTTCAGGTATTGATGCACTTAAAATCTTTTCTGTTGCACACTTGAAACACGATTTAATAAAGTCATTCTTTGTAAGTTTGACCATATGTCTTTCTTTTTTTCTTTTCTTTAATGTTAAGGATAAAATGTTATGCAGAGACGGATAGTCACGGTGGGGAGTGGGGGGCGCGAATAGTTTTCTTCTTGCTAGGGGGGGCGTAACAGAAAATAATTGAGAAGCACTGGCATAATGTAACAGACTGGATGTTCTGTTTTAGTGTTTTTGCTGCTTTTTTGTGTGGGAAATGTTTGTTTTTTGGTGTTGATTCCCCTGATCGGTCATCTCTGCTCTATGTGCTCGTTGAGCTGTTGTCTGTCGGTTGCCATGGCAACGGGTCCGCGTAAAGCCGACACACAGAGCGAGAAAAGGCAGAATAAAAGTTGTTAGAGCTATTATTTCTTTATCTATTTAAATTTTGTTACTTTATTCTTAAATTTCTATTTTTTGTATTATTTACAGAGTTTATTTGTAGGTTGATAATTGTTGATTTTATTTATTTTTTTGTTTTATTATTTTCTTATTTATTTTCTAAATTTAGACAGGAAGTAATGTGGGTCAGTCCACATAGATAAGTGCAGGCCTGGAGAAGGACCAGCAGGCATTTGGGTTTGGGGCCGATGGTTTTTAAGAGTGGTAGAGTGAGAACAAATGAAAGTTTGATGTCTGTAATTGTTTGGTGAAAGAGGAAAATAAATCACCAAGAACAATCAATAAGTTTGGACATTGAACCTTGTTTTGCCTGTGTCTAGAATCATGACCCCAGTGCCTTATTGGAACTTTTATTGGATGTTTGGCTTTGCGAACAGTCAGAAGTGGTTCTGTTTGGTTCTTCTATGGAAGTAAATATGTGCCATCAGAATTTTAATAAAAAATGCATCTGAAACTTGAATGTTGTATATTTGCGCTTACTTTTTCAATTTCAAAATTAATTCAGAATACAATTTTGACCTAAAAAAAATTCAGTATCATTATTTGTACATGTTTGCAATTTTCATTTGTTAAAAAAATTCACATTCCTATTTCAAAGTGATGAAATTTTCAATATATATATTTTTCAGTGTTAAAAAAATTCAGCATATAAAAAAAATTCAACTTCAAAAAATTCAAATGCAATATTTTCAGTGTCCTAAAAATTCAACTTGCTCAAATTCACTGTCTCAAATTCAGCGTCTAAAAATTCGCTGTACAAAAATGGCAAGGTTACTTCAGGTCACAGACATTAGCAATTGTTGTCAGATTTCAACACTGAGCCAATCACATGACCCAAGCGTCATATTGAAGAAATACCAGCATCACCGAGGTCAGCGACCATGGAGGCGAACCCAAACCCAACGGTGAGTCTATGCTTTCATATTTCTGTAGTATTATTTTATTTTGCGCATGAAGTTTCATACATTATCTTAAAGCTTTATTTAAAACACGGGTTTGTGCCGTTGTTAATCTTACGCCATGTAATGCTGGCATATTAGTTCTCGCTACCTGCTAGACCTCCACCCCCTTCTCTTGGCTGTCCTACACCCAATTTTCCGGTGTTTTATTTAAAAAAGGAATATCACTTGCGCCAAGTCTAGAATCTTTAAAGATAACTGATGGGTGGCGACTTTCTGGGTTGTTTGTATGTTGTCTTAGGTGAGACTGACAGTGGCGGAGCTAGACTTTTAAAGTTGAGGGGGCCAAGGGGGGGCCAGGACTACCTCTGGGGGGGCAAAATTTTAAATGTGTGTGTGCACATATAAATAATTTTAAAAAATAACCAAACTGAATATTTGGTTAGTTTTTAGGCCCCTCTGTCATTTGACATGTTATAATTAACACCTTTGACTGGCGCACATGGAGACATGATAGACTTTATGCAGAGTTCATCGCAGAGGCAACTAAAATCAATCAAATAAAAGATCCTTTCTGAATATCATCTCATGGACACTGAACGGATCTGCACTTTAAGAAATTAAAGTGCAGATCCGTTAGGCAGAAACAAGCGCAGAGCGCTGGGCAAGAAATGCGCATAAATGCTCCACGGTTACGCTCCAATCAATCCCACATGAGATGACAAACGCCAAATATACAATATATAGTTGCACTGCTTACGTTAATGGTGTTTTAAAAACAAAACCAGTAAAAACTTAACCTAGTTAATATGTCAGATTCCCTCCTCAGCCTCGTCTTGATAAGAACAGAGAGCAATCCGCTCGTTTCTGATCAGACTGTGATGAAGCGCAGCTGACACTTGGTGCGCAGACAGTTTCAACTTTACGCACAGAGAACATCGTGAAGCTCATTATTAATCAGACTAAGAACAATATCTGTCAGAGAATCATCTCTGATCTGGACGCTTTAACGGACCAGAGACTTTGGAGGGCCTAGCTCAGCTGATCCTCTTCTGCAGGGTTTTTCTCCCGCTGAGGGAAGTGATGCGGGATCAGGAAACGATCAGAGTTCTGCCGTCTTCTAATCACGTCATTTCGTGAAATGTTACCTGATTTCAAAAACGTTCTAGCAGAGAAATAATAAATGTTTCGTTTGATGACTACAAATTGGAAATAAAATTATTTTTTTCTTTGACGTACAACGAAAAAAACTGTAGCGCAACCTCTGCTCCAAACTAGGAACATTGTCGGCCCCTCTTCGTTTTTTTCTCTTTTTGCGGAGGATCAATAAATAACTTATTGGTGTTTTACCATCACCACCAGGTATGAAGTGTGTTTTAGCCTTTGAGTTGCACCACAGCAGCACAACTGAAACACCCAGGAGAAGAATATCAGCTTGTTGTTATGAGTATAAAGGAGGCTGGTATCACGCCTGATAAAAATCTATTTATTTATGTCATCACATGGACTTATATAAAGTTTTATACATTTTCTTTTGATATATTTATTATTGTTTTTCTTCTTTAGATATTAGGTTGGCTTAGAATGATTCCAAATAATGTACAGGAATAACCTGGTGCTGTTACATGTCAATCATCTGGGGGGGCCACTAGGGGGGCCAATCAGATGACAGGGGGGGCACTGGCCCCCCTGGCCCCCCCTCTGGCTCCGCCACTGGAGACTGAGACAGGCGGTCTTAGTAAAAGTCGTAATTTTCCAGGAGATGCTACCGCTAAGTAGAAGCTAATATGGCTGCCTTTTATGCTTCAAGGAGGGGCTGTGAACTCTACCGACATTAATTATAACCCATTCTGTTCATCTACTGTATTGTTCATGTGACTTCATTTATGAATAAATTAATACATTTATGGTCATTATAGCGTCATCCAAACTACTGCTTCTCTTATCTGACAAGTGTTGATATATATTAATTTACATTCTTTTACTTTGCGGTACAAAACGTCGTTCTGTTACCTAGCAACATTAGAAACGACCTCCTTTGTTTTTTTCATTTGATTTTAACTCATTTTGAAGAAAATATATGCTTGCAAGTACAGCTGTTAACTTATTTTAGATTAAATATTATTTAATTTGATTTCTCAATACTGACCTATTGATTTAAAAAGAGTTTATTTTACTGACAATGTTTTTGACATATTTTCTTTCTTCTTTTCAAGGAGCTTTTAACACAACAGTTTGACCTCAGTCTCATAAAATAAGTCCAGATGTTGCTATAATTTCTTTTTTTTCTTGGGAAAAAATATAAAAAATGTCCCCCCCCTCAAATTTTTTTGTGTGTACATGTGTGTATACGCAAAACACACATATACAAAGATTATATTTTTAAATAAATATTTTATGTGATGAAAGTATATGTGTGTTTGCATATACACAGTTTAATGTGTATATGCAAACACATTAAACTCTTCATGTCACACTTTGAGACGCTACAATCAGATATCAAGCAGCAGAACAGTGGTGGGAAGTAACGAAGTACAAGTACTTCGTTACTGTACTTAAGTACAATTTTCGTGTATTTGTACTTTACTTAAGTAAATTTAATAATGGATACTTTCTACTTTTACTCCACTACATTTTACAGTAAGTATCTGTACTTTCTACTTCACTACATTTCTACAAAGTGTCGCGTTACTCGTTACATCCAAGTCGCGTTGCTCTTTTTTCCGTTAAAATGTAAAGTTCAGAGACTTAAAGTGGCGCCGTAAAATCCCAGCAATAACGTGACTTAGTGTCTGTTGTCACCCATCGCCTCCCCCTTTACTCGCACGCGGAGCTCCAGACATGCGCAGTGGTTTCCTCTGAGCGGGAGGAGATGTCTGTCTAATCGTCAGTAATATAATAACGCTGCATAAATTGATATGGCGACATGTAAAATCAGCATGGTGGGAACTTCGTCCAACTTTTAGTGTCCCTTGGAAGGAAAGCGTAAAGAAAGGTAAACTATGTGGACGTGATGCTAGCAAAGCTAGCTGTACAGAGACATGTTGCATCTGCGATGAAAAAAAGTTGTCACTCATGAGCTGAATTATTGTGTGGAGGTGTTGACTGAGGTGTCGTAAATATGGGACAACGCTGTGACCAAAGTGCAATATAGTAATATGACATTCAGGAACGATCCGATTCTTCTAGACGGATCTTTACTGATTAAATTTATTTCAGCTCTAAGTATTTAATATCTAGTGCAGCGCAGGAACTAGAGATAAATTTGAAAAGCAATTTTGATAGGTAAAGGTTTTTTTTGTGTGTCACGTAGCACGGGATGCTGGTCTTGACTTGGTCTTGGGTAGGTGGTCTTTACTACAACACTACTACTGGCTCCTTGGTTGCCTGTCCTCCCCCACCCACCTTCTTTCAAAATAAAAGCCACTAGTGGCAAAAAAAGTGAAGTTCATGCTATGTTAGGACAGGAGACAAGATGTTTCCATCCCTGAAATTATGATGTCTAGAATCACATATCTAAGTCTAAACTATGTTACAGAGTAAACACAATAAAAACATGCTTTATCTGTGGCATTTATTAAAATGGCACATTTCTAATGTATTAAAATTAAATACAATTGGTACACTTAATGATATTAGCGATTAGGCAATGCATTCAGCAAGTACTTTTACTTTTAATACTCAAGTATTTTTAAAAGCCAGTACTTTTTTACTTAAGTAAAATGTTAATGTGGTAGTATAACTTTTACTTGAGTACATTTTTGTCTGTGTATTTGTACTTTTACTTAAGTAAATTTTTTGAGTACTTTCTCCACCACTGCAGCAGAATATGACAGGTGACTTGCCCAGACCTTGGTTAGCGGGGTAAACACACTCCACTTGCCCGCTGAGCCTGGAGCCGCCTGGCCCCGTTAGAGAGCTACGGTGCTCCGAAAACTCCGGAGAATATTTCAAACTGCACATAACTAAGTGCGTAAATTAAGCTAGAAGGGCTACTTTCTAGCCTAAAAACATCTTAAAACAACATTTTGTGACAAATTAATAGTGTACTTACCTTTGTTTGTCGCTGCTGGAGGCGCAGTGCAATGGAAGCCATCTTGCTGGTCCAAAGACGACACGGGTTTGGCTGCAGTGGAAAGCCACTCCCCGGTGCTCTGGCCTTTCAAAATAAAAAACTTAACTTAAAAACTCAGGCTAACCATTTTTCTCGGTGACCAGATGTCTGGTATTATTTGTTTCTCACAAGAGCATTACTTAAACTGACTTGCGGTTGGCAGAAGATACTACAGTATATAGCCTGAAATGAACAAGCTTGTCTCCCTGCAGCCTGCATAATGTGAGTGATACCATAGACATAATATAAGAATAGACGCCTCTTGGGCCGCTCTCGCCTATAGACCTTTTTCCATATGACGTCACACAACTTCCGTTATGGCTCAAAGCTGTGTATCTTTATTTCCGGTGTGTGTAGTTAACGCTGTTTCTCTAAAGCAGCTGCCACAAATACGATTTAAAGATATATTACTATTTGCAAACAATTTTTCTTCATCAACATAATCTAAACTGGACAAATTCCTCGCTGAATGATACCAGTTTGACTACGAAGGTACGTGTTTTTGTTTTTTCTAACTGTTAGTTGACATGCTAGGATAGCAATAGTAATTTGTTAGCTGGCTAACATTACATAGCCTTTCTGTTTTGGGAATAGAACGTATTTAGGCTCTAATCTTAATCAGATGTTTCTAGTATAGACTGGTGTTGCCACACGTCATGTAAAATGCATGATCGTATTAAACCCTCCTCACTAACGCTCGTTTCACCTCCCGCTAAGTAGCGACATTACCTGAAGCCACAAGTCCAAAACTTGACAGTTGTGCCAAACACCCGCTACTCCACCACGTCCTGAGAAGTTAAACTCCTGCTACGATCAAGACATGAGGAGGAAGACGCTGTTTTAGATATAAATAGATATCTATCTATCTATATCTATAGATATTAACGTTTCATTGGAGAAATGTGATGATGAGCTATCTATCTATATTAGCTCATTAACTTCACATTTCTCCAATATTATGATTAGAAGGTTAAGTTTCTTATACTTTGTTTTCCTGTGGTTGTAGACTTGGCAGTAGAAAATTAACAACATAGGAATAATAACTTTATATCCCTTTTAACAGGTTACACTTGATTCTGCTGTGGAAACAAAGTGCATTAAGTTTGTGCTCAGCTGGGAAAACCCTGTGGATCACATGGTGGGACTTCTGCTTCAAACTGCTCACTACAGTATAGCATCGTCTCCATCATCCACCAGTTCACTGCAGGCTGCCATCCGCCAAGGACCCAACATGGACGTCTTCTTAAGTTGTAAACCATGAGTACATACAGTTGAAATACAATTGATATGTCTTTCGTAACTACATTTTTTCTATCAATGACTTAAATTATTAACTGTGGTAATTATGTACATGTACAGTGTTTAATATAATTATTAAATAGATGTTTTAAAGAAACAGCCACAAACCTTATGTCTTTGTTCCACAATGGCAGCTCTAATTTTAGCATTTCTTCTCCTCCACATACTTCGTTGCCAGATGTGTAAAATTTACAAAAAGAAGCAATTTAAATGTAAAAGTTGGACATATGTAGATTACTCAAGAGAAGTTAACAATAGTTTTTACAGAACTCTACACAACATCAATTCATTTATTAATAGATACATATAGATATTAATTACAGAATAGATACACAAAGATTTCATTTCTAACAGCTGCTAGCAGTAGTGAGTGTTCATCAAAGAAGTGTGACTTGCAGGAGCAGAGAGGCTCTGTACTGGTTTGTCTCCTTTTAAATCAAGAGGCCCATGATACTTTGACTAGGCAGCAGATGTCCCACAGCTGATTGACTGAACCTGCCATGGACAAAGGAACAAGACCATCCCAGATATGGTAGGTTGTTAGGTCGGCTACTGTTGAGAAAGATGGTCAACAAAACAAAAGGAGAAATTATGAATCACATCAGAATATGGAAATTATTTGGCAGATCGCGCTTAAATCAATATTTAAAATGCTTTTCTAAGCAACAGTGTTGGAAGATGTAAGTGATTTTAGTGAAACGTTTATCACAGCACTGACAGGCAGCGGTGTAGGTTTCCTAACTGTGGCTAAAGCTGCTGCTAGCTGGTTTACTCTCCGATCGGAGGCTGTTTATTATATACACAGTCAGAGAATGTTGGATTGACAATGAGTAATGACGGTTATCTAACACTTAAATGCTGTTTTATTAAAGTTGATGAATAAATTGAATCTCTAAACGTTACAGCACTGACAGAGCGGTGTATATTTTTCTTAACTGTGGCTAAAGCTGCTGCTAGCTGGTTTACTCTCCGATCAGAGGCTGGTTTCTTTAAATACAGTTGGAAAATGGTAAACTGACAATGACTGATGAAGGCTAACTGTGCCGTTACTGGTGCATGTCTGATGCAAAGGCTTTCTAACACCTTTCTCACGTCACGACTCTGAAGACCAAAGGACGTTGTCAGCAGGTTTAATGACAATTAAAAGGGTAAAACTGAAATCAAGACAAAAAATACAGTAAATATGCGATCATATGTAGCATAAAATACACTACATTCAATTTCTACCGATCATCACACCTATATGCGTACATCTAGGCTACCAATTGCGCACCTGATAACCTCACGATAACCTCGCATCTGATTAACATAAACATACTCTACCTTAAAACAACACATTAGAGCGCTATCGCTAGACAGAAACAATGTTACAAAGTTACAAACTTAATACATACCGGCAATGCAACCATACATGAAAGATTTCAACAGTAATTTACACTAATGGACACTAACGGTGTCTATTTCTACTGTTTAACAAAGTTTTGTTTCGAATAACAAAAAACTTACATTGTAGTACCTGAAAATAACATGAAAGGACAGGCTGTCTCCCTTTTTTCTTGTATACGTACTAAAAACATTTATAACTTCAAAACAGAACACTAACATATACTGTTTTATTACAGTTAATACAGAAAGTGAACCTTTTAACGTTACAACACTGACAGAGCGGTGAATATATTTTCCCAACTGTGGCTAAAGCTGCTGTTAGCTGGTTTACTCTCCGATCGGAGGCTGTTTATTTTACACATAGAGAATGGTGAATTGACAATGTGTAATAACAGTTATTTAACTGTTATTATTAACCTTACCTTTTATTATATCCTTAAGATAATAAGTATCTGTGAATTTTTCAGTCAGGTTTCCAGAGGCAAAATCACACCGGAAGTAAAGATACACAGCTTTGAGCCATAACGGAAGTTGTGTGACGTCGCTGCAAGGGTCTATTGTCGCTGACGAGATTTAGGGCGGCCATCTTGGAGCGGTCCACCACTCCACTCAGCGTTATGTGTTTAGCAGTGCAATGACGTATCAGCGCAGTTAATCGATCATAACACGCTTTTTTGTTACTGGAAACCATATTCAATCATCTATCAAAGCTACATTTATAAACAATTGTATTATTTAAGTATGTTTTTAATACATAGTTCAGCATATTTAAATATGCTTAGTGGCTATAACAATAGAATAGGAATGGAATATTCTGATATTGATGTATGATGAGCATATTACAAAGCCCACAGCCGTTCATAATTTATTTAATAAATTATTTAGTAATATCAATACATATTTATATAACTATACAAACACAAATAAATAATGATTAATACTGAATAATATATATATATATATATATATATATATATATATATATATATATATATATATTTGTGTGTGTGTTTTTCAGCCGACGAGTTCTAGCTTCAGAGAGATTCAGCACCTGAGATTGAGTCCAAAATCCGATGTGAGATTCATCCGTACTGCAGTGAATCCGTCTCTCTTTATAGATTCTCCCTCTTCTTCCTCACATCGTGTCTTTAGAAAGTTTTCAAAACAAAAATGGCAGATTTGGGTTGTATCTTACTAGTGAAAACATTACATATAAATAATAGTCTTGAAAAACAAAGTGTGCGGAACAGAGCATAATGTGTATGTGTGATACGGTCCCTGTGTCAGCCGGACAGAGAGAACTTCCGGGTCAGACCGATTGTCAAAAATGAAATAATGAAAACAGAAATTGACAGCTCATTTTATTTTTTATTTTTGCAATTGCCGTTTTTCTAATTTTGTTTTAAAAACGAAAAAACAAAAAAAACACATGCTTGTTTTGTTTTTGCAATTATATTTTGAAATGAAAAAACCAAAGAACGAACCATACACGGATTAAAGTGCCATTTTTTTCCCTGAAAAACCAAAACTTGTCAGATCTGCCTGCTGACTTAGTTATTAGCGAGAAGCATAAACTGTCATGTCCTCTTCCAACTGTTTCATAATGTTAGGCGGAAAGTGATTTTTATGACTTTCTTCAAGTTAGGAATCTTAATTTCACTAATATTACAACGCCAAGTTCTACACTACACAATGTCATACATATATCAAATTAATTCTATCACAGACAACCACAAGCATACCACTCCTTGGCAAAATACTTTGTCTCACTGGCAATTCTTGGATGAATAATTCCCCGAGTGAGCCCTCCACTTTTCTGAAACACCACTTTATGGTTTTCATCATCTGAAAACCATAGTCATCAAAATTACAAGATGAATTTTGAATCTTGAGTTTCAGACGTTTAAATAGGTGTCAGAAAATATTGACATTTTTACAATATAAATACTTTTTGAGTGAAAGTCCTACATTTAAATAAAAACGGCTAAGCGAGAGAATTCAGCCAAAGAATGATTAGAACAAGCAAGTTCTACTCAGAAAAGCCCCGACCAAGAGATTTTCCTGTCTTGAAACAAGTTTATTACCACTACTAACAGTAAAAAAGCAACAAATCAAATCAAAGAGGTAAAAAGGATAACTATCTCTTGTTTCAAGTCATGCAAATGCTCATTTTATTTTTCCTGCTGCTGACTTACTATGGATGTCAAAAAAGTAACTCCCCCCATTTCACCACACCAAATGTATCTGATCTTTCCCTTCAAGCCGTTTTGCGGAAACTGTAATAAATCTTCTCTTTTCCCTGAGACGTGCTTAAATGCACTTGCTGATAAATGTGTCCCTTCAACCATGCTCAAATACATTTTGTTTGAAAGATGAATGTGGAAAGTACTGGAAAAGAGGTGAGGAGGTTGGTAGGGATAAATGGGGAGGAAAGGTAAGAAAAGATTTTCTTTTATAGATGGGTTTGACAGAGCATCTTGATGAAATAACTAACAGTCAATGAAATGCATCAAGAAATGTCACATTAACCTTGGAGGAAAGGTGGGGTGCAAGGAAAAGAAAGTGAAAGGAAAAGAAATCCATTTTAGTTCTCTTGAGCAAGTTTTTACTTTGGCCTGGTTGGTGTAAGCTTTGTCTCAACATGCTGCATTCATTCTCAGACTCTTCTTTATGTCAGTTTCAGTCCATGGCATGGATTATACCACAGATTTCCCAGTGTTTTGTCCTTTAGTTTTCGTTTTCCCCGCATTAAATCATCTCTCTCCCCTGTTTTAAGTGGCACAGTTTCAGCTACTGAAGAGCCAATCATCAAAAGTTTGATTCAGATTTCTGAATCAAACTTTTGATTCAGAAATCAAACTAGAAATTTCTATTTTCATGTTTGGTGTCATTTCCTTTGAAACAAACAAAAGTTGAAGTACAATCGTTGAAATAAATGAAGTGTGTTTAGCACATTATTAGCTCTGTGAAAAAAAAACCTAGGTCAGAACCAAAAATAATACAAGGTTCTATGTGAACAGTTTGAAGGAACGTGAGTGAATCCAATCTCCTAATACACATTTGTCAAACTCAAGGCTTAGGGGCCAAATGCCATAACTTTATTTGGCCCTCTAAACTGTAGAGGGCCACATAGAGCCTTCAAGATAACAGAGATGTGCTTTAATAGTTACTCTCTGTTATCAATCTCTACCAGTATCAAGAGGGATATTTTTTTTATTTTCACTCCGCTAATTACATTATTAATGTAACAAGAAGACTATAATTTTCCCATGCCTTATGATTTGGCCAACTTAACTTGAAAATGTCGGCAGTAGAGGAAATACATACAGAGCAAATGCTTCCCCTGATTCTGGTGTTCATCCATGCCGAACACATCCAGCCCAGTGGAAGTCTGATTGACTGTAAGGTGTGGAGAACATTTAAAAACACATTGGTATAGTTTTACTCAAGTCTAACATGTAAGACAAGTTTTACTCAGGACCTCAAGTTTACAGCTCACCTCTTTTATATTCCAAGTAAAATTAAAGATCCAAATAAGGGTTGTGACCAGGGCCGTGCAGAGACCACTAAAGGGGCAGGTGCTCAACAACAAAAAAAGGCCCATCTAACCCCATTCTAGGACAGAATATTAACAACCTGTCAGCTTTCAGAGTTTAATAAACTATGATAATTTACAAAATTGTGAGATATACAATCAAAGCTAACGAACATCTCCATATAGAGCATACAACTATGCCTATGTAAGATATTTTATTAGTAATTTCTTATTTTGTTATAGGAAAGTATTGCAATATTCAAACCCGCAATTTAGAAAGATATGTAAATCAGAGCTGGACCACCAGACATATTTTGTCTTTATATAATTACACTATTAAAAATATAAACAAGGGCACAATGCAACCTTTTAGTGACTGTAATCTATAAAACAGAGCTGCCTGTTTGCTGCAGTGGAGATGAAGACGGTCCATTCAGGACAGCAGAGCTGCAGCAAACTTTAAGGTGGAACTGCAGAAAAAAAAACCAAAAGCAAAAATTGAATTGTTAATATATGTCACCATGAAAAAAGCTACTGAGTTTTGCTTAAAAAAACTTTAAAAAAAATTTAAATCACACATTTTTGACTCATGAAGTTAAACTTTCATTTTTGCAAAACAAACTTAGTTGCGCTTGTCAGAAATCGTTTCTTGCTATTCTAAGTTTTTGTTTGTGATTCTCACATGACGTCTTGAGCAGGGCCTAAAATCACAACAAAAGATTTATGATGCGTGCAAATAAATGTTTATGTTTGGTAAAAATGAGTTATTCAATTAAAAAAAAGTCTTTTAAACAAAACTTTTTTTTACAGGAATCATTACAATTCCAAAAGTTTTGATTACAATTTTATTTTACTTAACAGAGGTTAGTTTTTTTTTTTTCATTGAATAATTGGGAAAAAATTTAACTGCATACTCTGCGAACCAGACCCTAAACTTAAAATCTTTGTTGAGTTTTTTCCCCTTCATTAATGACACATTTATTACATTCATTATATCTATCATGTAGTTCAAGGTGAGTAATTTTTAATTGGACTTTTATTTAAGTGTTATTCTCCTTCAAGATGCATTAACCTAACGCCAGAATAAATGAAATGTACATTATGCAGCAAAGGAAATGAGAAGATCTGACATATATCCATTATGGAGATGATCGGTTTTGGACGGACGATGTGCCTTATTGCATAAGCGATACTGAAGAATGAATAATATCATTAACAATACAGGGAAGAAGCTTTTTAGTTATCTAGCTTTGCTAGCAAAGTTGTTAGCCAGCAGCTAACGACCTTGTTGTTGTGCTATTCTAATAGCACAACAACAACAGCCTGTAACTATTAACAGTCTGTATGATAAAAATAGTGAATCGATAGATAAGAACAGTTTCTCCTCACCAGTCTGTCTCCTCCCTCAGTAGTTCTTCAGAGAAAGGCAGACGCAGAGGCCTGTCAGTGTCTGTTGTATTTCATTACCTCTCTGCTTAAACCGCGACTCCGAGCTGAAGCAGAAACGATACTTCAATGTTTTCCGTCATCTGACAAGCAGCAAGTCTCCACTTTATTCACCAAAAACGGTTTTTTTAATTCACCAAAACCTTCTGTAATCTGGAACGTTCGCTACGTTTAGCTCCAGTTAGCCGCCTTATCTCACTGCGCGAGAGGCAACTGCGTCATGCGTCACGGGTAAAAGGTCAAAGGTAACAAGGCGACCGGCTTATTATGTTATACAAAAAAGAAACAAAAAAGCAAAGAATTTTAGGACATGTTCTTATGTGTCAGAAGAGGGCTTAGGAAATAATAATACCAAAAAAATTTAAAAATTGACCAAAAGGGCACTTGGGGGCAAGGAGCAAAAGGGGCAGCACCCCAGAACGCTACGGACCGACGCTGTTGTCACGGTTGCCTAGAGCCGGACACTACGCAGCCCAGTGAGCTGCTGTCAACCCCGATCTTTTTAAAACATCCTCCACTCGATTCTCCACCGTACTTAGAAGCAAAACCTCTCGTAAAGATACAGACGTGAGAAGGAAGACGCAAATCCCAGGCTGAATAATGTCAGTGAGGCTTTTTAATAATAATATCAGCCAAACTCATATAAATGGTCATTTAAAAAAACAAATCATACAAATAGATTAAATGCACAAATATTTCCTAGTTTAAAAAATTTATTAGGGTTTTCTGTATGTTTTATTTTGAAATGTTTATATATTTTATGAATCCATTGTTCAGTGCTCAAGGGTTAATGCACCAGACACAGACCTGCAGCCCAGGGGCGGATCTAGATGGGGGCCAACATCGTACCAAAGAAGTTATACTAAATAAATGTCTTTTGTTGATACTCAGTGGTGGATTTTTTTAACCTTTACAATTTTACTTTAACAATGAATTAAAAATTATAGTGCTGCGCTTTTAGCTACTGTATAGGATCACACTTTTCATCTGCCAGGGGTCACTTATTATATTAAATTATGAAAAATTGCTGTTTTTTTTTTGTTTCATTCAAACAAAAATGAATGACACTTTGTTTTGTGTGTTTGTTTCATTCTTTTTCAAATGTTGCCATGAAAAAACACTGACTACCCTGGTCCCTGTGGTAAATCTGGTCTAGAACCAGCCTCCAAACCTAACTAAATATTTTTGCAATACTCTGTAAAATACCAGAATGTTCACATAACTCTTATACTTTTGGCTGTCTGAGGATGTGAATTTTAAATCAGGTGTTATGATCAGTTACTCAGTATTTCGGTAGTTTACCAAATACTTTTTAAACTTGCTTAATTACACGTATTTAAAGTATACTACTCTGATTGGAGTGCTATTTTGGGATACTCTAACCGACCTCCATGGATCACTTTTTAAAGACAAAAAACACTGCCATAAAATAATGTCTATCACTGCAGCGGACGTCCCACCCCATGAGAGTAGGGCGACGCGCCGTGGTGGTCGTCCCTTATTTTGATTTCTGAAAGGTGGGAACCCTAACTATTGTTAGAACTCGCTCATCATTGTTTTTATCTTCAACAATTTTTTGCAACTTTCTTTAAGATGAAAGAGGAAGCCAGAGATCAGGTATTAGAAAACCTAAAGACTTTCCTGTCTCAGAAGAGGCTCTGGCTATTAGGATTCAGTTTTGTGTGAGTGCTCTTCCTAATAGTATATCTTCGTGGGAGAGTTCTGGCAGGCTGATGCACCTGCAGCTGATTCCGGTAATCAGCTGCTGGACTCTTTAAGAAGCAGCGGAGCAGACATTCATCGCTCGATGGTACCACATGTTGGTCAGAGTCAAAGCGCAAGTTCATGTTGCTGATGTTTTATGAGTCATGAAGTAAATCTTGTTTGCCATCTCTCAGATCCTGATGAGCTGTTTGGATCAAGCCTGGAATCAAGTCCTGTCAAGAACTCATCTGTGACAGCTCCTAACCAGACACCACTGCCTGCTGCTCTCCTCCCGTTTCCATCTCAGAGCCTCAGCACTTACCTGGATCCTAGCCTGCCTCTCCCTCAGCGCCCACCTCCGTCTAAGCCTTTCCCTCCAATCCTCTGTCAAAATCCCTCAGCCCCGGTTCTACTATCTTCTCCTTTCACCAAACAGAACCTGAGCCGGCCAGCCTTTCCCTTTTCCCAGAGTGCAAATCTGAAAATATCATTGTCAAGACTTTCTATTAATAAATCATCACTGAATCAAAGATCCTCTGGCTTTATGTGTAAACCTGCATGTGGGTTAAGAAACTCAAATCCAACATGACACTGGCTCCACCAGATCACCACACCAGACTGCTGGAGATGGGCACCACCAGCCCCCCTCATCACTCTGCAAGGATCAGTGTGTTCAGATCATGGATGGAAAGATTTTAAGGTAGTTTGTCTCCCTTAACTCTGTTGTCCTCAGGTCAAAATGACCCAGATTTGTATGTGTTTTCCCTATACACAGAAAATGAGGACAACAGGAGGGTTAAGTCCACATCAACTAGTTATTGCCAGCATCAACTAATTTTCTACTTCTAACATAAACAGGCAAAGAAGACACCCAGAAATGTTTTTTCACTCCAGCCATCTGGTCCCAATCATCATCAGTTCTGATGATGTCACATACATGGCGAGTCCACAAGTCTTAAAATTCTAAGTCATACTGGAATACTGTGACATTGGATTTAAACAATACTCTGTCCTTGGTTAAACAGTTTTCACATTTCCTCTAAAGTGTATTTTAAGCTAGTTTAAATATATTAAACTTTTAATATGTTAACAATTTGTACAGTTCTGTGATAGTATATTTACAAAGTACTCTTGAAAAATACGAATATATTGAATACACTGTAAGTTTTTTCAGCCGGAACGTGTGTTCTAATGGATCCTTCTGTGTTCTGGTAACCTGATGTGTTTGCAGTACTGTAGTGTGTATGAAGCATGTAATGTACAAAGTGGCAAAGCAGAATAATAAAAGCCGTTAAGTAACTGAAAAGTTACTTCATTAGCAATTATAATAAACCAAAAGTGTAACTGGAGCGTACTGTGTCCAGAATTAGTTGTTCCAAATTAACACACTTCAAGTATACTGATGATTAGTCTGGATTCAAGTTTGCTCAAGTATGCTAAAATTTAACATGCTCAGTATATTTATTTTTTCACCAGGTACCTTAGTGAGGGAAATGCCAAACATTGATGTTGGTACTAAGGTACCAAAGAACCAAACTGCAAGGCACCAAACTGCAAAGTTTTATTAAACTTTGCAGTTTAATAAAACTGGTAGTTAAAAACAGTTTTGCAGATGTAGGACAAGTAGGAAGTAGAAGTTATCAGTACAGCTGAATTGATTCTCCCTGCCAGCACAGTAGAGATTTGTATTTACCAATATTAACAACTACGTATTAACTTCCCTCAGTCAGAGGCTTCTCTAACTTTGAAGCTTGTAAGGGTAATTTGAAAGTATATTTCTCCCTATGTGATTTCTGTAAATATGTCAATATCTTAATCTGGACTGCAAATATTTCAATGAGATTGGCATGTAGCCATAATGTTGAACTCTGGGCCGCTGTTCAGAATACTGTGTATTACAAATGCAGCTTTGCAAACCTTGCAATTCCAGTTATGCTGTCACAAAATTTGATATCTAGTATCTTTAAGTGTGGCCTGGAGTGTATGAAATGAAGTTCTTGGATTTATAAAAAAATTCCAAGAGTTTTGAGCTGTCTGACCTTTGAGTGGGCTGCACAGTGGCACAGTTAGCATTGTTGGCCTGCAGCAACAAAGTCCTGGTTATGAATCATAGAGCTTGCATGTGCATGCATGGGTTGTCTCTGAGTACTCTGGCAGTCCAAAAACATGCATGTTAGGTTCACTGGTTATAATAAATTTAGAGACCTATGAAAACACAGATTTAGGATATGTTTATAAAGTGTGTTTGTGTGCGTTTGCGTGTGCATGTGTGTATGCATGTGCACATGCACATGGTTCGCTGTATCTGTGTTACCTAACCTAGGTTTTTGCCCAAAGACAGCCACAGACTAGCAGCAGCAACCATGTGACCATGCAACGATATCAATCAATCAAATTTTATTTGTATAGCACCTTTCAGCAACGAGGTTTTTCAAAGTGCTTCACATCACAAAAATACAAAGTTATAGAACACACAGTCAACATTACATTTTGCACATCAGATTATTGATTAATGTTTCATTATTATGTTTCAAATACAACTCTAAACAGGTGGGTTTTAAGTTGAGATTTAAAAGCACCCAGTGTTTCAGCTGTTTTACAGTTTTCTGGAAGTTTGTTCCAAATTTGTGGTGCATAGAAGCTGAATGTTGCTTCTCCTCGTTTGGTTCTGGTTCTGGGGATGCAGACCAGAACCAGAAGACCTGAGAGGTCTGGAAGGTTGATACAACAACAGTAGATCTTTAATGTATTGTGGTGCTAAACCGTTCAGTGATTTATAAACTAACAACAGTATTTTAAAGTCTATTCTCTGAGCTACAGGGAGCCAGTGTAGGGACTTTAAAACTGGTGTTATGTCTCTATCTTCCTGGTTTTAGTGAGAACTGGAGCAGCAGCTTCTGGATCAGCTGCAGCTGGAGGATTGATTTATTAGTCAGACCTGTGAAGACGCTGTTGCAGTAATCAATGCAGCTAAAGATAAACGCATAGATGAGTTTCTCTAGATCTCGCTGAGACATTAGTCCTCTAATCCTGGAGATGTTCTTCAGGTGATAGAAGGCCGACTTTGTGACTGTCTTAATGTGACTCTGAAGGTTCAGGTCAGAGGTCATCACTACTCCCAGGTTTCGTTCTGATTGCTAGGCTTTAGTTGTAATAACTGAAGCTGTGCATTGATTCTAGTTCGCTCCTCTTTAGGCCCAAAGATAATAACTTCAGTTTTGTTTCTATTCAGCTGGAGAAAGTTTTGGCACATCCACACATTTATCTGTTCTAAACTGTGTGTCTGTTCAGTGTGTCAGAGTTTTGCAAATAGTTAACTCATGAATAAGTTTGTCTCTCTACTCTAAGCTGGAAACAGGGTGAGGTGGACCGTCCTGTTCTTCTAGAAACCAGTTTCAGCTAGTTCAGAGAGACCCCTCTGCCCCTTATCTTTAAGTTTCTGTTTTATGACTGACCCCCACCCCACTTTGAATAAAACCAGGCTGCTGCAGGGGAACAAGTTGGAGTTATCCTGAGGCACAACTGAGACTCTCCCTTTTTGCAAAAGGTGAAGTGATAATACTCTCTGTGTGGTTCTTTCATAAGTTAGAATACCCAACACAGTGATTGGATGGGTTCAGAGTCACCTGGTGACATCATAATGTAGAGATGTGTATCAACTGAAAAGTTATGGCAGCTAATCTTATTTCCTGTTATAACCTGAGCTGGTAGGTGCAAATTGATATTGAATTAAAGGGATCCTTGGGGTACCCCACATGTGACTAGTTTCCTATTGAAACAAAGAAATCCATGTTCTTTATGTAAGTTTCAAACCAACTGAGTATTGGACTGGGGAGTCTCACCCAACTCTCCAGTCATTTCAGTAAAATGTTATGATCAACACTGAGGTTCAATAGAACGAGCACAGTTGGTCTTCCACACTCCGTATTTATATGGATATCATTAAACACTTTGACTAGGCCAGTCTCTGTGCTGTGGTGAGACCAGAAACCTGATTGGAAGGAGTCAAAGCGGTTGGTTATCGTTAGAAAGCTATTCAACTGTTTAAGCACAGCTTTTCAATAATTTTGCTGATGAATGGGAGGTCAGAGGTCGGCCTGTAATTCTGCTGTAGTGATTTGTCCAGATGGTTCTTTTTTATCAGTGGTTTGATAACTGCTGTTTTCAAAGCCTGGGGGAAAAACACCTGAAGAGAGCGATGAGTTACTATCTGGATCAGATCATTAATAATGACAGGCAGGATTATTTTTAAAGAAATGTGAGGGTAGGACATCCAGACAGCAGGAAGTTGAGCTATGCAGTAAGACAAAGGATAAATGGATGAATACCAATACAAAGACTTCCATTCTGTTGACCATTCCCCTCTCTCACAGCCCACTTTCATGTATGACCACTGTCACCTAAAGGCCACTGGAGCTGCTGGAAAAAAAACCATAAAAATAAATAAATAAATATGTAGAATGTTGTGTTTTTGTCCACATTGTTAAATTCAAACAATGTTGGGAAAAATTCTGTCTTTTAGTCAGATCTAACTTCAAAACAAAGAGCATTGCAGCTTCTGCATGTGACTTTTATTTTGAAAAATGTTTTTGACATTTTTGATTTATTAAACTTGTCACTATGTTGTGACAGTATTGTGTGAGACAGATAAACTGTAAAAAGATATATATAATTTTGTAAAAATTGCCGTTGCTACTATTGTCATTTGTAGACATGAAATGCTCCCAGTCAGAAACAACCAATCAGAGTCACAAGGAGCATCTTAATGTTGTCAATCATCCATGTGCACATAACTGAGAACTCACCGTTCCAGGAAAATTGTTTATCTGCCGTCATTGATGGCCATGCTAACTAGCCTGAGTATTCATGGCTTCAGATACATGAAGCCATGAATACTCTGTAGCATTTCATTTTTCATTCATTTTCCTTTATTTAACCAGGTAAACCCCATTGAGATCCAGATCTCATTTTCCAGGGGGACCTGGGCAGAAATCTGCAGTGCACAGCAACCTGGTTACAAAACAAAATTGTTTAATACATTTACACAAGTATAAAACAGTATAAAACAATTTAAAAACAGTGGCACTGTTTAAAAGAATCTTGTTGCCTGTTTTTAAGAATCACTCGAAATGAGTCCAGTGAAATCAATTCAGCATAGCAGAGAGCAAGGATGTACACAAGCAAGACTGACAACACTAAGACCCTCCTCCTGGCTCTTATTGGTTGTTACTGACTGAGCAGTGTATTTCTGTTGTTAGCACTGGGAGAAGACAGAGGAGCTCATTTTTTCCATGTCATCCGTCTCAAACAAAATTGCCTTTCCATAGTGACAGTTTTAGCAAATATGTGAAAAACATAGTTTTTTTGTTTTTAAATAAAAGTTACATACTGAAGCTTTAAAAACCATAAAATTTAAAGAGGATTTTCACATTCCATTATATGTGCCTACAGCTGGGTTATTAGATGATGCCCTTTTGAGAGACCTAACAAGAGTGTGTATAAAGTCCCACAGCTCATATTGTGGTCTTTCATGTTTCTGGAACAACTCTCCCCGTTTCATCCTGATTCGATTAGACAAGGTATTCCTGAGAGATCCTTTAATACCCACTCACCTAAAGACAAGAACAAAATATGCTTTAAAGGTCAAAAGACTCAGGGAGTTATGAGAACTTAAATCTTGTAAATTTTAATATACTTTTTTCCCTCTAACTCATGAAGCACAGTGTTCTTTAGTGAAACAATGGATTTAAATGTCCCTGCTACTCCTTAAAACATTACATCAGTGGTCCCCAACCCCGGTCTGTGGACCAATTGGTACCGGGCCACGCAAGAAATAGTGAAATATTTCCGTTTTATGTTTCATTTGAGTCTGGAAGATCTTTTATTTTGAAAATCCTTTAACAGGATTCTCTCGGTTACTTGGGCACCAACACTGAGGCCACAAGCAGCAAAATGAGTAAGAAACAGATCAGATGTCTTTGGAAAGTTTCTTTGCAAAGGGGAAAAGGCCCAGAGAAGAGACAGGAGGATGGATTTATCCTGGACCAGCAGGTGAGTCCCACATTACAAGCCGCTCTGTGTAACATGCAGCGACTGGCTGCTAATGAGGCAATGAAGCTTCAAGCTGTTTCGCCACTAGAGACCAAGCAGGCTGTGGATATAAGCAACAGCTCAGGTGTCATTGTCTCTCATCACTCCCTGATAGGACCGTCTCGTTGCAGAGAAACAAGCTCAGGGCTCCAGTTAGTCTGGTTTGTGGAGTCATTTTAAGAGATAAAAGACGTAACAAAAAGAAAAGGCGGTGGATAAAAGACGACGGGAGCAGCCGCTCTATTTGCTGCACTATGATTTGGAGGTGAATATGTTTTTTCATAGTTAATGTTTTAACTGAATAAACATAATAATGACCTTTAGATTTAATAATAAACATTTCCACATATCTCTGATATCCACTGGACACAGTTGCGCAATATGTCAGCTGTTTGGGATTCCCCTCTGTTCTTACGTCACCGCACTTTCTGATTGGCTACCTGTCACATTCAACAGGTCGTATTCTCGTTCCCAGTCAGGAAAAAACCCACAGGCTGCGATATAAAAACTCCAAGACAACCCAAATTGGGTATATTCAGGATTTAGCGGGAACACCAACACCGCCTTACTTAATTGCACATAATGGCATCTGTCTTTAATTAGCACAAAGCAAGATTGCTTTTTAAACAAATTTGCTAACTCATAAACTGTATACAAACAGCTGGACTGGTCATCTTAAGACAAAAACTAAAATTATTCAAGTATAGTATTTCTGTAGCGACTGTGTGAAAGCACCAATGTTGCAGTTCCCAGGTTTGCAAAATACAAGACATCTTGCTAAAAAAAATAAAGAAAAATCACTTATCAAATAGTGCAATCAGTCAAGTTTATTTGTACAACACATTTCTGCAATGAGGGAGTTCAAAGTGCTTTACATCATAAAAACACAAAAATATAAAGTCATACATAGTAAAAAACGAAGTGTCAATTTAACACCTATAGAGTTGAATTTAACTCCGTTTCAGATAACATTTGGTCCCTCTTGAAAATAGTGTAAAATGTACTCTATGGCCAGTGTCAAATTTTCAGAGTTAATTTGACTCATTTTAGTGTCAAAAACAACAAGTCAGTGAGTCAAATTATTAAACACTATTGTTTGTTTACACTCTTCAGAGTAATACTGTTATTTTATGGAGTTAATTTTACACAAAATTTTCTTAAACATTTACACTTTATTGTGTTTTTTTTCTCCATTTTTTTACACTTATATCATATAATGCTAAATCTTAGCATTATATGGCTTTTATAAAGCCTACAAATCACAATAATCACAAAGTTATAAGTTCACAGTGACAATATTTATTCAACTTTATGATCCAGTTATATAATCACTGTAACAGTGTCAGTTTAATACAATGTTCACCAAAGATAGCAATATGGGACAACAAAGAGAGCAGTGTCGTTTGCATGTAACATAGATGGTTGACATCAAACAACAAAACCTTGAATCGTTTTAGTAACTTCATAAGCAGAACAATGTTCATGAAAAGGTACTGTACATATGTCACACTAATGGAGCATTCTTGCTCTCAACTCAGCAACTCTGGGTGTTTCCTTTGTTTTTCCAACATCAATTGTTTTGAGAAAGGTGAAGAAGTTGGTCAAGGGTATGACGTACCAAACACATAATGGGCCTTAAAGAGCTCATCAAGACCTCCAGCTGAACATGTTGCCTTACATGGAATGGCGTAGTTTGTCAATCACAATGAAGAATGCGTGAAGAATGCGTGAATACTGCTTTGGATGGATCCATGGGCCAGGAGGTAGGGCTGGGTACGATTTTGTCAAGATGCTGCTGTACACTGGTTCCAACCTACATTAAAAAAATAAATAGAAACATGACAAAAGTATTTAGTGACAAATTTCTGAATGAAGATCAGACAGAATCAAATCTTGAATTGTAAAAATGAAGAGACTAAATTATGCATTTTTATGTTTAAACTGTTTAGCAGTACCTTTAGAAACCTGATGAGGTGATCCACTGCTTGAGATGCAGACATCTTACCCGGCATCCTTCGTCCTTGTGCAGATGGTGGTAGCAGATGCAGCAGCAGACATGTCACTATCCCAACCTACAGACCAACAGCTTCAGGTTACCATCATCCCACTAACATATGAATTTGTCACAATTACCTAGAGGACCAACATACCATTCTCAGCTTCAGCAGCCAACTCTGCATTCTGCAATAAATCCTTGAGTTCAGTGGTGGATACCAGGCCATAACTTTCCTTTATAACCTTGGATTTGAGACAGGTGGGCCACTTCTCCAAAAATTTGTTGGCAGTGCCTTCGCCAAACAGGAGTCTGAAATCTTGCTCTACCTGAAATGCATAAATAAAAGCATTTCACACAGTGAGAAGACTGTAAATGACCTGTACTTGTATAGTGCTTTATGAAGTCCACAGGACCCCAAAGTGATTTACACCACATTTAGTCATTCACATGCTGATGCTGGTGAGCTACATTGTAGCCACAGTTGCACAAGACTGACATAAGCAATGCTGCCACATGCTTATGCCACTGGGCTTTCTGAACACCACCAGCAGGCAAGGCTTGCCCAAGGAGGTAACAGTTTAGAAAGAGTTGTGGTTCAAACTGGTAATACACAGGTTACAGGACAAACTCCTGTGACTGTTGCCACTGAATATTTTAGTAGTGTAAGAGATAAAGCTGTCTTACCAGTCCTGGTGTGGCCAGAAACCGTGGAAAGACAGAGAAGACATTTGCTGCTTTCTTTCCATCTCTGACCATTGAATGACGGTAGTGGAAGGTAGCCTTCATCTTCTCACGGACCGTGTCATCATCAGCAGAGTGTTTCCAAACAGCAATAGCTGCTTCCACTTCCTCATCTGACAGCACTTTGTCAGCAGTGAAAACCCTGGATTGACCATGGCCTGGTCCACCACCTAAAAAAAAAAAGTTTCTCTCAGCCACAGATTTTACATTACTTTACATATATTCGCTATTGAGAAAACAAACTTTTTGAGATTTGCTACCTGAGGTACCGCTTTCCTCTGTCCTCTGCAGTTTTTCTTTGAATGGTCTTTAAACGCCATGCAAGGTATCCTGAACCGCTATGTGGATCATAGTAATGCTCCTATGTCAATAAGTACAAGCAGACTTACCATTTCATAAACATCTTTGAAGGTAAATATATATATGCTTAATGTTGCTAAGACCCTTTTACTTGCCATGTTTTGAAAACGGGTCCTCCAGATAGGGAAATAGGGCAACGATCCCCTGAGCGTACATGACTGACGCTTTTAGGAGGGGATGATCTGAAGATCTGATCCAACAATGAGACACTAAACTGACGTTTGAAAAAATAATGAAAAACAATTCAAAACAAAATGTTTCTTTATAGCCTAAGTGTATGAATCTTACCCATGTGCTTCTTTCATTACAGCTGTAAGGATGTTTATCATCTGTCTTCTGGTTGCATCTGTCAAGCATTTAGTTCTTGCATACTCTTGCATGATGCGCTCACCACCAGACTTTGTTGTCAAGATTTTTTCAATCAACTTCAATTTCAAAGAAAAAACAACAACTGTTGAACCACAAAGCCTAGAAAGCACATAAACAATGATACATTAAATGTAATAACTTACCGCTTGCGCCTCATAATTTATGTGACATGGCCTTTTAGGTTGACTTCCTTCAGCACTGGCTTCTTCTTCTGATGGGTCACACATTGTGAAATTCAGAATGAAAGTATCATATGTGGCTGATGATGATGATGATGATGATGATGATGATGATGATGATGATGATGATGATAGAACAGGACCTGCAAAAAGTAAAGCAATAGCCTGTTTAGGAGAACTCTAATGCTCCCAAACCAGCTTCTAAATTATATACATCGGTGAATTGTTAGTGATTACCAGGATCTTAGGGTTAACCCTAACCCTAACCCTACATCAACTTCTGTATCAGACTGGTCATACACCTTCAGATCCTGCTGTCTGCCTTCTGGAATGTTACATTTCTGGTACGCTAAAGCAGAAAGAAATATTAAAGAAGTGAAATGAAAACATTTACTGTTGATAAAAAAGGATGAAATAAGTAGCTAATTTTACAAAATGCCAGAGAGTTCAATCCAGTACAACATTTTAATACGTTAATGCAAAGAAAAAAATAACTTAATGCAAGATGGGTTTCTTATGCAAGAAAAAAGTAGTGAGATTATTTTACTAATATACTAACCTTCTCTCACGAATGCATCAAATGTTAGGTCAGAAAGTTTCACGTACTTCTGCTCCCCACCAAACAAAACACGCAGTAGCATGGTCTGTTCGAAAAAAAGAATAGCAAAAATAAACAACCATGACAGACACATTTTAATAACTAATAAATGTGCTTCAAAGGTAAGGCCATTTGAAAACTGAGTTCATATTCCCGATACCATCCATCCATCCATCCATCCATCCATTTTCTTCCACTTATCTGGGGTCGGGTCGCGGGGGCAGCAGCTTCAGAAGGGAGGTCCAGACTTCCCTCTCCCCAGCCACTTCTTCCAGCTCCTCCAGGGGAATCCCAAGGCGTTCCCAGGCCAGCCGAGAGACGTAATCCCTCCAGCGTGTCCTGAGTCTTCCCCGAGGCCTCCTCCCGGTGGGACGTGCCCGGAACACCTCACCAGGGAGGCGTCCAGGAGGCATCCAGATGCCCGAGCCACCTCAACTGGCTCCTCTCGACGTGGAGGAGCAGCGGCTCTACACTGAGTCCCTCCTGGATGACCGAGCTTCTCACCCTATATCTAAGGGAGAGCCCAGCCACCCTGCAGAGGAAACCCATTTCGGCCGGATGGATGGATGGATCAATAAATGCACACACAGACACTCACGTGTGATACACAAAGAAGAATAGAATACAGACAGCAGTGTTAGCTAGCTAGTTTCAAGAAACATGCTCTCTCACGCCCCCCACCCCCAAACACATAATGGACATTGACATTGTTTCATCATTGCTGTTGTAAAATTGTCATTTTGTTTTAAAACTGTTCTATAAATTGTTCTACAAATGTTTAAAAAAGTGAAAAATCAAAATATTTCAAATATGAAAATTTTTTGAAAACACAATATGATTAATTTTGTAATTGACAGGGCCCTGATTTATTTATTTTTTAATTTCTATGAACAAAAAACAATTAAATTGTTGGTCAGGGCCCCTAGAATTGTCATCACTTTTCCCTCCATACCGCACCCCTGACCAGACTCATCCTTCAAATCTGGGGAAAAGAAGGATGCATTTGAAGGAATCATCGAATTCGGACAGGCCTCGTCGCCATGCTATGACGTAATCGGTCTACAAATCCGTCCTTCGAAGGATACAGACCCTGAATTTGGACACAGCAATGTGTTCTTATACTACTTTTGTCTGTCATGCTGGTATTTACACTACGGACCCACATGCAGAACACAACTCAGGATGCAAAGATTAGTTAAAGTGATTTATTAACAAAAAACAAGTTTTCCAGGAAGGTTCTCAAACATCGAAGTGGGCGGCGACAAACAGGTAAGCCAGGACGTCTGGGAACAACAGAACAGGAGGCGAGTTCAGGGACCGTAGGAATTTCCAGTGCTCTACAGTAATATGCTTACTCGGGGAGGAGAAAACAATGCAGATGGGGGCGCTGGGAATCTGGGCTGGAGGTGGAGGTGGTACTGCGGTGGAGGGCGGACAGGTAGTAGATCTTGACGTCGCGGAGAGAGCGAGCGACTGCCAGCTTGGATTTCCAGACACTGAGGAGTCTTTTCGTTTCAACGGAGGAAAGGTGAGTGGTGGTCTTGGGCACCAATGGGTAATACTGTATATCCACGGCGTCACAAAGGAAACTCGGGATTACAGTCAGACTTGTAGTCACAGGAACAGCTGAAAGAATCCAGACAACAGATGGCGTTAGATCAATTTCAACAAGAAGCACAACTAGATCACTGGGGGTCTCAGGGTTACCATAACTGGCTAACACTCAAGCGTTGGTATGCTGGCAGTCGCTGTCTTTTGAAGTCCCGCTGACGAGTGGATTGGGAACCGGTGTGGCGGTGACGTCAGCACTCCGGTCCTCCTATCCTAGCCTCCACGGTGCCATCTGGTGGTGATGGTAAGCCATAGGAACGAAAAAAAAGGCAAACAAAAACCCAGATCCCAACAGTGTCATTTTGATTCAAAATAATATTTTGTATAAAACTTTCTACTATACTTTATTCCACACAAGAATTATTTCATATTTGAAATATTTTGATTTTTCACTTTTTTAAACATTTGTAGAACAATTTATAGAACAGTTTTAAAACAAAATGACAACAACAATTATACAACAGCAATGATGAAACAATGTCAATGTCCATTATGTGTTTGGGGGTGGGGGGCGTGAGAGAGCATGTTTCTTGAAACTAGCTAGCTAACACTGCTGTCTGTATTCTATTGTTCTTTGTGTATCACACATGAGTGTCTGTGTGTGCATTTATTGATCCATCCATCCATCCATCCATCCATCCATCCATCCATCCATCCATCCATCCATCCATCCATCCATCCATCCATCCATCCATCCATCCATCCATCCATCCATCCATCCATCCATCCATCCATCCATCCATCCATCCATCCATCTTCCACTTATCCGGGGTCGGGTTGAGGGGGTAACAGTCTAAGAATGGAGGCCCAGACTTTCCTCTCTCCAGCCACTTGGACCAGGCATTTCCAGGCCAGCAGTGAACATAGTCCCTCCAGCATGTCCTGGTCTTCCCCTGGGGCAAAAAAGACCCAATTACGCTTCAGAGGGTTAAGTATGCAGATGATACGACAAAGATGGATCCCATCAGAGATGACTGTAAACTGGCCTACATAGAGGAAGTAAAACAGCTGGTGAACAATCTGAATGTCAACAAAGAACAACAAAGAAATTGCTGTCGATTTCAAGAAAAATCAACCAAATCACACCCCCTCCTCATCAATGATGCTGCAGCAGAGCCGGTAAACAGCATCAAATTCCTGGGGATACAGATCAGACACTTTGACCTGGTCCCTCCAAAGCTCTGGTCTGGTGAATAGAGCTCACTTTTTATATTGGAAGAGACGATCTAACCTCCTCCCTCACATCCTCACCGCTTCCTACAGAGGGAAAATAGAGAGCATACTGACCTGCAGCATCTCTGTATGGTTTGGAGCATGCGACACATCTAACTGGCAAAATATAGAGAGAGTGGTGAGGACTGAGAGAATCTGTTCAGGTGTCGTGGGCACAAGTTGAGTCTTTTGTAGAATTTCTCCTGCAGCATCACAAACGTGACATGTTTGGGGTTAAAGGTCAGGTTAGAGGTTTGACTTGTATGTCAGTGTTTTCATTGTTCACATGAATATAGGAGGGTGACACTTTCTCTCTTGAACCAGTTTTAAAAATGACGTTTAGGGTTGACTACAATGTTATGTCCACGTGGTCACTGGAGTTAAAACGGCTAAAGGTTTTCCTGTTTTAGAAAAACATCCCCATGTTTATGGTGCCTTTGAAAGGTCAGGGAAAAGGCCAAGGAACCTGCCAAACCATTTAAATAGTCTGCTCTTTCAGTGTGTTCAAATGGCTTTCCTTGCTTCCTTCCATGGGATAATTTACTAGCGACTGGAGTGAAATTAGCTCCCAGAGACTAAACTCGTTAACAGTGGCTCTCCTTGTTTTCACAACGTGCTCTTGGAATTTTCCCTGGTTAAAATTTTGTGACTTGGGTTACAAGTCACAGAGATAATGTTCTTTTCTTTTCTATCTATATTGGCTAAGCCAACCTGTCAAAACCTGTTTCTTTCTTCAAAGTCAAGCACCATGATTATTTACACATATCAGAGAACTTTGAGGCAACACATTAATTGAATGTCCACCACATCTTATAGAGTTTACTTTATGCTAAATATTTTATTTAGCATAAAGGCAATTTTGAAGGTAATTATATGTATTGTTACTGCTAAACTAAAATGCTCAGCATGGGAAAAATGGAAGGATCTCGAGTTATCTTGACAAAGAGCTCGGCCAATCACAGAGATCCTTCCACCCTCAGTATGGTCTGTTCTCCCTGCTGCCTTCTGGCTAAAAGTTCAGCAGCTTCAAATGTAGAACAATCAGGTTCCACAACAGCTTCACCCATCATGCCTTAATATTACTAAATTCACACTTATCTTTTTATTGTGTATATATTTGAAACTTTTTATTATTATTTATTTACTTATTTATTAAACTTATTATTATTGTACAACACAATTTTGCTCAATATGTATGTTTTAAATGTACAGTTAAATGACAATAAAGTCTGTTTATGCCTCATTAGGTTGCCATGTTAACCTGAACACCAGATGGCACAAACTTCACATCACATTTCAGAAAGACAGCAAATAACATTTCAAAAGTGATTAACATAATCTCCAACATACTGTTACAGTTTTCAGTTTCTTCATGCTCCTACACGTGTCACTAGCCTGATAACAGGTTCAACGAGCAAAGACACTGAGAAAGCTTCCACATGAAAACCAGTTCTAGTCAACTGCCACCTGTTAGCATAAACTAGGGAATATGGGCAGGTGGGTCAGTTGTGTTGGGGCTATTGGTAATCTTCCTAGTCCTTGTGGTAGTGGGGACCTTCCCCCACCCACCTCAATACTACTTTTGACTGAGCTTATTTAGTTGCTCCAGTAAAGTGTGAAATGCTTGATGCATTTGCAAGAAACAGAGTAATTTATACAGCTTCAATATGTGCTTCCACCGTGGGTCAGGCAGTTGCTCCATAAGAACTGACCAATACTAACAAAAATGAAGATTTGTCATCAAAAGTTATCAGGTATAGAAGACTTTAAAAAAGAGATGAAGGTGAGCTCTAGCACCAGAGCAAACAGAGTTGGGTTTATCTGTTCTTATTTTTCAGTGGTCCAGGTTTATTGAAACCATATTGCCGAGCTTTAGTCATACCACTTTGTCCTTTACTACTTTGTTAAATAGTTGGAAAATATGACAAAGTAAGTAATGTGATTCCAGTGCTCTCATTCTACAATAAAGTTAACACCTTTATGAATATAGAATTGATAAATCAAATAAATAGAAAAAGGCAAATAAAAATAGTTTTCAGTTTATTTCAAAGTACTCTCCATCTATTTCACCGTATGAAAGTAGCAGTTTATTTGTAGAGCTGGCATGTCTGTTTTGCCAGTAAAACTTTTCCTTTTATTTAGTCTTTTTTTCTTCTTCTTCTTCCCCATCTCATCTGAAACCAGTCATTCTTTATCTCATGACGTTTGTAAGTGCCAGGCATCCGTCTAATATACTGTGCATATTATTTTTGCACCCTTTGGCTTATGCAGTTGAGATGAGTGAAGATGGGGGTGGGAATTCTAGCTTATATCTGAGTAAACAGAAGCCATATTTTTCTTTATTGTGTGCAGGGAGCGCTGCTTCTTCAGATTTTTGCAAGCTCTCTCTTCATATTTGGAAGGCGAGATAAAGGTAAACTTACTAATGTCAACAGGAAGGAGGCAGTATACCCTGACACTAGACACACACACTCTTTTTTAAACTCCAGAAACGTCAACCTTTTTTAATATTGCATATTGTGTGTTTCTTGGGTTTCTTCTACAAGGTTAGTTTAGCTTTCTCTGCAGGTAAAATGGGTTGAAACTTCTCTTCTAAATGTATATGTTAACTAAAAATATATAATAAAAAGACAGAAAGTAACCTAAAACTTGAAAATATTTATTTGAAATATATTTTTTAAAATACACTGAAAGACTTCTCTAAAAGGTAGTCTATACCAGTTGTTTCGGAAGTATCAGACTTGATACAAGGTGTCTTTGCTTTCTTACTCTGATTAAGAAATCAAATAGTTATGTTTAACACATATTTTTCAAATATGCTGAGGCCATTTATGACACCTGTTTGGATACCTAACTGAAACAAAAAAGAACAAGACTAAAATTTTTAAACTAGTAAAACCTGACCCACCAGCCCACTACAGGATATTAACTGACCCAACCATCCAACCAAATTGTGGTGATCTGTTTCTGTGTACTTTATTTCTTAGTTTTTCTGTGTCCTGTTCCCCTGAGTCTCTGTGATGTCCTGTCCTCCCTGTTGATTGATCCCAGCTGTGTCCAGTTCCCTGATTACCCTCCCTGTGCACCTGTTGTCTTTGTCTCTTGTCGGATCCTCGTTGTGTCATACCAGTCTGTTTGTGCGTCTCTGCCAGTTTCCTTGTTCCTGTGTTCCTGAGTATTAATCATTAAATACCTTCTAAATGTCAGCCTGGGCTCATCTACGTCTTCCTCAACACCAAATCATGACAGAAACAAACGAACAAACAAACATGAGAGGAAATAGCTTAGACCAGTGGTTTCCAAACTTTTTCTGGGCCCACCCTATGGATTACAAACAGCTGTCTGGTTGAACAATGTGTGTGAGAGAAGGAGGTGGGGGGTGGATTCTTGGAGACTCCATGTTATACTCCGCCCTGACTCCAGACGAACAAGGGAGGGGAATCAACTTTTTTGGGGGCAAAATGAATCGTAGCTGAACATAGACAACAAAACAGCAGCCTACAAACTACTTGTTAACAAGCTTAAGGTGCTGTATTGACATTAGCTAGCTAGTCATCTTTTAGCTAACTTTACTTGCATCCAACAGCTTTACTCAACAGTCTGTTAGTTTGGGGAAAAACTGTGAAAAGTTCTTTGCGTTTTGCTGGTTTGCTGCCATGATTCTAACACACCTGCGTAGCTCTGCACAGCAGCAGCAGGTCTCCTTCACTGCTGCACAGGTGTAAACCCAGCGCGAGCGTCGTAGCACTCATGTTGTGTAAACCGGAACGTGTCGCCGACGACACGGCCAAATTTGCAGTAACGTAATTCCGCCATACTTGCCGTTATCTGAAAAATTCCAACAGTTTCTGAAAGGGGAGACATTGCACTTTCCAGCCAATATCAGGTAATTACAGTAATTTCACAGCTGCAGCTGCAGAGAGTAAAATTAATCCGGGGGGCACTCGTTTAATAGATGGTAAATTGCGAAAATAACTTGCTGGATATTGAAAGTTCCAGTTGTTATGGATAAATGGGTAAATATATCATCTCACAGGACATTTAAAGAACTACTTACAATTAAAATAAGGAAGAGATATATAGGCAGACATTTGAAACTCAGGTGTAAAAGGGTTTTAAAGGCTGCTCGGAAAAACAGGTTGCGACATGTTAACAATGGATTAAACAGTTTTAACTGCTGATAAAAGTGACAGAGGACATAGATATGGGAAGTGCGGAAGCGTCTACTGTATCAAATTGACAGAGGAATAACAGAGAGTTTTCCATTCTAAGGTAAAAACCCAGCGCATACAACGTTCATGTTTTTTTTGGGTTTTTTTTTCATTCGGACAGCTTCCCGCGCTCCCCCTGCAATGGCACGGCGCCCCCCCTATGGTGCACGCCCCACAGTTTGGGAACCTCTGGCTTAGACCATGGGTAAAAATGACTCAATATCGAGCTGATTGTGGGAGATTAAACATTTTTCGGAAGTGCAGAACGTGAGTTCAGTCGACTATGAAATCACGTAGTCTGGCTGGAGTTTCAACGCCAGACTGTCCACAGACGGTGCTCTCAGGGTGCGTGGCTCACAGACTACACACACTACACCAGAGTATATGGGAGCTTTCAATATTAGCAGAATATGATATTAAACCTTTGAAAGAATTAGAAGAGATTTTTTTTCTTTAATATTAAGTAGTGCAGTTTAGAGTTTAGAGAGTTTTTCACCAGCTCAAGAGCAGCTGGTGAAAAACAGAGCTGCTCTTGTTGGCATTTGTTATATCTCCATCGATGTAAGGGTATTTGTGTATTTTGTATGGAGAGCATGTTTACAATATTTCTGATAGCATCAAGATGGCTGGCTGGAGTCAGCTCTTATCTAAGGTATCTGTTCTGGGATGATCTATATATTTTATTTGGTTGACAACATTGATATATTGGGAATGCATTGTTTTTGCTCTACCTATAAGAACACTGTTAGGACAGATTCCTTGAGGAGAAATGGGATTATTAGCATTTGATTGTTCATTATTTTACAGAAGCTTTGTAAAGAAGCAGAAAAACCTCTAAAGTCTGGTGCTTAATTAGAGCTAATGGTCTTCGGGGCACAAACACAAACACACACGCACACATTTTTATTGGGGCTCAATACATCCTCATTCCTACAGCTTCTTAATGTTTTGGTTGGGTTTTATCTATCTCTTAATGTGCTTCTTTTCCACTGACAAGTATATTCCTCCTGATGTATCCAATTACCAAACTGCTAGATGCCTTAATTGGTTAATGGCAATAGAGCTGAGTGTTTGTGTATCAGTGTAGTCTAAATACCAAATCTCAAAATGAATGTCAATGTGTGTCATAGTAGGGGTATCAGCACAACACTGGTGGTGGCAGCACGTAAACCTGGGACACAGTGGGTTGCTGACAGGCCTCATTAACCTCTTCTCTGTGCTCAGGGCTGTGTGTGACTTCAGCTAATCTGTGAATATCTGTGTGTGTGGAGCAATGTAAAGAGACTTCACACATGTACTTAGAGACCTGCTCAGGCAAACACCATATATGATTTTAGGTGTGGTGTGTGTGATTTCCATGGGTAGTTTGTATATTGCATACAGCTGTATAGCAACAAACAGATGCAATCTTGGTGACCAGGGCTGGAGAGTAGGGTTGTTTGAAAAAAAAAAAAACAGATGACCTCTGCCCACAATCCAAGGACTTTGTAATGAGGATCATACCATGCTCCTTAATCACACTCAGTCTGCATCAGTGAAAGTTCTACACCATGTGCTGATACATGGCAGAACTACTGTAGAGAGTCACCTCTAATGGTGATGTGGAGTAGTGCTGTTTCAAGTTGTGGAGGACTGGAGAGGTAAAGCTTGAACAATCTCTGTTTCAGATGAAATAGTGAAGAAATTGAGGAACAGGTAGAACCCCCCTAATCAAACCAGACTGACTTATTATTAACATTTTAAAAAACCTCATGATCTACTTTTGGTCAAAAAGTTGGAATGTGTCGTAGTGTGGTAATGATAATTCTGAGTTTTATAATAACTTTATCCTATATGTCAGAAGAAATGCATTAATCATTATTTGTTTTGCTGATTTCTGCTTTGACATTCTAATACCACTTTTAGCAAACTTAACTGCTACATAGCAGTTAAGTTTATGTATAATCTATATAATGTCTATATGAATTCGACAGCACAAAAAGTGAGTAAATGTGTTTGATTAGTTTTTAATTCACAACAAATTTTTGTCTTAAGGCACTTTACAAAATAAACATTCATATATTCCAATCAATCCAAGTTATCAAACAATTAATTATTCAAAGTAGTTTAATAGTTTCTAAGAAAACCAAGCAGTTTACATCAAGTCTTTCACTCCTGGAGCATGTAACAATTGCCATGAGCCACCTGTTTCTCATTCCACTGGGTTTGTCAAAAACTGACCAATCGGCGGTCACTGAAAGTCAAATCAAAGATCATAATCAATCAATCAAATTTTATTTGTAAAGCACATTTCAGCAGCAAGGCATTTCAAAGTGCTTTACATAATTAAAATAAAAACAGCATGTGACATTAAATAAACAGTGAGAAAGAGAAATAGATTTAAAAAAACAACAACAAAAAGAAATTAATTCTCAGAAATTAAGGATTAATGACGACAACTTACTCAATTACTCATTTGGACATAAAAAATGGGATTTACATTTTTTATGTCCACTGAAAAAAACCTAGACACAAAAAACAATAATTTCCTTGAAAGTGATCTTTGGTAAAATTTTTTATATTACATTTAATTTTTTTTTTCAAAGGGTGATCTTTATAATTGAACTTGAGACACACATACTGTTCTGGGTCAAATTGACCCGCCAATTAAAATCAAGATAAATGAATCATACAGAGAGTATTTATGTTTTCCTCCACTTCTACTGAGTGTCACTCAGTGTGGGTGGAGTTTACCCACTCAGTGTGGGTGGAGTTTACCCACTCAGTGTGGGTGGAGTTTACCCACTCAGTGTGGGTGGAGTTTACCCACTCAGTGTGGGTGGAGTTTACCCACGGGAACAGAAAAGGTTCCCGTCAAAAGTTGTATGAACACCTGCTTTCTCGCAGTTCATCGTGAAGCAAAGAGAGCAGGGAGAAAGTGGGTTTGTGTGTGTCTGCGTGCGTGTGCATGTGTGTGTGTGTGGTGTGTTGTGTTTGTGTGTGTGTGGTGAAATAAGGTTCATAGCTGTAAGGAAACAAACAGAATTGGACATTTTTAATCTTTTTTTGCACTTTAACTTGACTGTTAAACTTTGAAACGGGTCAATTTGACCCGCAACATAATAGGAGGGTTAAAGACATAAAAACATGGAAGACATCAAAACCCGCACTCTAACCCTAATTTAGCCATAAGCAACTCTAAACAGGTGGGTTTTAAGTCGAGATTTAAAAGCACCCAGTGTTTCAGCTGTTTTACAGTTTTCTGGAAGTTTGTTCCAAATTTGTGGTGCGTAGAAGCTGAATGCTGCTTCTCCTCGTCTGGTTCTGGTTCTGGGGATGCAGAGCAGAACCAGAAGATTTGAGGGTTCTAGACGGTTGGTACAGTAATAACAGATCTTTAATGTATTGTGCTAAACCGTTCAGTGATTTATAAACTAACATCAGTATTTTAAAGTCTATTCTCTGAGCTACAGGGAGCCAGTGTAGGGACTTTAAAACTGGTATGTCTCTATCTTCCTGGTTTTAGTGAGAACACGAGCAGCAGCTTCTGGATCAGCTGCAGCTGGAGGATTGATTTATTAGTCAGACCTGTGAAGACGCTCTTGCAGTAATCAATACGGCTAAAGATAAACGCATGGATGAGTTTCTCTAGATCGTGCTGAGACATTAGTCCTCTAATCCTGGAGATGTTCTTCAGGTGATAGAAGGCCGACTTTGTGACTGTCTTAATGTGACTCTGAAGGTTCAGGTCAGAGGTCATCACTACTCCCAGGTTTCGTTCTGATTGCTAGGTTTTAGTTGTAATAACTGAAGCTGGGCATTGATTCTAGTTCGCTCATCTTTAGGCCCAAAGATAATAACTTCAGTTTTGTTTCTGTTCAGCTGGAGAAAGTTTTGGCACATCCACACATTTATCTGTTCTAAGCATCTATTCAGTGATTGGATGGGTTCAGAGTCACCTGGTGACATCGTGATGTAGAGCTGTGTATCATCCACATAATTGTGGTAGATAATCCTATGTCCTGTTATAACCTGAGCCAGTGGGAGCATATACATATTGAAAAGAAGGGGTCCTGGGATGGGACCTTGGGTACACCACATGTGACCTTTGACCTCTCTGATGAGAAGTTTCCGATTGAAACAAAGAAATCCCTCTTCTTTATGTAAGATTCAAACCAGTGGAGCACTGGACCGGAGAGTCCGACCCAACTCTCCAGTCGATTCAGTAAAATGTCGTGGTCAACAGTGTCGAAAGCTGCACTGAGGTCCAACAGAACCAGCACTGTGGTTCTACAACAGTCTGTATTTATATGGATGTCATTGAACACTTTGACTAGGCCGTCTCCGTGCTGTGGTGAGACCGGAAACCAGACTGGAAGGAGTCAAAGCAGTTTGTTATTGTTAGGAAGTTATTTAATTGTTTAAACAGCTTTTTCAGTCATTTTGCTGATGAATGGGAGGTCAGAGGTCGGCCTGTAATTCTGCAGTAGTGATTTGTCCAGATGGTTCTTTTTTATCAGTGGTTTGATAACTGCTGTTTTCAAAGCCTGGGGGAAAACACCTGAAGAGAGCGATGAGTTTACTATTTGGATCAGATCATTAGCAACAACAGGCAGGACTTTCTTAAAGAAATGTGTGGGTAGGACATCCAGACAGCAGGAACTGGAGCTTAATTGACTTATAATTTCTTCTAGGGTTTTATAATTAAGTAGTTGAAATTGGGTCATTTTTCCTGCATTTGTTTTGTTTGGGCACAGCATTGGTACTGACTTTGGAGTGGATGTGCAGATTAATCCTCTGATCTTTTGAATTTTCTCTAAAAAGAAACTTGAAAACTTGTTGCAGGCGGCATTAGATTGAAGTTCAGGTGGCAACGTCATAGGAGGGTTTGTCAGCCTGTCAATAGTGGCAAATAAAGCTCGAGCATTGTTAATGGTTTTGTTTATGACATCTGCAAAGAAAGCCTCTCTTGAATGTTTTAGTGTTGTGTGATAGTTACGTAGTCTTTCCTTGTAGATGTCATAATAAACATGCAGTTGACCTTTACGCCATTTCCGTTCGGCCCTGCGGCAGAATTGTCATGCAGATTGAACTGTTTGTGCATTTCTCCATGGAGATTTCTTCCTACCAGTCACAACCTTTACTTTAGTGGGGACAATGTAATCAATAATATCTGAAAGTTTAGACTGGAAATCATCCACCAACTTATCTACTTCACTATAACTTAAGAGTGAGGAAGAGGAGTAGATTTGATTAAATGTTTCTGCTGTGATTTTTGTGAAAGTACGTTTTGTGACAGTAGCTGTTTGTCCAAGTGGGTTAACGGATAAAGAACTTTCAAAGATAACAGGAAGTGATCCGACAGGGAGACATCAGTTACAGAGACATTGGAAATATTCACACCCTTACTGATAACCAGGTCCAGTGTGTGTCCATGAGTGTGTGTTGCTTGTTTGACATGTTGTGTTAAACCAAAACTCTCTAATATATTACAGAGCTTTTTAGCCCCTCGGTCTTGGGGGTTGTCAACATGAATGTTGAAATCACCGACAATTATTAAACAATCATAATCAATACATATGAGATAGAAGCTCATTCAAGTCCGCAAAGAAATTTTCCACATATGTTGGTGTTTTGTATAGAGTTAGTGTCAAAGTTTGTTTGTGGCCTTTTACCTCGATTCCAAGATGTCTTTTGAAGATATTCAAAAGACATAAAATTACCCAGAGAGATTTTACTACAGTTTATGGTATTCTTAAATATTGAAGCCACGCCTCCTCCTTTTTTGTGTTTTCTATTTTCACTTAAAAAGTTGTACGTAATTAGTACAATTGCTTCATTATTGTCATTCAGCCATTATTTCTGTCAGAAATAAAACATCAATATTATGCTCAGTGATGAAATTATTAATTAATAGAGCTATAGCACAGAGAGAAAAGTAGTTATCTCTCTGTGCTAAAGAGAGATAACTACTTATCTTATCTCTCAAGATAAGATAAGTATCTCTCAAATCTCTCAAAATCCAGCATAAGTAATTATGCTTGATTTTATGTGTGTAAATTCCATTGGTAGCTCTATGGCAGCATGAAAACGTGCTTCAGTAACTGCTGTATTTACAGGGTAACTACTTTTTATGCTACAATTAACTTTTAAGCATTTTTCTGATGGCACATTCTCACAAGTCATTCCTCACCCACTTTTGCAAGTGCAAAGTGCATCCGACAAGGCACAGCGCTTACACTCCATCCAACAAGACTATGTGCCCTCATCATGCTTCCTCCGGCTGCAAAAGACTTGGACTTTAATGTTGATTTCACTGTTGTGTCCTGAGAATAACCTTACAGACCTGATGCATGACTCTGAGAATTTTCTTGCCTTTGTGTTGGCTGATAAGACAAAAATGACTCAAAAAGACTTGGGGTAATGCACTGAGTTTTATTACCTCCACCATTATAACACTGTTTTTTTTGTTAGAGGTTTTCTCTACTTCTGCATGGGGTGGAGCCATGCAGGAGAAAAAAAGGAGTCGAGAGTAGACAGAGAACCCCGAAGTCTGGAGGTCGGCCGTGCGGCTGATGGAAGCCAGAGGCTAGAATATGGAGTGAAAATAGTCTCAAAATATCTGTGCGTGTGTAATACTGAATTTGTAAACCTTAAAAATAAAATAAACCTAGTACACACAAATAACCTGGTACACACACACAAAACTGCATTTACACACAGATCCGGTTCCGAGTGCACAAGTATTTTTTAGACTCATTTCACGCTTCGGGGAAGCTCCCAGATTTGTGTGTAGATGGTGCGTTTACATGCTAGTAAAAGCTGGGACATCTGAGTTTTGCTCTGAGTCTAGTCCTCTAACGTTTCTCACTGTGCTTGTGCCGAAGTGGCAAATACGTTAGTTCGTGGAAAACGGTAGATCTCAGCACTTCCTTATAATATCCTAAAATTATTTATAGACATATTGTGCATTTTTGAACGGTAAAGGAGACTAAGTGGTCTGAAAAGGACCACTGGGTGGCGGAATGGTTCGCTGGCCGGGAAAATAACCAGGTAAACCCAGAAACAAGACGGAGCGTCCGGTGGTCTGTCCTCTGAAGTCAGTAGGAGCTAAACCTGCAGGCTTTGCTCTCCGATTATAATGAGACATGGAGTAATTAGAAATGATTTCAGGTTACGTTTTATATGTCTGGTATTTTGATACTCTGCCCTCCTCATATGTTTCTGTTAGCGGGAGCTAATGTTTATGTGAGCTATGTTTACGTTAGCTGTTGGGAGCTAAGCGTGGATTTTTATTGTCTCACTCAGCAGTTTGAATCTTTAATCCATAAAAATTATCTGTGTGGTTCTTACAGCATCTCTTTTGCCCAAAAGGTTCCAATCAGATTCCTAAGTCATGTTGCTGACTGATATTTGTATATATAGTTTGTGAGACATTCTGATTTGCCTTTTACTTTATTCACCAAGTGAATAAAATTAAATGAAATAAATTGCCTTTCGATTCTAGTTTATTGAGTTTTTATGTGTATAAATAACATTTTACATTTATCAGGACTAAACGGCTGACTGATGCATTGGTTCTGGTGTTATTTGACCTACTGGAGGATCAGGATCTTTCAGATCTCATCTACCTTCTGATCCGATGGAGCTGCTGCAGGAAAACACTGATCCTCTAACAGGATCCTCAGATTCAGACATTGATATCTGGTGTCCTGCAACATTTAGATACGTCCTGGTCCAACACACCTGAATTAAATGGCTGCTTAGGACAGTCAAGTTCTCCAGAGTCGTGCTAATGACCTCTGACCTCATGATTTGACTCAAGTGTGTTAAAGAGACATCTAAAGGTTGGAGGACACCGACCCTTATGAACTGGAGTTAAAGCCCTGCTGTACAATTTTCATTCAATCGTAATCACATTTACTTGCATACAGTGGAAACTTTACCTGTGTTGAGGTAGATGAGGAGTTTACATAGTGTCTTTACTTTAAAACCATTTTGGTTTCCATTTGTTGAAAGTAAATTACAAACATTTCGCCATAGTTTGACCACTGGCTTTATGACAGAAAAAAAGTTTGATGTCACAAATATATGATTTTAATTGAGGCATCATTCAATTTATACTGTAGAAAGATGACAAAAGTATTTCCTGAATTAACTTTAATGTTCCTTTCACTGCACACAAAGGACAGATGGAATATTTAAGATTGCAACACGTGTTGAATCTTTAACAAAATAAATTCAGATTAACACGGTTGGATTCACAGCTACCTAAAGTTAACAATGAAATGTCTTAAAACGTACATGGATGTTCAAATATTTGCTATAATCAATTAAAAGAAAACATCTGTACAGACTGAGGAGACACCATGACATCGACCAACAGAGCAGGTCAACTACTGTAGTTTGAAAGGTGTCTTGGTTCAGTTGACGGCTCAGTTTGAAGCTTCAGGTTTTGGTGTTGAACCTCCCAGAATCTCAGCTGCTGATTGGCTGAAGATGCAGAGAAAAGTACAAATAGACAGTTAGTGTTAGAAATTATGTTGATTTTCCTGATCAGCTGATGCACTGACAGACCTGACTGTCACAGAACATTACTGAACCTGAAAATGACTGGAATCATCACAATGTATGTAGAAATTTTTCTTTTTATATTTATCAAATGTTTTACATTAAATGTTTTGCTGTAAAGGCTATTTTTGCAGTGGTGGTATAAATGCATAAAATATTTATTTTCTTAAGTTTGTGTTAATTAGCTGTCAATTGTGTCATAATATCAATTGATAAATTTACTGCTTGTAAAAATCGAAACCATCTGAATATATTTTACCATCTACATTTATCAACATGAAATGAAGACGAACAGGAGCAGCAGGTTTGTCCTGGTTTGTAGACGAAGTATATATTTATTTAAGGGTCAATGAAATGGGGTCCAGACAGAAACACAGTTTAATCTGAAGATTCTGGAGGATGTGTGAACAGGTCTGTCACCATGAAACATTTTACTGTATAAGTTGTTCCAAAGTTCTCAACAAGCGATAATATAGTTCTTTTGAGGTCATTTTTTAAATAATATAATGGTAATTACAAAATAATAATGCAAGAACACATTCTCAGATTCTGATGAACATTTAACACTGGAACTGGAAGACATTTTTAATATCCAGAATAAATAAAACTAATGAATTTTTAAGTCTTTTTAAAAAAAAATTATTTTCAATATAAGGTCTAATCGAGACCAAAGAACCAAACTGAAGACTTTTATCATTCAGTTTTTGGTAGAAAGAGAAAAAAAGAGAAACAATAAATCATGCCAATGGAAATGATTGAGTTTGTTTTATTTATCATCCGATTAATTGATTTATTGATTATTCTAACAGGCCTATGTGTGAACATTAGACTAAATCCTTAAGTATGTTGAAAAGTCAACATAAATGAAGAACCTTTCATTTTGTTCTGGTGAATAAAGTCTAGCAGCAGATGATGATCCTGCAGGTCCAGATCTACCTTCATTACTGCTGAAGCAACAAAATACGGTTTCAGTGATAAAGACCAACATCCATAACTGCTGTAATCTCCTGAAGATGCTTGTCGACTTCGGCATCAGAAAACTAGATCAACCTGGTTAAAGTTAATACTGAAGACAGATTATCAAACTGTTCTGAGAGAGACAGTAAAAATCCACGCTTAGCTTCCAACAGCTAACGTAGCATAGCTCACATAAACATTAGCTGCTGCTAACAGAAACATATGAGGGCAGAGTATAAAAATACCAGACATATAAAATGTAACCTGAAATCATTTATAATTACTCCATGTCTCATTATAATCGGAGAGCAAAACCTGCAGGTTTAGCTCCTACTCAGGGGCGGAGCTATAGAGGGGGCTGGGAGGGCAGCTGCCCCCCGAACCGGGCCGGATGGGGGCCCGGGTCTGGAGGTGCCAGGGAGCGAGGAATGGTTTCAAGTCGCTTAAATGTCTGATTATAGATGGAAAAAGTGTGCCCTCACCTGTTGAGAAAGGTGTATTTAATGTTAAAGTCAACAGCTTCAGTTTCGTCTCACTGTGCTTGTGCCACTTCAACACAAGCACAGTGAGAAGCGTTAGAGCGGTGGTCCCCAAGCTACGGCCCGCGGGCCGGATCCGGCCCATTGCCACATTTGGTCCGGCCCCCTGAACAATACCAGAGAGCATTCAGATTTTTTTTTCATATGTTGTATTTTCTGGTTTATATGGGGATTTTTCTTCAACCACCAGGGGGCTCTTTAGCAGGAAGTGTGTCCTGTAAACTGTGGATGTTTTGTTTTGCATGGCGCATTGCTGCCATCTGTTGGACTTTTAGGGAACTGCTTGACTTTTCTGTTATTTAATCAGTACGGTTGGTAGCGGTAGAGCAGATGAACACACATGTTTGTTATGAACGCCGCATTCCAGGTTTCCCTCAATGGAATATATACTAGTCAGTCCCAGTGACCGTTTCAGTAACGGTTTTTGCCCATGTGCTTTCTGGGTAAAAATCAATCAAGACACGAGTCATTTCCCCCCTCCCGTCAACAATTTCCGGCAGCGCAGGTCATAAACGTGTAACACTTTTTCTGTTACAAACTGACTCCGGCCCCCCACCAGAGAAGGGAAAAAGTTTGGGGACCCCTGCGTTAGAGGATAAAAACACTAGACTCAGAGCAAAACTCAGATGTCCCAGGTTTTACTAGCATGTAAACGCATCATCTACACACAAATCTGGGAGCTTCCTCGAAGCGTGAAATGAGTCTCAAAAATACTTGTGCACTCGGAACCGGATTTGTGTGTAAATGCAGTTTTGTGTGTGTGCACCAAATGATTTGTGTGTAAATGCAGTTTTGTGTGTGTGTACCAGGTGATTAGTGTGTACTTTTTCAACATTTCAACATTCAACAAATTCAGTATTACACACGCACAGATATTTTTACACGCCCACAGATATTTTGAGACTATTTTCACTCCATAGTAGAAGATCCTGTTGGTCAGAAAGCTGAAGCAAAGGAGCTCAAGAAATTCTTTTACAGTCTGTTTCAAATGTTCAAAATCGTGGGAATAATCTACTGGGTCCTGCAGGCTGCTGGTTCCTTCTGTCATGATTGGTGAGTGGTTGATGTTGGCTCAAACAATTGGAAGAAGTTTTGAAAAAACTACAAACCTAACATGCAGTAAAAAAAAAAAAAGAAAGACCAAAATTTTAGAATTGAATAAATAAATAGATGAAATAAATAATGTTGAAATATAGAAACAACTTGTTTTGACTAAGTAGTGCTTCTAGGAGATAGGTCAAGGGAGTTTAAGATAGTTATGCTTGATTTTACATGGGGGGATTCTCCAGGAGCAGACGGCTTTACGTGTAAATACAGCAGAGAACACAAAATAAAGTATATCAGAACAGAAAAACAGATGGTGCAATAAGAGCAGAAATGTTATTTAAAAATGAGTAAGAACAGAGTAGATTGTGCAAACGTCAGTAGGAATGTAAACAGTCATTTTGTTGGGAGCAGTGATGGTTCTGGAGTCTAACAGCTGCTGGGAGGAAGGAACTCCTGCAACACTCCTTTGTTCACAAAGGAGCTCTACAGTTTGGTAACAGCTTCATGCATGGTAGGAGACACTGTCCACCAGTGATGGTATTTTACAAGAGAGAGCCCTTTTGTCTCCCACCACCTGCACTGGGTCAAAGGTCATCCTAGCACAGAACCGGCCTTCCTGATGAGCTGATCTAGCTTCTTCCTCTTGGCTATAGAGAATCTGCTTCTCCAACAGTCAATACCATAGTAGATGGCTGGCTGCCACAGTCAAATAAGGTCTTCAGAAGCGCCCCCTGCTGTCCAGAAGACATCTGCCTCCTCAGCAGGTAGAATCAGCTCTGACCCTCCCTGTAAAGAGCATCATTGTTGAGTCCAGTCCAGCTTATTGTCCAGGTGAAAACCTTCCCCTACTACTTAAAGAAATTTTCTGGGAAAAATCTCAGCTCTAATCTAAATTCTATTTTCTGTGCCAATCTTTACAAAGGCTCCCAATGCTTTTTCTTTTTCTTCAGAATTACTAAAGTAGGTCTCATGTGGAGAGTAAAAATACAGCCCTCATTGTTTCAATGGAGACATTATTTTCCTGCACTATAATCATAGTTACAAGGACAACCTCCAACAGGGCTGCACTGTAAATGGCCTCTATAACCAGCACTGCTAGAATTCACTTTATTAAACCACTTTTAATGTTCCCATGCTAACTACTGAGATAAAGAAGTGCTATAACAAAGGGCAAATTTAAATGGAGAAAAGAGGTATATTTAAAAGAAAATGGGAACTAGTTGCTATACAAGTTTAAATAACTTGTCTTGACTGTGATTCACACATACAGTTGAAACAAGATTGACAAACCATTTGATCTTTAGTGTTCTCACTGTCTCATAATAAATCCTACTCAGATTTTCATCTTTTTGTTGGGGTAAAAAAATGTTTGTACTAGTGAAATGCCAAAATAATGGTAGATAATCATTAGCAAACTTTGTTTTACATTATACAATATATTTTAATTTTGATCATAGCTAATTAAAGCTTCTATTTTGTTGTAAAAAAAAATCTTGTTTCTCATTTTCCTTTCATTATAGAAAATTTAAGTAGAGAAATGTATTTTCTTTCATCATAGCTAGCATCTATTTTACTTCTCATGGACTTATTTTTACTTATCAGGATTACAGTTGAGCCACTGCCTCACTTACCTGCTCTACCTGTCCTGACCGCACATCTCTGATTCACAACATTACATGTGGGTGTGTTTTAGGGGAGCTCCTAAAACACATTGCTTCCTTGTATAAAATTATGGAAAAAGGAAAAGAAATCTGCCAAGATATCAGAAAAATAATTGTGGGTCTTTTTCATCCGTTCTCCATGCTGAGTTCTTGATGTATGAAGTTAAAGAAGAGTCAGTGAGTTGAATTCACAAATTGCATTTATTAATACCAAAATACAGCTGGTCTATTATGACCTGCTACCTTTAAGAGCTAACAGACAAAATGGCATCTCAAAAGAGTTTGTGATCTCCTTTGTTGGCCTCTATCTAAGCTACGCCTTAAAAGTGTGTCATCCCTTACCCCTAGCTCTTATTTCCATTTCCTAACATGTCATTTCCTTTAGATTTAGCTTAGCAACTAGCTAACAGAGATAGAAGGAAAACACAGTCTCCAGATGTCACCAGGTTCATCTGTTTAAACAACTCTTTGCATTTGTTATTCAAAATGTCTTTATGACAACTTGACATTAACCAAGAAATCATTACTGTTTAAACTTTACCTTTAATAACATAAAGTTGCCTAATTTTATAAGTGCAATCAATAATAATTTTAGAACACATTTATGTCAGAAATGATTGTGTATGAATGTAGTCTCAAAACACTTCACAAAAATCATTTCAATTCAATCTCATACATTCCAATTTATCCTACTTATCAAACAGTACAGTAAGCTCAATTAATTATTCGATTAAATTTTAAAATTAAGTTAAAAAAAATTCTATCAAAGAAAACTAAGACAGAAACCAGAAACCATCCGCACCCAGTTGAGCTGCAAAAGCTCAATGGGCCTGCAGAGAAACTGCTTTCAAGTCTCTCAATAAAGTTCTTATGAAGTTTTGGGGGGATATGACCCAGTGAAGTCCCCTTACCTCTCGGCTGGTGATGCAGCCATCCTTCTGAAGAACATTAATTCTGAATTTTTTTTCTGTCTGGAAGTTACTTGCTCCATCTTTCAAGTCACTGCTGTTGCTTCAGATGCATGGCAGTAGAATAAATATGGACCTGGCAACAACTTGCCACATTTGTGATGGGGATTTATAAAAGTTGGCCCACTGCAGATCAGAAGAAAAAATATATAGGAAAGCAACAGAGAAGGCTGCATCTGTGTAGTTGAAGCCCTCATCAGAAATCACAGAAGAGGAAAGTGCCAACAAAGGTTTATGCTGTCAGTACAGAAATGACTGATGACCATGTTTTCCATACCTTGCAGGAGTTCTGCCATGCTACAGTACAGTATATTTTTCTAGACTCCATGACATGATCTCTAGAAACATATTTAGAGAAGAGATAATGCTACAAGGGACATTTTAAATGTCTTTTACTGCCTTTCTGTCCCAGATATTCGAATCAGCAATTCCCCCAAAAACTTTGCCTGTTACAAAATTGTTGACCAAGAAAAACTGCAGACAAAACTGAATGTTTTCAGATCTCGTATTTGGGCTTTTCATTCATCAGTGTGTCATCAGTACCGTCTGTCATCAAACAAAACGACACTGATATATTTTTTCCCCAACCTCACTGTATTAATAAAAATATACATATGATACTGTGGAGCATTCCTTCTCAAAATTGGCGCTAGTGAAAGCAAAGTTATACAGCTTATGCATAAAAGATCAGTAATAAAACTAGTAACTTAGATCAAAATCACTAAGCCAAACAATATTATTCTAGTGCAGTTTACAAAATAATGACCATAGTCATTCTATTTTGCTTTGTGATGGTCTGTTGTCAGTCCATCCATCCATTTTCTAACACCCTTTTCCCCAGTGGGGTCGGGAGGGGTGCTGGTGCCGATCTCCAGCAATGGTCTGTTGTGTATGTTCTAATTAAAAATCTAGAAATTATGTTTGGAAAGTCTATTCAATTCTGACTAAAAAATGAATCCAAAACCCTTTGAAAATAGATTCTTAATCTATCTGCATTGGTAACTTCACTAGCAAGGACCACGCCACAAACCCGTACGTTTAAAGATTTATTTATGAATGCGTTAGGGATGAGGGGGAGAGGGAGGAAGGGGATAGGGATGAAGGGGTGAGGGAATGAGGGGATGGAGGGATGAAGGGTTGAAAGTATGAAGGGAAGGACGATCTTGATTTGGTCGTCTGGGAGAATGACGGAAGGCTTGGGATGTGGACACTCTGAGTGGGGGTATGTCTTCGGGAGGCGGCTCCTCTTATTTATTCCCGAGCCAACATAGGAGCCCCAAAAGTGTCTGGTTTGCATTGAGATGAGAAAGGAATGGATTGTGAAACTCACTGTGGTTATACGGATGCATGGAAGGTATGCCTGAGATGACCGGTGAACTAAAACTTGAACCGTCTAGTAGGAGATAGCCTGAGTAGAAGTTGAAGAGGCGGCTCGGGATGCTGAGGTGAGGCGTGGACCTTGAGAAGAAATGGGTGCTGAATTTCTGATCTGAATGTGAGGATCGGCTCGTATGGGTTGAGGATGGAAGAGATGAAGTAGGTGAGAGAAGGCGAACTGATCGGTTAACTTCTCTGAAGACTGATGTCTGAATGTTATGACGAATACATGACGAGTATGGGTGGATAAAGAATTATGCTTGAAGAAAGGAACAGGGGAGTCGGTTGGACATTATAGAAGACTGAGGATTCCGAGATCAATTAATTTCTAAATCTGGAGCGGAGAGTCAGAATTTGAAGGAAATGATGGAACATCGGGGATGTTGTGAGTTACTGGAATGTGAGCTGCTCGAACCTGGAACTGATGCTGCGTTGAGACCTGAATGAGTCTGAATAGAAAATAGTAAGCTTCTTACGCTGTTCGTGTCCCCAAAGTTTCGCTGCCGTAATGATGAATTCGAATGAGAGGTGAAATGGATTCTAAGCTGTTTGTTTCGTCTTTTTGTTTCTGGATTGGCTGCCAAGCATCGGAGGGAGTTGGATGTCTTCGGGTTGAAGAGAAGTCGTTGTAGGAGAGAAAACTTGCCCTTGCTAGAGAAATTGAGGATGAGTGAGTCTTGAACGAGAGGGGTGTTGACTGGAATGTCTGAGGAGTGATATGGATGGCATGGTTCATGGAACTGTTGGAAACGTCCTTCAGTGGGTACGATTAAGAATAAGTGGTTTCGGGGTTACGTGATGAACGGAGGTGAGGTAAAACTGAATTGGAAGCTCCTTCCTGAGACGTGCTGATAACGTCGGAATCGGGGTGAATGAAAAGGACTTTGAAGTGCAGGTGATATCTGCTTTAGAGAGCCCGTTGTCTTGGCTTGCTGAGCGAATGAATATGGTGATCTTATCTAGCCTGCTTTTGGCTTCCGTGGCTACAAGTGAGATGATTGAGTTAGGGCTTAGGAGCCGATTGAGATGAGAACGATAGTAGATGATGGATGGATGGATGGATGGATGGATGGATGGATGGATGGATGGATGGATGGATGGATGGATGGATGGATGGATGGATGGATGGATGGATGGAGATTGAATTTGGAATGTCTATGCGGGAGAGAAACCCTTGGATGAATCCGTAAGAGAGAATTAAACTCTCCATTAGGATAATGTCTGAGGTAGGAGTGAGTGCGTTTGAAGTGAAGAAATGTTCTGGAAAGCTGGGAGAGGACTGGGACTGGGGGGTCGGAGAATCCTGCAAGGAAGCTGACGTGGATTGGTGGGCAGCTGGTTGCAGCTGGAGCCTGAGCTTCCGGGATTGTTGAGGTATTGCAGATCATCTTGCCCCCGGGTATGGGACGGCGTGGCCCAATTGTCGGTGGGGAGGGGCGGTGGGGGATAGCCATTTCTCGTCGTATAGAGAAAGGGATGGATGGATGAATGTGGATAGGTATAGAATGAGGATGGATGGATGGATGAATGGAGGCCGGGAGGGATGGATGTGAATGGATGAGCAGATCTGGATGGTTGGATGGATCTGAAATGGATGAATGGAGGGATGGATGGATCAATGATTGAATAATTTGGTGGGTGGATGAATGGGTGGAGGGATGATGGGGGAAGGACGGAGAGATGTGAATGGGTGGATGAGGATGGATGAACGAATGAATAAATCAGTGGGTGGATGGAGGTATGTGAATGGATGGATATGAGGATGGGTGGATGAATGAATGGTTTAAAGATTTATTTATGAATGCATTAGGGAGGAAGGGGAGAGGGAGGAAGGGGAGAGGGATAAAGGGGTGATGGGATGAAGGGATGGAGGGAAGAAGGGGGAAGGACGGAGAGATGTGAATGGGTGGATGAATGAATGAATAAATCAGTGGGTGGATGAGTGGATGGAGGTATGTGAATGGATGGATATGAGGATGGGTGGATGAATGAATGGATAAATGAATGAATAGATCCATGGGATGAATGAATGAATGAGTCGGTGAGTGGATGGAGGGATGGATGGAGGGATGTGAATGGATGGATATGAGGATGGGTGGATGAATGAATGAATAGATCAAAGAGTGGGTGAATAGATGGAGGGATGAATGTGAATGGGTGATGTAGGGATGGATGGGTGGAGGGATTGATGGATGAAACAAGGATGGAGAGGGAGAGTAATGGTACGAGTAGTTGCTGGATGAGAGGAGTGCCACATAAACTGCGAGAAAGACATGCAGGGGTGAATGCGGACGTACGATTCAGGTTGAAAGAGCCCGGTATGGCCCTTGATAAAATGGTAGAAAGCGGCCTGATGTCTGGGCTGCGGAGGGCATGCGATGTAGATGGGACCCTGATCTTCTAGATTGAAGAATCGTGTGAAGAATGATGAAGAGATAGCTATGGAATTCAGACCTGGGACCTGGATACTTGATGTGAAGTTCCTTTGAGGTTTGCGGCGAGATGTGGACGTCCTCTACGATTCTGTTGTTGAGAGAGTCGTCTCTTCTGCCGTCGTCTGTTGGGGTGGCAGCATCGGAGTCGGGGACCTAGAAGTTCGACGGCCTGATGAAGATTGGTTCGGTTCTGTACAACACTAGAAATAATTTAGATGGCTCCGGCTGAGCCGAAATGCTGTGCTTGTGTTTGGCTAAAACCTAGAATATAGAGCACATCGCTATAGTTCTAAGGTCTCTGCTCTGGTTCCCAGAAGCTCGGACGTTATCGAGGATGCTGTTGGACGAAGCGGGAGCCTGGGAGGTTTGAACTTCGGTGGTGGTGCGGTTGACTGTTGAGTTTCGGAGGAGGAACGCTGAAGTGAGTATATGTTTGTGATGCGTGGCTGAGAGGCTCTGGAAGTTCGCGGTGATCCAAGAAGTCTGGCACTCGGGTGGAGGTCTGAGCCGGCGTCGGAATGACGTCACCGGGGGTCGTGGATGAGGAAATGGACTTGGACTTGCTGGGCGGCTGAAAGGGACTAGTTTCACCTGTAGAGAGCGTTGGAGGTGAGGAATTGAGACTTGGATGGGTTGATGCGCCTGCGATGCAGTGCTGAGGTGAGGAAGTGCTGGTGTTGTTTAGCTGAATGGCTCTGGGCGGTGCCCCGGAAGAACGAGCCTGCTGTCTGGCGTCTCTTGTCCTTCTGAATTCGCTGAACTGGAATGTTGGAGGTGGAGGGCGAACCTCGGACTGATGTAGGAATGGCTGATGAGGTGCGAGACGGAAGATGAAAGAGCATGCAGCGTTTGCTACTGGAAGAGGAAAAGAATGGAAAGGAATATTGAAGAACGTCGTCTGAATCTGAAGGGAAGAGCTGGGTAGCCACGTCGCTTTCGGTGGTGAGTTGATTTGTAGGCTTGTAATCGTAGCGGGAGTCACGGGTCTGACGTTTGACGAAACACGATAGACTGGGTAGAGTGGGTGAGCGGAGTATAAATAGGCCGCTTGGAGAGTTAGAGATGTGGTTTGGGCGTGGCCCTGCTCCTGAAACTAAGTTAAATAATTTAACTCCACTTAATAATTTGGAATACCAAATTAAATTAACACACATCCTATTTGAAATTGTGAATAGATTTTAAAATAGCAGTTAGTTTATAAATCACTGAACAGTTTAGCACTATATTACATTAAAGATCTGCTACTTTTGTATCAACCTTCCAGACCCATCAGGTCTTCTGGTTCTGGTTCTGCTCTGCATCAACAGAACCAGAACCAAACATGGAGAAGCAGCATTCAGCTTCTATGCACCACAAATCTGGAATAAACTTCCAGAAACGCAAACAACAGCTGAAACACTAAGTGCCTTTAAATCTAGACTGAAATCCACCTGTTTAGAGTTGCTTTTGAGAGATAATCAATAAAATATTATCAACAATCTGATGTGTAACGACGAGCTTTAATTCAATTAATTTCTTCCCAAAAGAAATTGCAAATTATTACCTCCTATTTGCATAGCAATAACTCCCATACATTTAATTTGTTATTTTTGAAAATAACTGCACATATTTATTCCTGGGACCCCAAAAACGTATACGGGGTTTTCTCTTAAAATTCCAAACTTAGTTCCATTCCTGATCCCACCACTTCCTCTGTTCATCACAAACCAACACACTCTCCTGCTGTCTCATTACAAAGGAGCTCATTCATTTTGTCTGAGCATGACTATATAATTAGCTAGCCTTCTTGTTTCACCCAATTCATCACATTATATTGGACTGTTAGTGGTAAACAATATGCCACCTCCATCAATTCTGTATTGCCATTAGTGGTTTTTTTCTTCAGACATATCATGCAGCATCTCTAAAAATAGTGACTTATCACAAGGTCTCAGTGTGCTGGCCATGTTAAGAAGTGCAGTAGATGGAAATGGTAAATGCAGTAAATGGAAACTGCAAGAAAATAATTGTTTGACATTATGATAGGAAGTTGTTAGTCTTTGTATAGTCTAAATTTATAAAAATCTATTTTAAAGTGTTAGTTTATATTAGTTTCATAGATTTCAGGAGAAACGGGGAAAAGAAGAGAAAGAAGGAGTAAAAATATCTGACTTCACCTGGGGTTATGAAAATGAATGTGGCTTGAAAGTTACACAAACTTCTTACCTGCAGTGAAAATGTACGGCAGACACAAACTTATTTTGTGGACAATAACAAACAAGGGTCAAAACTCACATAAATACACTGAAATCTAAATTCATTCAGTGTTATTTAGACCAAGAAGCATCAAACCTGATGTTTTTTTCAGTTTGTAATCTTTTGTTATTTAAACTTAAAAGATAAAACCAAACCACATTTGTCCTCAGACAATAACAAAACAAACACAAAATAAAAATAAAAAGATGGAAAAACCTCACTCAAATGTAAATATTAAACGGGCCACTTTGCCATCACTTGCTGCAGAGGATCACGTTACATTGCTTAGCCAATCAGAGGATCACGTTACATTGCTTAGCCAATCAGAGGATCACATTACATTGCTTAGCCAATCAGAGGATCACGTTACATTGCTTAGCCAATCAGAGGATCACGTTACATTGCTTAGCCAATCAGAGGATCACATTACATTGCTTAGCCAATCAGAGGATCACGTTACATTGCTTAGCCAATCAGAGGATCACGTTACATTGCTTAGCCAATCAGAGGATCACGTTACATTGCTTAGCCAATCAGAGCTGCAGAGGAGAACTGATTGAAGGAGCTCCATCTCAGCATGGATTTGAACTTGTGTCTTTAATTACTTCAGCAAAACTCACCCCTTTTTTACCAAATGGGATACATGCCACGGACTTCCGTTTTAGCACTTCCGCATTTTTATGCCACATAGAATGTTTCCGGTGCGCAGGCAACATTATGTTAACAGGCAACATTATGTTAACAGGCAACATTATGTTAACAGGCAACATTATGTTAACAGGCAACATTATGTTAACAGGTAACATTATGTTAACAGGCAACATTATGTTAACAGGTAACATTATGTTAACAGGCAACATTATGTTAACAGGCAACATTATGTTAACAGGTAACATTATGTTAACAGGTAACATTATGTTAACAGGTAACATTATGTTAACAGGCAACATTATGTTAACAGGTAACATTATGTTAACAGGCAACATTATGTTAACAGGTAACATTATGTTAACAGGCAACATTATGTTAACAGGCAACATTATGTTAACAGGCAACATTATGTTAACAGGCAACATTATGTTAACAGGCAACATTATGTTAACAGGCAACATTATGTTAACAGGCAACATGTTAACAGGCAACATTATGTTAACAGGCAACATGTTAACAGGCAACATTATGTTAACAGGCAACATTATGTTAACAGGCAACATTATGTTAACAGGCAACATGTTAACAGGCAACATTATGTTAACAGGCAACATTATGTTAACAGGCAACATGTTAACAGGCAACATTATGTTAACAGGCAACATGTTAACAGGCAACATTATGTTAACAGGCAACATGTTAACAGGTAACATGTTAACAGGTAACATTATGTTAACAGGCAACATTATGTTAACAGGCAACATTATGTTAACAGGCAACATTATGTTAACAGGCAACATTATGTTAACAGGCAACATTATGTTAACAGGCAACATTATGTTAACAGGTAACATTATGTTAACAGGTAACATTATGTTAACAGGTAACATTATGTTAACAGGCAACAGGATGTTAACAGGCAACATTATGTTAACAGGCAACATTATGTTAACAGGTAACATTATGTTAACAGGCAACATTATGTTAACAGGCAACATTATGTTAACAGGCAACATTATGTTAACAGGCAACATTATGTTAACAGGTAACATTATGTTAACAGGCAACATTATGTTAACAGGTAACATTATGTTAACAGGTAACATTATGTTAACAGGTAACATTATGTTAACAGGCAACATTATGTTAACAGGCAACATTATGTTAACAGGCAACATTATGTTAACAGGTAACATTATGTTAACAGGTAACATTATGTTAACAGGCAACATTATGTTAACAGGCAACATTATGTTAACAGGCAACATTATGTTAACAGGTAACATTATGTTAACAGGCAACATTATGTTAACAGGCAACATTATGTTAACAGGCAACATTATGTTAACAGGCAACATTATGTTAACAGGCAACATTATGTTAACAGGCAACATTATGTTAACAGGTAACATTATGTTAACAGGTAACATTATGTTAACAGGTAACATTATGTTAACAGGTAACATTATGTTAACAGGCAACAGGATGTTAACAGGCAACATTATGTTAACAGGCAACATTATGTTAACAGGTAACATTATGTTAACAGGCAACATTATGTTAACAGGCAACATTATGTTAACAGGCAACATTATGTTAACAGGCAACATTATGTTAACAGGTAACATTATGTTAACAGGCAACATTATGTTAACAGGTAAAATTATGTTAACAGGTAACATTATGTTAACAGAATATTTAACAGGAACATTATGTTAATAGGTAACATTATTTTAACAGGTAACATTATGTTAACAGGAAACATTATGTTAACAGGTAACATTATGTTAACAGGCAACAGTATGTTAACAGGCAACATTATGTTAACAGGTAACATTATGTTAACAGGCAACAGTATGTTAACAGGCAACATTATGTTAACAGGTAACATATAAATAAATGTTAACAGGTAACATTATGTTAACAGGCAACAGGATGTTAACAGCAACATTATGTTAACAGGCAACATTATGTTAACAGGTAACATTATGTTAACAGGCAACATTATGTTAACAGGCAACATTATGTTAACAGGCAACATTATGTTAACAGGCAACATTATGTTAACAGGTAACATTATGTTAACAGGCAACATTATGTTAACAGGTAACATTATGTTAACAGGTAACATTATGTTAACAGGCAACATTATGTTAACAGGTAACATTATGTTAACAGGTAACATTATGTTAACAGGTAACATTATGTTAACAGGCAACATTATGTTAACAGGCAACATTATGTTAACAGGCAACATTATGTTAACAGGTAACATTATGTTAACAGGTAACATTATGTTAACAGGCAACATTATGTTAACAGGCAACATTATGTTAACAGGCAACATTATGTTAACAGGTAACATTATGTTAACAGGTAACATTATGTTAACAGGCAACATTATGTTAACAGGCAACATTATGTTAACAGGCAACATTATGTTAACAGGTAACATTATGTTAACAGGTAACATTATGTTAACAGGCAACAGTATGTTAACAGGCAACAGTATGTTAACAGGCAACATTATGTTAACAGGCAACATTATGTTAACAGGTAACATTATGTTAACAGGCAACAGTATGTTAACAGGCAACATTATGTTAACAGGCAACAGTATGTTAACAGGCAACATTATGTTAACAGGCAACATTATGTTAACAGGTAACATTATGTTAACAGGTAACATTATGTTAACAGGCAACAGTATGTTAACAGGCAACAGTATGTTAACAGGCAACATTATGTTAACAGGCAACAGTATGTTAACAGGCAACAGTATGTTAACAGGCAACATTATGTTAACAGGTAACATTATGTTAACAGGCAACATTATGTTAACAGGCAACATTATGTTAACAGGCAACAGTATGTTAACAGGCAACATTATGTTAACAGGCAACATTATGTTAACAGGCAACATTATGTTAACAGGCAACATTATGTTAACAGGCAACATTATGTTAACAGGCAACATTATGTTAACAGGCAACATGTTAACAGGCAACATTATGTTAACAGGCAACATGTTAACAGGCAACATTATGTTAACAGGCAACATGTTAACAGGCAACATTATGTTAACAGGCAACATTATGTTAACAGGCAACATGTTAACAGGCAACATTATGTTAACAGGCAACATGTTAACAGGCAACATGTTAACAGGTAACATTATGTTAACAGGCAACATTATGTTAACAGGTAACATTATGTTAACAGGCAACATTATGTTAACAGGTAACATTATGTTAACAGGCAACATTATGTTAACAGGTAACATTATGTTAACAGGCAACAGGCAACATTATGTTAACAGGCAACATTATGTTAACAGGCAACATTATGTTAACAGGCAACATTATGTTAACAGGCAACATTATGTTAACAGGCAACATTATGTTAACAGGCAACATGTTAACAGGCAACATTATGTTAACAGGCAACATTATGTTAACAGGCAACATTATGTTAACAGGCAACATTATGTTAACAGGCAACATGTTAACAGGCAACATTATGTTAACAGGTAACATTATGTTAACAGGCAACATTATGTTAACAGGCAACATTATGTTAACAGGCAACATTATGTTAACAGGCAACATTATGTTAACAGGCAACATTATGTTAACAGGCAACATTATGTTAACAGGCAACATTATGTTAACAGGCAACATGTTAACAGGCAACATTATGTTAACAGGCAACATGTTAACAGGCAACATTATGTTAACAGGCAACATGTTAACAGGCAACATATGTTAACAGGCAACATTATGTTAACAGGCAACATGTTAACAGGCTTAACAGGCAACATGTTAACAGGCAACATTATGTTAACAGGCAACATGTTAACAGGCAACATTATGTTAACAGGCAACATTATGTTAACAGGCAACATGTTAACAGGCAACATTATGTTAACAGGCAACATTATGTTAACAGGCAACATTATGTTAACAGGCAACATTATGTTAACAGGCAACATTATGTTAACAGGCAACATTATGTTAACAGGCAACATTATGTTAACAGGCAACATTATGTTAACAGGCAACATTATGTTAACAGGCAACATTATGTTAACAGGCAACATTATGTTAACAGGCAACATTATGTTAACAGGCAACATTATGTTAACAGGCAACATGTTAACAGGCAACATTATGTTAACAGGCAACATTATGTTAACAGGCAACATGTTAACAGGCAACATTATGTTAACAGGCAACATGTTAACAGGCAACATTATGTTAACAGGCAACATGTTAACAGGCAACATTATGTTAACAGGTAACATTATGTTAACAGGCAACATTATGTTAACAGGCAACATTATGTTAACAGGCAACATTATGTTAACAGGCAACATGTTAACAGGCAACATTATGTTAACAGGCAACATGTTAACAGGCAACATTATGTTAACAGGCAACATTATGTTAACAGGCAACATTATGTTAACAGGCAACATGTTAACAGGCAACATTATGTTAACAGGCAACATTATGTTAACAGGCAACATTATGTTAACAGGCAACATTATGTTAACAGTGGCTCCTCAGTCCTGCAGGACTATTAATGATGCTTATATAATTATTCAGATGTCCTGAAACGCTCCAACCACGACAAAGGATTTAAGCTGGATGTGTCAAAACTTCACAATAACTTTGAAGGTAAGTTAATAAATCGTTTGTATTCATCATAATGCCTCATATGTCTGACGTAGCTAACAGGCACAAGCTTACAAAGGTGCTATGTAAATGTTAAGTGTTTTGATTATCTGTGCATTGTGCAATCTACATATCTATGCTGTATAGATAGATAAAGATATAGATATAAACATATATAGATCTGTCTATATTGTGCCCAAGCTATCAGTCGAAGCTAAAGTTAGCTTCCGAATGTAGCATCTAATTCGGAAAATAGCTAAAGGGCGATTACACTTAATTTTTCACTATCTTGAGCTTTTTTAATGTGTTGTACTTTAAAAACAACACCTAGACATTTCAAACCTAACTAGATTATTCTGTACTAACAGCAGAATAAATAAAACATTTGTGAAACCTTCTAATTGATTTGTGAAATTTGTAAAATGTCAATAATAGATTCCAGAACACATTAGATCTGAATTATTAAATTGGCATTATTATTTTAACTTTCCGTTTCCGTTTTTTTAAAAATCTTTATTATAGTTGGAGTTGGACAGGAGTTCTGTTTGGTGGCTTCCTGGAGGGAGAGATCAGCTGAGCTAATGTTGCCAACAACTTTTCTCCTGCTATTAACTTTTTTGCTTTTCTTTATATAGAAAGTATTTCTATCAGTTGCTCTTTTTCCGTTTTGTATACAGTATTTGTTTATTCAGTATTTTTTTATGTTTACCTTAATGCTTACCTGGTCAGTTGAGGTGGAAATGTACATCCTCTTGATTACTGACAAATGTCAGAACCACATGGACTGAGCTGGTTACATCAGATCAATCTGAATCTTTATTTCTCATTAAAACGACTTCTTGTCATTTTAAGACATTGTTATAAAATGTCATCTTTATTCTGCTGAAACGATGACTGCATTCTTACAATAAAAATGTCTTGTATCCTGATCTTAATGCTCCCTTATACAACTCACAGAACAGATGATTGAAATAAAGGCACTTTTTGAAAATATATTCTGTGATTTTATTATAGAAATTGAGGACGAGAGGAATAAATTAAAATCAAATCTGGTATGAAAAAAAATCTTGTATCATCCAGCCTTATTCAGCATATTAAATTATATGACTAACTACATATTACTTAATATTCACATTTCTTTGCTGGTATAACCTAAATGTGTTGCATTTTAACATCTCACTTGAATTCCTGATCTACATGCAAATACTTGATATAACATTAACACTGAGAAAAGGGGAAAAAAAGGTTTGTGAAATGTAGAGTATTACAAACGAGATTCAATTTTATTGTAGGAACAAACAGGATAGCAAAATGAACAGTGAATATATAATATACTTCCTAGCAGCTAATCAGACATCAGACTTGTTTTGCCTTTACTGGTGATGAAAACTCGTCACTCTGGAGGAGAGGAAGTCCAGCTCAGCCCCGTCCAGGATGACTGCAGGGTCAGGGTAGCCAACAAAGTCTGCAGGTAGATTTTTGCATATCTGGTGCTCCGGTTTCAAGATCATAGTTTAACCAAGTAAATAAAAAGTTAGTCCACGTTGTGATGATCCCGCAGACAGTGGACTGATGGACGCCGTACCGGTCAGCTGGTCCAGGTGTTTGGATCCAGTGGAAAGGTAATCAGCACAGCGATCATGGCTCAGAAACATCACGAGGCGTTACGATGCAAACCTGAAAAATTAAAAAGAAAAAAACTAATAAGTGTCCATATTTAGCTGCACAACATAATCAAAACTAATAAATCCTCAGCTCTTTTTGAGAGTTTTGCTTGAGAATAAATTAACAATATCTCAGGAAATTAAATGTGTAAGTGAAATAGTTCTGGTATCACAAAGAAACTGCAAAAAATATATATGTTTCAGAGTTAACAACACTGAAGTTACTGAGTAAAGAGTGAACTAAAATACTACTTAGAAAATGCATGTTAAAATCTGAATACTCTTATTAAAGTGTGCAGCTGAAATTAATTTAAACTACTAGCAGGCAAAGCACCGTGTTCGCCTAATATCTGCACCAACAGTAATACAAACAATGATGCATATAAGAGGCATTAGTTTATAAAAGTCGAGGCAAACCTAAATTTACCATTTTAAAAACAAAAAGCAGTGGGAGGATGTAACTTCATAACCTCATTTTCTAAGCAGGGGAAAAAAAGAGAAATTACGTTTCTCAACGTAACGCAAGAAATTACGTTCTTGCGTTACGTTGTGTAATGCAAGAACAGATTATAGCAGCCAAGTGGAAAAATTCACTCTAACGTGGATTATAATTATGAAACAGCAAAGGTAGATGTCATATTTTTTCATAAAAAGGGTTCGGTGAATGCGCATATGAAACTGGGGGGTTTGGTACCTCAAAAAAGGTTAAGAACCACTGTCCTAGACAATCTTCTTTTGATTTTTTTTCTTTTTCATTTTTTTGTATTTTTTTAAAGTTTCTTCTCTTCAGTCAGTCAACTCTGACTGAAGAAATCACAATCAGAGAAAGCGACTTTCATGAGGTGAGTTGCACTGAACCAACTGTGAGATGGAAGAATGATGAGACTGGAGCGTTGAAATTATTTCTTTTTTTCCTGCCTTGTAGTTAATAAAACTACTTTCAAATTTGGGGAGCAAGGTTCAAGGACAGTAACACATTCCTGCCACAATTACAACAGAAAGCTCTGGCACAGTCATCAGCCTGAGGTGAGCATGCATTTTTCTTTAGTGCAAGAAAATATGGTAATTTATAATAGATTTAAATTGGACACATCATGTTTTAAATCTTTTTTCACATGTAAATCATTCACTATATAAAGTAGAACCGCAATGTCTGAATTCTTGATTATTGTAGCTCTGAAAAGCCCTAGTTTACCTCTGTTCTGAGGCATGTTTTAGAGCAACTCTGTTTAGAGCAACTCTGTTTAGAGCAACTCTGTTTAGAGCAACTCTGTTTAGAGCAACTCGTGCTGCGTTTCCTTTTGTTCTTTTTATGTGAATGAGAAATTTCACACCCCTCCCTACAGAGCACCTAGGAGACGTGGGGAAATTTTTTTCTTTTACATTCCCCTTCAATAAATTTGCAAATGTACAATTCAAAGTGTCAGCACTTTAAATTGTCTCTGGTTGAAAGGTGCTATATAAATAAAGTTGCCTTGCCTGGTCTATTTTGTATAAAATCGCAAATGTTAGTTAAAAAAGGCACATATACACATTTAAAGATGCTCAGTGAAAACATATTCATACATTCTTCACTATTTGGTGAAGAAACTGGTTGAAAATCTATTATTGCATGTTCATGTTTGTTTGTGTAAGGTAGAGATGGGACTGCCCTTTATTAATCATTCAGTCTACCAACAAACAAAGACACAATCAAAGCTATCAGATGACTTTATTACCCTGTAAAAAAAAGCCCAAACACTGGATATATTTTTCCTTTCTTTCCTTGTTGCAGTAAAGTCCATGTTTGGCCTATTTTGCTTTTGTTTGTGGTGCATTTCTATCCTATCCTTCATAGAAAAAGATACAAAACTTAAGATGTCTCACAAACAAGATATTAACATACATGGAAAAAGCTTACAAAAACTTTATATTATAAAACCCAATAATATAATCCTTACATTATATGTATATGTATGACAGATTGGCGCAGTGTCTGCAGTGAGGCGGGCACTGTACTGGTTTGTCGTGATGAAGATAGAGCCGAGTCTAAAAGCGAAGCTCTCGATTTACTGGTCAATCTACCTACCCTCATCTATGGTCATGAGCTTTGGGTCATGACCGAAAGACCGAGATCACGGATACAAATGGCCGAAATGAGTTTTCTCCACAGGGTGGCTGGGCTCTCCCTTAGACATAGGGTGAGGAGCTCGGTCATCTGTGAGGGACTCACTTCAAGTTGAGAGGAGCCAGTTGAGGTGATTCGGGCATCTGGTCGGGATGCCTGATGGACGCCTCTCTGCTGAGGTGTTCCTGGCACGTCCCATTCGTAACATAGTCTGGCTAGTAACGCCTTCGGTCTCCCCTGGAGGAGCTGGAACAAGTGGCAGGGGGAGAGGGAAGACTAGGCCTCCCTTCTTAGGCTGCTACGCCCACCACAGGACCCCTGATAAGCGGAAGAAAATGGATGGATGGGTAGATTATATGCATTATATATATGCTGCATATATATTGAATAGATGAACTGACCAGCACATTATTGTGAAAGAACGCAAAACCTAATGCGAGGGAACACAAAACTTTTACAAGATAATGCAAAAGAAAAAAAAAACTATTTCCTGTCCTTTAGGGGACTCCATACTGCCCCCTCCCCATCGCAAAGCATTTCACTGCAACCCATTCAGCCATCTTTGGAGTTCTTAGCAGCAATACAATTATCTACCAGCAGAGAAACTTTTTATTCCAAAGTTTATGAAACGTTAACAAGGGAAGACTTTCTTTCAACCTTACATACTGGAGCCAGTCTGTCCCAAAGCAGGAGCATGAAGACAATGAACCTGCAGAACCACACATTCAAATAAATGCCATGAAATGTAAGTTTGTTGAGGAGACTTAGTGATGGACTTAGTGATAGTGAGGTAAGTTTCTCTTAATGTGGACAAAGTTCAAAAAGGTGAACTCAAAAGTGTTAAGTATTAACAGAAGATCTACAAGGCAAGAAGGAGATGCAGCAAACAGAACTAAGAATCTCCAAACAGAAGACGTAAGTGAACTTAAATACATGCAGAGGAAATCAAGGAAATGAGGAGCAGGTGAATCTCATAATGGAACATAATGCAGCACATGGGAACACAACAAACCAAAAACACCCAGAGAAACATGAATCATGACAAAATGCATCACAATGGTGTTACTCTCTCCATCCATACATCTCGTTTGTTTTAACAAAATAAGTATTTCAGGATTAAAAATGTGAATTTTTTTATATGTCCTCTTTAATTTATTTTCTTCTATCAGTATAACACGTCTTTTGATGCTCTTGGATCGCTTTATTAATTAAATCATTAACCACCAACTTTTATGGTGTATCTATAATTTCCCGAAGCAGCAGTATGTAGTCCAAAAATAATCGCACAATGTCTTAGTAATTTGCCTCCCCTTTCTACCACAAGAATTAGTACTGAGTGACTTTTGAGAGTGAAATGTTTTAAGAAATTGATGACTTAAAGAGCAAAAGATGATACAGAGAAGGCTGCTGTACCTTTACTTTTTTTTAAGAAAAAAATTCGGTTCACTGGCATCTTTTTTTTTTTTTTTTTACATTTTAAGGAAACACAGATAGACATTTTTAAATCCCCGAGTAGTAGAGAGCCAGTCTGGTAGTAATGATTTATACCAAACACCACTCCTAAGGGTGTGACAAATATCTATTGCCTAAAAAGTAGCAAAGTACTAAACCTAAAAGCTTGTAGAAAAATAGGAACCATAATAGCACTTTTCTTTAGCATTTTACTCCAATCTCCATTATCTGCAAACCCTTTGGCTTTTAATATTTGAGAGAAGAAAATCATCAAGTTTAGTGAGAAAAGTGTCTCTATTTGCGCCGCAGTGCCATGTGTGACTGTTAATTTGCCGAGTGAGCCAACATTACGGAGCCATTAGAGGCTCTTAAAATTGGATTTAAGTAGGAAACTCATTATCATTCACATAAGGAGCAATTCAGTTAACATCGCTTCATCTGATATTAGATATAACTGCCATATTAAAGGAAATGTTGAATTGAATACCGAGACAGAGATAATTTGTTTGCAGCATTCATGGGGTAGCTTTCCATCTCTTTAATAAAACTGACATATTCAATAATTTTTTATTTGCATGAACACTTTGAACAATCCTATCCTTTGTACCTTAAGGCAGAGGAAACTCCATGGCTTAGAAAGGGCAGTGAATTTGTCATTTCTTAAACCTGGACCCATCCTGCCTTTTATCAATGGCTCAGGATGGAGCTGGTGGTGTTATTAAGGGGGTTTATTTATTTAATAGGTGAAAACAGGGAGTTTTGCCTATTAAAAGATAACTTTACCTGCTCAAGCTGGTTTTCTTCCCTACCTGCAAACCGTTATGTCAGAAGAATCCGCTCATATGGGGAAGAAAGTAGCAAGTGAATGTGTAATCACCCTCTTCCAATACGTCACCCGTTTGGCGGAAGGGAATGAACGCTGGGCCCGTGCAGCCAAACCCGTGTCGTCTTTGGACCAGCAAGATGGCTTCCATTGCACTACACCTCCAGCAGCGACAAACAAAGGTAAGTACACAGTATGTGTGATACCAATAAACTGTGTAAGCCGGACAGAGATATTTTGACACATAAATACTGTTGATACGTGTGTCAAAATATAATATGCCTCTCTGGAGAGTTGGATATTTCTGAAGATGTTGGTATCTTCTAAACATTGACATCATCCAATACCAGTTACTAATATTCCCTTCCTCTGATCTTTTTGTAGTGTAACCGGATCCTTTTCTGCGTTGTGCTGGTTTTTGAGTGAATGGACCGTGACACAGTTTATCTTTCGAACCGATGATTCTCGGTTTATTTCTGACGAGAATTCAAAGACAAAACAACCGTGTTAAAGGCTGCCCGCTCCAAGTCCTACACAAAACAAAAGTATATTTAAAAAATTAACTTAATAGATCTATACATACACTGAATGTATTTAGATGGAAAAATAAAGTGCACACACCTCTCCTACAGGACAACATGACAAAAGGGGAGGGTCTAATGAGCACAAACAATTTTAAGACAATACCACAGAAGAAGAAAGAAAAAGGAGGGGCTTCCGATCTTAAAGTAACACGATTAAAACAATGACAGGTGTTTCAGTAAGATAAGGAACAAGACAAATCATAAAAAAAGACATTTTGTGTAATTATAACAAAAGAGAATTACAACCAGGTTACAGTAGTTTGTAAATTCATAGTATTTGTGTGTGAAATATATTCTTCCCTTCGATTGGCTTCTTATGTGCAGTGTGAACTTTTTAAAATATTTATATTTTATTGTTTCATACAGGAGGAGAGGCCTCTTGGATGCAGCTTCCCAGAATCTCCCAGTGATCCTCTTCCTCCTCCTGACATCGTCTTCTTCACTGTCTCCTCATCTTTTAAATTATAGGAATATTTTTTCATGATTCTCCAAACATTGGCTGAATATCTGCTTGTATGTTATTGTAATACATTTTTATGAAAACATTTTGACTGTTTATTTTGTAAGATTTGAGTTTAAAACTTTGATTACATAAAGGTTGATACAAATTAAATATTTGTTTCTTTTAATGTTTCTTGCTTATAAATCCAGTGCTAAGAAATAATGAAAAGTATCAACTCAGAAGTTCATTATGTTTAGTCAGTTGAGTTTATTAAGTTACAATAAACAGGACACGCTGGAGGGACTATGTCTCTCGGCTGGCCTGGGAACGCCTTGCGGTTCCCCCGGAGGAGCTGGAAGAAGTGGCTGGGGAGGGACGTCTGGGCCTCCCTTCTGAAGCTGCTGCCCCCACGACCCGACCCCGGATAAGTGGAAGAAGATGGATGGATAAATAGTCTCATTAAAGGGACAGACGTTTTAATTTCTAATTGAACAGATTGTGTTCAATGGTAGATTGTGAAAAGATATTGTGAGGTGTTAAACCACAGAAGAGGAGAAGGGGCCTGTAACATTTTTCTAACACCTACTGATGTACAAGATTGTTTTTTTACATTGAAGTTTGATTTCTGAGATTAAAGTCAGAATGATGACCCTTTTTTCTTTCCCAAATCTTCTTCCGTAGGCAAACATTTATTTAGTTAAGCTTTTAATAATCTGGCAAATCATTTCAAACATTTCCTACCTGGTAGAAATCTATTTCCAGGTATTTACCTGAAATAGATACTACTATCTATCTATTAGTATATTGTATATAAATTGTTTTGTATATACAATATAATATAATGTATATTTATTTTGGATAAATATACAATATTTATCCAAGATATTGTATATTTTGGATAACCTTTTTTTGCATGATTTTTCATGACATACCGGGTTATAATTGGTATGCTAATGCTATCCAGAAAGGAAAAACTTAAACTAAAAGGTTTGAATGACTGGCAGAATGTTCTAGTCGCGGTTTGAGCGTCTTTTGAAACCAGAGCAGATTAAAGGTTGGTAAAAAAAAAAAAAATTGGACGGACTAGCCCTTTAGATATTTACTGAATGGGAAGCTGCATTTAGCAGCCATTAGCTTCATATACAAAACAAAGTTGGAAGTAAAGGCTATCTGTGTTAAAGTATCATGATCAAATTAATTACATGTTGCTTTGGACGAGTGTAGAAAAACAAAGTGTGCGGGGCGGAGCATAGTGTGTATGTGTGATACGGCCCCTGTGTCAGCCGGACAGAGAGAACCTCCGGGTCAGACCGATTGTCAACAATGAAATAATGAAAAGCTAAATTGACAGCTCGTTTTCTTTTTTATTTTTGCAATTGCCGTTTTTCTAATTTTGTTTTAAAAACGAAAAAACACATTCTTGTTTTGTTTTTCCAATTTTATTTTGAAACGAAAAAACCAAAGAACGAACCATACACAGATTTTCCAAGTCATCTGACCTATTTACCCAGAATCACTTTGAAATCTTTCTAATAGTCTGTATAGGTGAAGCACAGTCATTTGTTTTCCATTTTAAGTCATTTTCCTTTTTTTTTTTTGGTCAAAAAACCCCCCGGCTTTTTTCCGGCTTCACTGCGCGGCTGTGAAGTTTTGCTTCCTGCTCCGGAAAAAAGCGGTTGATCTTCAATTAACATTTCACCGTTTTTGAAACGGGTGAACCACGAGTAAACTTGAGCTCGACACATAGTGTCATCCTTCTAAGCGGTCTTCAACATTTGAACGGTTTCCGATGCTTTTTTCTCCGAGCAGGAAGCAAAGCTTCAGCCGCGCTGCCCATAGAACTTCTCCATGAAGAAAAACGACGGCTGGACAAAACAAGAAAATTCACTGCGGGTAGACGAAACCTTCCACGTCAACGCCGCTTGGCACACTGATTGAGAAGGCGTGGTTGAACGAATAACTAGCGGCAGAATCGTGTACTATGAAAATTGCACCTGCAGCAGCGTCATTCTGGAAACTTTTGGGTACCCCCTCGTATAACAGACAAGTCAATTCAAAGAAAATTAGTTTTGAGGTTCATAAAGGTTCATAAAGAAAATTAAATAACTCTGCTACATACTCCCCCCTGAACTTCTCAAAACCGTCCCAATATTAATCAAGACTGGACACAGAATAACATTCCTGCCATCTGACAGACAGTGACCACATGCACCTGAGCAACATTAAAGGTCTTCCTCTAAAAAAGGAAAAGCAACATTAGAAAGTTGGCCAGACTCAACAATGCCTGCTTGCTAAAAGATTGTGCCGTAAACACAACCTCGCAGTCTGTGGCTGTTACCCTCCCATAAACTTTAACTAATGGGCATTGACTTATTTACAGAGGTGTAATACTACCATACTCTATTCACAAACAACGGTTGATTACTCTTACAAAAATAAACTCTTTGCAAATTCAAAAACTGCATTACGTGTCTGTGTGTTCCTTTGTGCCATGTATCAGTCTGTTAACTGGTTTGATTATCCTGCCAGCCCTGGGTCTGACAAGACTTACAGCACCAGTAGTTGGAGTTGTTGGCCTACCAGGACTTATAACAACTGCTTCTTTGTCAGTTTCTGGCTGTTTATGTGGCGAGTCTGGGCACTTAACAGTGTCGTTTCCGATCTCTCCAAGACTCTCAGCATCACTTGCTTCTGTTTGAAGATTCCTGACACAACTTTCAGCATCCTGGAGGTCTTCAGGGTTTGAGGAAACCGTGTTGGCCACCCAGTCAGCAGTGCGGTCCAATCCACTACTCTCTGAATTAACAACTGAGACATCCTGGTCACCACCGTTAACAGTACTTGGATCTGGGGTGATGTCAGAGGAAAACACCGACTCTTGCTCTTTGTCCAACTCAAGTGGCAGGAAGTAAGTTGCGATGGGCTACTTTCTCTTGTCCAGTTGCTGTGCCTTTGATGCGGTAAGTATGGCATCTGTGATCATGAGACACAACAATGTAGATGGTAGAAGACCACTTGTCTGCAAGCTTCCTACGGCCACGTTCCCCCTTATAAGCCAAGAGCACTTGATCTTCAGCTATGACCATGCCCCTCGTTTTTAGATTGTACAACTGAGCCTGGCGTTGCTGGCTGAAGTAGGCATTAGCCTGAGCAGCAGCTACAGCCTCTTTAAGGTCCTCTCTGACTCTTTTAGTGTAGCTGTGGACTGAGTGTAGCTGTGGCAATCCCTTTCCACATTGTGAAACATGACATCTACTGGGAGACGAGAAATCCGGCCGAACATCAAATAGAAAGGCGAATAACCAGTTGACTCATGGGGAGTGCAATTGTAAGCAAAAGTCAATGTTTGTAACATCTGTGGCCACATGCACTTATCGCGGCGTGGCAAGGCTCTGATCATATTACCAAGGGTTCTGTTAAACCTCTCGGTCTGGCCTTTGCCCATCGGGTGATATGGAGTGGTCCTCGACTTTTTTACCCCTGCCACTTGCAGCAGCTCTTTGATCAACTGACTCTCGAAGTTTGCCCCGTGGTCCGAATGGATTCTTTGAGGAAAGCCATAAATACAGAAGTATCTGTCCCATAGCTTGCGGGCCACTTGTTTGGCAGTTTGATCAGGGCACTGGAAAGCATGAGCCATCTTGGTAAAATGGTCGGTTACCACCAACACATCAATGGTCCGACCCCTTGCATCTTCTGCAGACCAGAAATCAAGGCACACCAACTCCAGAGGGCTAGTTGTTTTTATGCTCTCAAGGGGAGCTCAACCTTCGGGTTCAGGGGTTTTGCTCACAACACAACGGTTGCAGCATTCGACATACTCACAGACACTGTGCTCCATACAGAGCCAAAAGAATCGTTGCCTGGCCAGGTGTAATGTCCGGTGTTGGCCTTGATGTCCAGCCTCATTGTCGACACCATGAAGTGCTTGGTCTATCAGAGACAAGGGGGTTACAAACTGGTGTCGTTTCTTGCCAGTACTTAGATCTTTACACACCCTATATAGGATGTTGTCAAGCATCCTTAGCTTCTCCCACTGTTTCAGGAGCTTCAAAGCTTTTGGCAGCAAGCTAGATTTTTCTCTCCTGGATGGCCGCCTGCCTTGCATGACGAACGGGATGACCTGAGATAGTACGGGGTCATTTTGTTGTGCCTCCTGGAGGGCCTGAAGGGAGAACATAGGTAGAGGTACCGAACCAGTCGGCACCAGCCCCTCTACGTCTTGAGCCAGCCAAGTCAACACCCTTTGCTTGTGACTGAGGTCCCACTTTGCATGTCCCAACAGAATAGCAGATACCTCTTCTTCATTCAGCGACTGATGTTCTGGGCATTGGAGAGACTGGAGGTATTCGTCCCCTTGATGGTCGGAACTGACCCAAAAGACCTCCTGAACTGCATCTTGCCTCACTTGTTGTGACTCCTCCAATAAAGCTTCATAGGACTCAGTCACCAGCCTTTGGGAGATTCTGTTCTTGGTGAATGGTTGTCTGCTCAAAGCGTCAGCAACTACATTTTTACTTCCAGGTATGTATTTGATGCTGAAGCTGTAAGGGGACAACTTCGCCACCCATCTTTGCTCACATGCGTCGAGTTTAGGCTTAGTGAGGATATACATCAAGGGGTTGTTATCTGTCCAAACGGTGAATGTGTGTCCTTTGAGCCAATGACTAAACTTATCGCAAACCGACCATTTGAGAGCAAGGAACTCTAACTGATGGGCAGGGTATTTGCTCTGGGCACGGGTCAGTGCTTTACTAGCAAAAGCGACCGGTCGGGCTTTGCTCTCTCCTTCCTGAACCTGGGATAACACAGCCCCGAGACCATCAGTAGAGGCATCAGTTGAGAGGATAAACGGTTTGTTAAAATCAGGATGGGCACGAACAACAGATTTCAAAAGTGCAGACTTCAGCAGCTCAAATGAGTTTTCATGCTCTTGCTTCCAGTCACTTCCATGCAGTTTTTTGAATGAAGCGACACCATGTGGGTTGCCTTTCCTCCCTCTCGGGGCAGCTGTAAGAGCAAAAAGGGGTTTGGCTAGCTTGGAACAGTCCTGAATGAACTGTTGATAGTACATTATCATGCCCAAGAATGATTTGACTTTCCTTTGAGAGGGTGTCACTCAGTCCTCCATCATAAGGTCCGCAACTGTCATTGATGTTATAGCCTTGACCTTGTCTGGATCAGTCGAGACACCATTACCGTCCACAATGTGTCCGAGGAACTTTACGCTCCTTCTAAGAAACTGACATTTTTTAGGGGCTAACTTTAGTCCATGGTCTCTCAGTCTGCTGAAGACCATTTCCAACCTTCTCAGGGCCTCAGCCTCATTGGATGCATAGACTAGCACATCATCCAAGTAGCAAAGAAGAGTCAGGAAGTTTTGATCTCCAAATATACTCATCATTAGTCGCATAAAGCTGGCTGGACTTTTGCACAATCCCTGGGGAAGGCGGTTGAACTCATAAAGACCCATAGGTGTTGTGAAAGCCGTCAACTTCCTGTCCTCTTCTGCCACAGCAACATTATAGAAGCCGGAGGTGAGATCCATAGCACTGAATATAGTGCTACCACCCAAAGCTGCGAGACAGTCTGCTTGGTGTGGCAAAGGATGGGTGTCCTTTACTGTGCGGGCATTTAACCATCGATAATCTACACAAATCCTAAGGTCCCCATTTTTTTCCACACAAGGACCAGCGGTGATGCTCATTCACTCTTTGACTTGCGGATTATCTCAAGTTCTTCCATCTCTGAGAGCACCTGTCTGAGTTTATGGTAATGCCCAGGTGGCACATGGCGGTATGGGAGCCTGAAGGGTCAAGTGTCAGAGAGATGGATCCTCTGAACAACATCCTTTCCTGAGCCGCAGTCAAGCTTAGTTTTTGAGAAGACGGCTTCATACTTTCGGACGAGTTGCAACAGCTGGCCCTTCCAATAGTCTGATACCTCACAGGATTTAATGTCCAAACTCTCGAGTCCAAATTTGACTAAGGACTCTTGGTAGTCCAATGAGTCAAAGTCTTGTGCGTCATCAGTCAGTTCACTGTGCATCGCCTGTTTTTTTTTTTTTTTTACCTCAAATGAGTTAGCTTCAGTCAGCTCAGAAGTCTCGTCCAGATCCTCCACAGCAATGCAAGCCGACACCTGTGCCACCTTTGTATTGCGTCTCAGAGTTGCTGGCTTACTTAAAGTATTTACGACTCTGACTGGAACCAATCTCTCACCGTTCATAGTGGCAATGGATCTACAAACCATTATGTCATTCTTGTGGATCATTGCTTTGGCTGGTTCTATCTAGACAGCACTGCCTTCAGAACAGGATGAGGCTGCCGGCAACTTGCTCCAGACTAAATGTTCCTGCCTGGCCAGAAGAGTAAAAGCATGCATTAATGGTGCAGCCATACACTTTCATCTTTAGGTCATAAATGCATTTAGGCTTAACTTTCATCCCGCCACAACCAACAAGTGTGATGTCAGGGCAGATGTCTTTAGACATGAAGAATGAATCGGTACAAATTAACATTTGTTCAGCTTCTTCACTGATGGTACATGTCATTGAGCCTCTCAACGACACTTCATCCTCCACCTCAGCATCTGTATAGAACAGACTGTTAGCTTTGTCAAGGCCATTTATGTTCTGGAATAGAACAGCAGTGTTAGATGGAGATGAATTTACACACAGAGAATACGGTCTGTGCATCATCTTCCAAGTTGGAGGGTTTTGTCTCTATCACTCACACTATCCCCTCCCTCATGTGAGTGTTTTAGTTTCCCTGATGCGGTAAAGAGTTCCCTGGTCGATTTGAAGACCCCTTAGGACAGTCCTTTCTTTGATGCCCAGTCTCTAAGCACTCCAGACATCTTTTCTCTCTCATACAATGTGTACGTGTGGAATGCGAGGTCTTTCTGCAGACCTGGGGTTCAACTTCCTCACACACACCTCTCCTCAGCACAGCTTGGCGCGAACTGACACAGAAATACATTAAACAAAACCAAAATGCTGAGGTTAATTAACATTAAAATAAATCTATTGTCATACAAAACCATTTAAATAAAACCTAAACAGAAATAATTTATCCTATAATTACAATTTTCCACCATAACATAGAAATATACTAAATACATTAATTTAACATCTAAATAAAATTTTAAACAACACGCATACCTGTTCAAAACAAGAACATTTTTACTCCAGCAGCTCCTGGGCTTCAACTTCCTCACACACACCTTAACCAACCAAAAAAAACACAAAATAATCACTTTGGCAAGGAAAACTTAATAAACGTTACAAACGTGGGAATTAAATGCCCAGTGAGGTGCTGCTCTAAACATAAAACAATTAATCAATAATATATATATATATATATATATATATATATATATATATATATATATATATATATGCTGGAAATATACCCAGCAGGGGTATATTTCTAAATATACCCCTGCTGGGTATATTTAGAAATATATTTAGAAATATATTTCTAAATATATTTAGAAATATATTTCTAAATATATTTAGAAATATATTTATTTGAAAATATATTTTTATATTTTCAAATATATAAATATGTATCTGATATCTGGTAGTAATACTGCTGGTATGGCATTATTTACCAATATTTTATTTTATCAAGATTTTATGATTACTCAATTAATTGTTAGAATAATCAATAGAATACTTGATTAATAAAATAATTATTAATGCTTGTATGATTATATAATCATACAAGCAGATGTATGATAATATAATTGTTTACTTTAATCACATAAAATATTTAAAAATATAATCTTTCATTACATGTATGTTTATTACCTGAAATATTTTAAATATCAAATTTTTACTTAAAATGTGATTCATTTCTTATCATTATAAGAAAATCATTTATGGCCACTAATATTACTGCAAAGGTACCACACCTACCCTGTGAGCAGATTTCTGATGGATGTAGGCTTGCCAACTCAGCATCTCCAAAATACAGAAGACCATCTACTATGACGTGATAGCAAAAATGTCCTTTTTCATGTAACACTTGGTATCAACAAACAGGTATCAACTTGTTGAAAAAGGGTGCGGGTTGGAGTCCACCCCCTGCTGGGTTTTTTTCTGCCGATTTGAAGGGCAGAACTTCAACTCGGCAGGAAAATTCATGTTTTTGATTGTTTATTCAATGTTGCATGAGTCTGTTTTTGTGTTTAATGATGTAAAGCATGTAAAGCATTTCTTTACATGCTATTACAGCACAAATGTGCTGAACAAATAAAATTTGATTTGATTGAACAAACGACATTTATTTAGTATAACTTCTTTCAAAGGGGTACCCTTTGACCCCCATCTAGAACCACCAAGGCTGCAGGTCTATGTCTGGTGGATAAATGACCACTGAACACTGAATTCATAAAAATATATCAACATTTCAAAATAAAACACACAGAAAACCCTAACAAACCTTTTAAAGTAGGGAATATTTATGCATTTAATCTATTTGTATAATCCATCCATCCATTTTCTTACACCCTTGTCCCTTAGTGGGGTCAGGAGTGTTGCTGGTGTCTATCTCCAGCTAACGTTCCGGGCGAGAGGAACACCCTGGACAGGTCGCCAGCATGTGGCAGGGCAACACAGAGACACACAGGACAAACAACCATCCACACCTAGGGACAATTTAGACAGACCAATTAACCTGACAGTCACCTTTTTGGACTGTGGGAGGAAACTGGAGTACCTGGAGAAAACCCACCATGCACAGGGAGAACATGGAGACTCCATGCAGAACGACCGGGGCCGGGAATTGAACCCAGAACCTTCTTGCTGCAAGGCAACAACTCTACCAACTGCACCACTGTGCAGCCCCTATTTGTATAAGTTGTTTTTTAAATGACCATTTATATGATTTTGGCTGATATTATATCAGATATAGTGTCCGTCTCTAGGCAACTGTGACAACAGCGTCAGTCTGTAGCGTTCTTTGGGGGTCCTGTGTAGCTCCTGCCATGAGAATTTAGCTGACCTTAATATTTCCTGCGTTTTATTTTGGTCATTATTGTTACACTTAGTGTTGATATGTGTGTGATAGGCATGTTTATCGGACATTTATTGAAATACGGAACAAATCGCGTTCCGTATCGGTTCAGTACGGGACGCGACATTTAATATATTTTGAAATATATTTATTTGAAAATATATTTTTATATTTTCAAATATATAAATATGTATCTGATATCTGGTAGTAATACTGCTGGTATGGCATTATTTACCAATATTTTATTTTATCAAGATTTTATGATTACTCAATTAATTGTTAGAATAATCTATAGAATACTTGATTAATAAAATAATTATTTACAACAGTCCTACTCTGAGTAATGCTTTTGTTTCTTCTATCTTCTGTTATTAGAAATCTAGCCTGTTTTACCTGTTTTTTCGCTTTCTACTTGCACTTCTCTGTGACTTGTGAAAATAGCATCTTGTTACAGAGCTTTTCTGTCAATTTTTAGATTACTTGGATTACTTCTGACTTTAGAGGATCAGGAACGTGGCCCTTAGGTGATTGCTTTAAGTTGTGCTACCCTGCAACCTGGGACGAAGCCTGAATTGTTGTAGGAGATATGACAAGAACTCTAGGGATTCAGGGCTGAAAGGTAAGGGTATAATCTATAGACCTGGTGTTCCGAAATGATTACTGTGAATGTGAGGTCGCTTGGGAGTAAGACGAACAAATTCACCACAATTATTAAGGCCCAGTGGGAATGCAGTTTCTTCAGTTTTCCTGGAGACGTAACTTCACTTGCATACCCTGGACAACTGTATGACAGTATGTCAGTGTTCAAATGGATTCTAACAACAGTAAGAGGAACGGAGGGAGGATTCCACTGATTGACCTGAAGTAAAGTTAGACTTGCACAAAACAGAGAAACTTCTCTGTAGCCTGGACAATGAACTGCTTGCTGTTGGTTATTAAGTACACTAATGTGCACACGCGATGGACATGTGTATGTTTAGTTGCATTGGTTTTTTCTTTATTTTTATTTCCGTTATTTAACCAGGTAAAACCCCTATAAGGTCTTCAAGAAGGACATATCTCCATATCTGCAACATACTGTAGTGCTTCAGTGGTTTTGTGGATATTATGGAAGATTTTACTTATGTCACAGTAAAATATCAACAATGGGATACATGCCACGGACTTCCGTTTTAGCACTTCCGCATTTTTATGCCACATAGAATGCTTCCGGTGCGCAGGCAACATTATGTTAACAGGCAACATTATGTTAACAGGCAACATTATGTTAACAGGCAACATTATGTTAACAGGCAACATTATGTTAACAGGCAACATTATGTTAACAGGCAACATTATGTTAACAGGCAACATTATGTTAACAGGCAACATTATGTTAACATTCAACATTATGTTAACAGGCAACATTATGTTAAAAGTCAACATTATGTTAACAGGCAACATGTTAACAGGCAACATTATGTTAACAGGCAACATTATGTTAACAGGCAACATTATGTTAAAAGTCAACATTATGTTAACAGGCAACATTATGTTAAAAGTCAACATTATGTTAACAGGCAACATTATGTTAACAGGCAACATTATGTTAACAGGCAACATTATGTTAACAGGCAACATTATGTTAACAGGCAACATTATGTTAACAGGCAACATTATGTTAACAGGCAACATTATGTTAACAGGCAACATTATGTTAACAGGCAACATTATGTTAACAGGCAACATGTTAACAGGCAACATTATGTTAACAGGCAACATTATGTTAACAGGCAACATTATGTTAACAGGCAACATGTTAACAGGCAACATGTTAACAGGCAACATTATGTTAACAGGCAACATTATGTTAACAGGCAACATTATGTTAACAGGCAACATGTTAACAGGCAACATGTTAACAGGCAACATTATGTTAACAGGCAACATGTTAACAGGCAACATTATGTTAAAAGTCAACATTATATAAACAGGCAACATTATGTTAACAGGCAACATTATGTTAACAGGCAACATTATGTTAACAGGCAACATTATGTTAACAGGCAACATGTTAACAGGCAACATTATGTTAACAGGCAACATTATGTTAACAGGCAACATTATGTTAACAGGCAACATGTTAACAGGCAACATTATGTTAACAGGCAACATTATGTTAACAGGCAACATTATGTTAACAGGCAACATTATGTTAACAGGCAACATTATGTTAACAGGCAACATGTTAACAGGCAACATTATGTTAACAGGCAACATTATGTTAACAGGCAACATTATGTTAACAGGCAACATGTTAACAGGCAACATTATGTTAACAGGCAACATTATGTTAACAGGCAACATTATGTTAACAGGCAACATGTTAACAGGCAACATTATGTTAACAGGCAACATTATGTTAACAGGCAACATTATGTTAACAGGCAACATGTTAACAGGCAACATTATGTTAACAGGCAACATTATGTTAACAGGCAACATTATGTTAACAGGCAACATTATGTTAACAGGCAACATTATGTTAACAGGCAACATTATGTTAACAGGCAACATTATGTTAACAGGCAACATTATGTTAACAGGCAACATTATGTTAACAGGCAACATTATGTTAACAGGCAACATTATGTTAACAGGCAACATTATGTTAACAGGCAACATATGTTAACAGGCAACATTATGTTAACAGGCAACATTATGTTAACAGGCAACATTATGTTAACAGGCAACATTATGTTAACAGGCAACATGTTAACAGGCAACATTATGTTAACAGGCAACCTGTTAAGCCCGACGGACCCACCGGTGGGTCCAGCTGCCACGTGACCTCGACTCGCTCTGTAAACAAAGGCTCCACATGCCTTTAAAATTTTTTTTTTTTATTATCCGCTAAAAGAAGCTTTAATCTTTCAAAAACTATTCTGCATAAAGGTTTTGCCCAAAATGTTAAGATTTTAGAGCTATTTAAAAACAGCTGATGAGATTTAAAGGTCCTCGGGCGATGACGCAACTGCCCGGAAAACACCCGATCAGCTGATCATCACGGCCATTTTATGGCTTCACGAGACAGTGGAAAGACTCTCAGAGTATGGCACAAGATGTCGGCTATGCAAAATCATGACGTATTTTCCGGAACCCGATCTAAATGTATGCGTAATTCGTGCGCTCTCCGTGCGCTCTCCGTGCGTTAGCAGGCGTGGTATACGGGAGTCTGAGCACGTGGAGTTATCTCGGTTCCGTGAGTTCAGTTTTGATTTATTTATGATAAATCGATCATAGCAGCAGAAACTGGACGATTTAGAGGCTTTTGAAGGCTTTTGAACAACAACGGTTTTTCGATTTGCTACGAGTGGAGCTAAATCTTGGAAAAATTATCTCAATGGCGCGGAGGAAAATGTCCGATTTGGAGGCGCTGGAAGAACTATTTCGGAGCGATGTTGAGCTGGAAGACTCTTCTGATAGCTGGTGGGATTCGGACAAGGAGGAAGAGGAAGAGCCGGACACAGCTGACAGACTTGATCTCGGTGATGTGTAAGTTTTCCCCCGATATTTCACACAAAATATTTGATGTTTTTGTTCTATTTATTTATTTATTTCAGTGATTATATGCTTGTAATAACGACAGGAAGTAAAACCATGTGGTTATTTTTATTTATGTTTTACTAAAATATGTTTTATTTTACTAGTAAGGATTTCATGTTTACTTTGGTTCATTACTTTGTAATAAACCTCTAATTCTTCAAATACTTTATTTTTATTTATAGTCAAGTGGAAGCCGAACCATCAAGCTCGGGTGGAGCTGAACCTCCCCCCACCTCTCATGATTCTTCATCTTCTTTGAGGTAAGATGTCCATTTTTTTGGTGGTGATGGTGGTGGTGGATTTTCAAAAATTGTTTATTTGCTCTTTTAAATTATTCAAAAAGTATTTTTGACTGTTTTATCTTGTTTCAATAAAAGTTTTCTATTTGGAGTCAAAGAAAGAGCTTTCACATCATCATTATTATACATATTACACTGTGCACAATGGTACATTTTGCATATAAATGGGGTAAATGTCATGACCAATGGTTATATTATATGTAGAAAGTGTCATTAGATGATAATAAGCTATTTAATTTTAACAAACCCCCAGTATTGATGTAAAAAACACATTTGGCACAGTTTGGTGACATTTTGGATAAATGTGCCAAAATGGCCTCTCCGCCTAAGAAATTTCTCACTAATACCATTCTAAAATAAATATGATTCATCTGATTGAGTCCAAATTTGGTATACTTTTACACAACATTTAGATTTAAAAGTCTGTACTACTTTTTTGTGCTACAAATAATATTTTGGTAGTGTTTTCAATGTTTATTTCAAAGAAAATTTTGGCGAGGTTAAAAAAAAAGCAAAATATTTTGTATTTTGTCCCTAATATTTCAGGCAGGGTCAAAGCTACAATGGTGCTGACACCAGAAAACCATTCTATGACATCTTACCTTTACAGAGGTACCAAAAGTTTCTTATTAAATCTAATAGCTGTGAGGCTATAAGTGATTTACTTTTGTGTGTTTTTGTCAGGCGGAAATTTATTATACCCCCTTCGTGGGTAAGGCAACATTATGTTAACAGGCAACATTATGTTAACAGGCAACATTATGTTAACAGGCAACATTATGTTAACAGGCAACATTATGTTAACAGGCAACATTATGTTAACAGGCAACATTATGTTAACAGGCAACAGGATGTTAAGAGGCAAAAGCATGTTAACAGGCAACATTATGTTAACAGGCAACATTATGTTAACAGGCAACAGGATGTTAAGAGGCAAAAGCATGTTAACAGGCAACATTATGTTAACAGGCAACATTATGTTAACAGGCAACAGGATGTTAAGAGGCAAAAGCATGTTAACAGGCAACATTATGTTAACAGGCAACATTATGTTAACAGGCAACATTATGTTAACAGGCAACAGGATGTTAACAGGCAACAGCATGTTAACAGGCAACATTATGTTAACAGGCAACATTATGTTAACAGGCAACATTATGTTAACAGGCAACATTATGTTAACAGGCAACATTATGTTAACAGGCAACAGCATGTTAACAGGCAACATTATGTTAACAGGCAACATTATGTTAACAGGCAACATTATGTTAACAGGCAACATTATGTTAACAGGCAACATTATGTTAACAGGCAACAGCATGTTAACAGGCAACAGCATGTTAACAGGCAACATTATGTTAACAGGCAACATTATGTTAACAGGCAACATTATGTTAACAGGCAACATTATGTTAACAGGCAACAGCATGTTAACAGGCAACAGCATGTTAACAGGCAACATTATGTTAACAGGCAACATTATGTTAACAGGCAACAGCATATTAACAGGCAACAGCATGTTAACAGGCAACATTACGTTAACAGGCAACATTATGTTAACAGGCAACATTATGTTAACAGGCAACACATGTTAACAGGCAACAGCATGTTAACAGGCAACATTATGTTAACAGGCAACATTATGTTAACAGGCAACATTATGTTAACAGGCAACATTATGTTAACAGGCAACATTATGTTAACAGGCAACATATGTTAACAGGCAACATTATGTTAACAGGCAACATTATGTTAACAGGCAACAGCATGTTAACAGGCAACATTATGTTAACAGGCAACATTATGTTAACAGGCAACATTATGTTAACAGGCAACATTATGTTAACAGGCAACATTATGTTAACAGGCAACATTATGTTAACAGGCAACATTATGTTAACAGGCAACATTATGTTAACAGGCAACATTATGTTAACAGGCAACAATGTTAACAGGCAACATTATGTTAACAGGCAACATTATGTTAACAGGCAACATTATGTTAACAGGCAACATGTTAACAGGCAACATTATGTTAACAGGCAACATTATGTTAACAGGCAACATTATGTTAACAGGCAACATTATGTTAACAGGCAACATTATGTTAACAGGCAACAGGATGTTAACAGGCAACATTATGTTAACAGGCAACATTATGTTAACAGGCAACATATGTTAACAGGCAACATTATGTTAACAGGCAACATTATGTTAACAGGCAACATTATGTTAACAGGCAACATTATGTTAACAGGCAACATTATGTTAACAGGCAACATTATGTTAACAGGCAACATATGTTAACAGGCAACATTATGTTAACAGGCAACATTATGTTAACAGGCAACAGGATGTTAACAGGCAACATTATGTTAACAGGCAACATTATGTTAACAGGCAACATTATGTTAACAGGCAACATTATGTTAACAGGCAACATTATGTTAACAGGCAACATTATGTTAACAGGCAACATTATGTTAACAGGCAACATTATGTTAACAGGCAACAGGATGTTAACAGGCAACAGGATGTTAACAGGCAACAGGATGTTAACAGGCAACATTATGTTAACAGGCAACATTATGTTAACAGGCAACATTATGTTAACAGGCAACAGGATGTTAACAGGCAACAGGATGTTAACAGGCAACATTATGTTAACAGGCAACATTATGTTAACAGGCAACATTATGTTAACAGGCAACATATGTTAACAGGCAACATATGTTAACAGGCAACATTATGTTAACAGGCAACATTATGTTAACAGGCAACATTATGTTAACAGGCAACATTATGTTAACAGGCAACATTATGTTAACAGGCAACATTATGTTAACAGGCAACAGGATGTTAACAGGCAACATTATGTTAACAGGCAACATTATGTTAACAGGCAACATTATGTTAACAGGCAACATATGTTAACAGGCAACATTATGTTAACAGGCAACATTATGTTAACAGGCAACAGGATGTTAACAGGCAACATTATGTTAACAGGCAACATTATGTTAACAGGCAACATATGTTAACAGGCAACAGATGTTAACAGGCAACATTATGTTAACAGCAACATTATGTAACAGGCAACAATGTAAAGGCAACATATGTTAACAGGCAACAGGATGTTAACAGGTAACATTATGTTAACAGGCAACAGCATGTTAACAGGCAACAGTATGTTAACAGGCAACATTATGTTAACAGGCAACAGCATGTTAACAGGCAACAGCATGTTAACAGGCAACATTATGTTAACAGGCAACATTATGTTAACAGGCAACATATGTTAACAGGCAACAAAAAGGAAAAAAAAAAATGTTAACAGGCAACATTATGTTAACAGGCAACATTATGTTAACAGGCAACATTATGTTAACAGGCAACATTATGTTAACAGGCAACATTATGTTAACAGGCAACATTATGTTAACAGGCAACAGGATGTTAACAGGCAACATTATGTTAACAGGCAACATTATGTTAACAGGCAACATTATGTTAACAGGCAACATTATGTTAACAGGCAACATTATGTTAACAGGCAACATTATGTTAACAGGCAACAGGATGTTAACAGGCAACATTATGTTAACAGGCATAATAGGCAACAGGATGTTAACAGGCAACATTATGTTAACAGGCAACATTATGTTAACAGGCAACATTATGTTAACAGGCAACATTATGTTAACAGGCAACATATGTTAACAGGCAACATTATGTTAACAGGCAACATTATGGTAACAGGCAAAAATAGGGTAACAGGCAACAATTAACAGCAACATTATGTTAACAGGCAACATTATGTTAACAGGCAACATTATGTTAACAGGCAACATTATGTTAACAGGCAACATTATGTTAACAGGCAACATTATGTTAACAGGCAACAGTATGTTAACAGGCAACATTATGTTAACAGGCAACATTATGTTAACAGGCAACATTATGTTAACAGGCAACAGTATGTTAACAGGCAACATTATGTTAACAGGCAACATTATGTTAACAGGCAACATATGTTAACAGGCAACATATGTTAACAGGCAACATTATGTTAACAGGCAACATTATGTTAACAGGCAACATTATGTTAACAGGCAACATTATGTTAACAGGCAACATTATGTTAACAGGTAACATTATGTTAACAGGCAACATTATGTTAACAGGCAACATTATGTTAACAGGCAACATTATGTTAACAGGCAACATTATGTTAACAGGTAACATTATGTTAACAGGCAACATTATGTTAACAGGCAACATTATGTTAACAGGCAACAGTATGTTAACAGGCAACAGGATGTTAACAGGCAACATTATGTTAACAGGCAACATTATGTTAACAGGCAACATTATGTTAACAGGCAACAGTATGTTAACAGGCAACAGTATGTTAACAGGCAACAGGATGTTAACAGGCAACATTATGTTAACAGGCAACATTATGTTAACAGGCATAATAGGCAACAGGATGTTAACAGGCAACATTATGTTAACAGGCAACATTATGTTAACAGGCAACATTATGTTAACAGGCAACATTATGTTAACAGGCAACAGTATGTTAACAGGCAACAGGATGTTAACAGGCAACATTATGTTAACAGGCAACATTATGTTAACAGGCAACATTATGTTAACAGGCATAATAGGCAACAGGATGTTAACAGGCAACAGTATGTTAACTGCTTAGCAGTTGCTTTATCTAGAGTGTAGCTTATGTAGTTACCTTCGGTTGGAAATGTTCCTCCCAAACCCTTTTAGATTAGGATCTTTAGGGGGGAGGTGTTACGGCCAGTGGCCTTGTGTATGTTTTCTTTTCCTTTTTTTTGTACCATCAGCAGCTTCTAATCAAGTTGACTCCACTTGGAAGTGGATGCAGCCCTGCCTTCCAGTGCCACTCCCTGAGGCCTACAGCGATTGGCTCATCAATTACCAGCTACACCAATCCCTGAAGAGGCCTCCCCTTTAAAAACCAAGGACTTCCTGGGAGAAGGCGCGGCTGATTCTTTGCTTAGACAGCTTGCCACTTTGGGTGTTTGTTTGTTTAGTTGACTGCTGTCAACTGACTATGTAAACTTTGATAGCCCTGATAGATTTTGTTAGTTTTGCAAGCTCTTGCTAGCTCTTGTCCCTGTGAGGGATCTCTGAATCTCTGTTAGAGATTTGTAGTTTGTTTTTGTTTAATCTGTATGGAAAGTCCATTTTTGTTTGGTTAAGATATTTGGTTTACAACCCTGATTGTTTTGTGGATTTTCTTATTTAGTACATTTTTTTTTGTAAGTCCCTAACTTTTGATGTTAATTTTTACCTTTTTATTTTTTGTCAAAACCGTAATAAACTCCCAAATTGTAAAACCTTACCACCTAGGTTTCTTTAATGTTGCTTCCCTTTCCCCTGGCCGAGCCGGGACGTAACATTAAATGGCTCCTCAGTCCTGCAGGACTATTAATGATGCTTATATAATTATTCAGACGTCCTGAAACGCTCCAACAACAACAAAGGATTTAAGCTGGATGTGACAAAACTTCACAATAACTTTGAAGGTAAGTTAATAAATCGTTTGTATTCATCATAATGCCTCATATGTCTGACGTAGCTAACAGGCACAAGCTTACAAAGGTGCTATGTAAATGTTAAGTGTTTTGATTATCTGTGCATTGTGCAATCTACATATCTATGCTTTATAGATAGATAAAGATATATATCTATATAAACATATATAGATCTGTCTATATTGTGCCCAAGCTATCAGTCGAAGCTGAAGTTAGCTTCTGAATGTAGCATCTAATTCGGAAAATAGCTAATGATAGGGATTTTTTGGTATTATCATTTTGTTGTTACTTTAGTTCATATTCAGTCTAATGTTAGTTAGTTTAAAATGTTCTCTTCTTTAGTGTGTGTATTAACTGACCTGGGGGTCACAGCTGCCTGTTCATCTTCAGGTGAAACAGTTTGACCGAGATTTGAACCGGGCTCAGGCCGTAAATCAGATATCGCATCTGGAACTGGGTTGCTAGTTGTTTAGGTAAATTGTTTTACGACCTTTGCTGTTTTTCCTCTGCTGTCTATCTTGCCTATCCTCCCTCTTTGAAGTTTGAAAATAAAAGACAAGCTCTACCCAAAGATCTTCAGAACGCTCTGTGAACGGCTCTGAGAAGCAGTTGACAGAGTCTTCTCCTTTTGCTTGCAGAAGCTTTGTCATGAAATTCATATACGTTGTCTGTGGTTCTTTTATGTAGGTTCTAGGAAAATACCTATCAGCTAAAGGGCGATTACTCTTAATTTTTCACTATCTTGAGCTTTTTTAATGTGTTGTACTTTAAAAAAAACACCTAGACATTTCAAACCTAACTAGATTATTCTGTACTAACAGCAGAATAAATAAAACATTTGTGAAACCTTCTAATTGATTTGTGAAATTTGTAAAATGTCAATAGATTCCAGAACACATTAGATCTGAATTATTAATTTGGCATTATTATTTTAACTTTCTGTTTTTTCTTTTTTTTTTTACTCTTTATTATAGTTGGAGTTGGACAGGAGTTCTGTTTGGTGGCTTCCTGGAGGGAGAGATCAGCTGAGCTAATGTTACCCTGCAACCTTGGATGGCTGAGGGTAATGTATTAGATGATCTTCCCTCAACGTGTGATGCTGTGATATAGAAAAGATGAGACACACACGTGGAGCTTCCTTTAGCATCGAACAGGAAGATTTATTCTTCTTGTGTAATGAACATACTCCATATACAACACTTCTTATGCAATACTTCAGGTATCAAATTATTTAAGTATGACTGAGTAACTGTAATAGCTAGCACTTATCTCTTACACAAAAAATTCTACAAAATTGAAAAAAAGTGGGCGCTGGTGGAAATTTTTACAAAAGGGGGGCGCTGGGATTCCTTAGGGGCGTTTGGTCAAAGGTAAACTTTACACCTTACATGCACCAGTTTAGACTTTGAGCAACTTGGTAAAACTGTATTGTGTAACATTAAATCATGCTTGGCTGCAACTGTATCGATGGCAGCTCTTCTTCTATTCAGTGTTTGTTAGCTTCTGTTAGCTTCTTGGCGCAGCTCTGTTCTCCTGCTATTGGTAGCTAAAATCACGTTACCCTCACTGTGTATCCCTCTGAAAAATGAACCCATTTAAATGAAGAAATAAAGAAATCCCTCCATGAGTGATACCACGATAGAGAGCGTTCTCCTTCTCTTCAGTGTTTGTTAGCTTTTGGCGCTGCTCTGTTCTCCTGCTACTGGTAGCTTCACCGCATCAGTTCACCGTTACACCGGCTGATGACGTTGCTGTGATTCACTTGTCTGGTGTCTCATTTTCAAATATTTTATGTTTTATTGAGGATTTTTGTACATATGTTTTGGCAGTGCTGTGATCATGTTAAAGCAGCAACTTATATTAAAAAGTGTTTTATTGTCCGTATGGATGCTGCATGCTTCCAAGGAAGGACTAAGTAATATTTTATACAGTTCGCATCGGTGTTGTAAGTGATCCGGTATGAAACAGTAGTACCACAGCAGTTTTGAATTTCAATCATCAGAATACCGGGATTTTTCCCGTTGTTTTAAAAAGCTTATATCAGTCTGCTTTTTTCCATTGATATGCTTCCCGACCACTCCGCACCGTATGGGGAAAACAAACAAACAAAAAAAAAAAAACGACGCGCACATTGGAAAACTCAGAAATAAGAACGGAGCGACAAACTTGATGTAAATCATAAAAAGAGAGAATCCGACGGTGAACAGTGAAAAATCATCGAGTGGCGAATCAACACATGATGTGAAACACATGAGCGTCAATAAACGATGAAAAAAACTAAAGATGACATAACAATAAACCGAGAGGATAATGCTAATCAAAGAAAACTAAATGGAAATGAATGAAGAACAAAATGCAAGACTAAGAAATTAAATACAGAGGAATAAACTTGTATGGCAAGAGAACGGCAAGAATAAACAAACAAGAAAAGATATAATCCATGTTTCTGTCTCATATTTGTATGGCATTAAAAGGATCTGGAACTTTTGTTTTTCCACTGAAAGCTCTGTTGCACAGTTATGACATGTGGGTGAAATTTTATGAATGATACTCTAATGTCCCATTCTCATGAATGCAGCACAGAGCTGCTCCACCAGAAACTCAGAAACACTGAAGAGAAGAAGAGCTATGATTAATATAGTTGCAATTATATCCATGTTTTAATGTTGCAGAGCTCAGTCGTTTTGCAAATAGTTCAAAGTTTAAACTGGCATGTTGAACATTTTTTATCTGGTCATTTTGTGCAAGATTTAGCAATTAACATCAGAAAATAGCACAGAACAGGAATATTTTTTCCACTCTGATTGGTTGCTGTTAGGCCTACCAATTTTAAGTTGAATGTTCATTCACTGCATTTTTTGTAGACGCCTATAAAAATAATTTCTATTCACAGGACTTTTTTGTTCTCTGGAAAATTACTTTGATGATACATACAAAACAAGCATAAAAATCAAAGCATCAACAATAGTGATAGTAATATTAATAATTAAATAATATTAAGTGCAAAGTAAACTACAATTTCTTTGGTGGGGGGCGGTGAGAGACCTGGATAATGGATAGGGGGGCGCTGGCCCAAGAAAGGTTGAGAAACACTGATCTAACAGGTAAAAATAGTGCACAAAAATCTGTGTGGGACGGCTGGTCCTAGCGCAACAATTCGCGTGACAGGTGGACAGAGCCTGGTGCTGCAAGGTTGGAGACCTTGTCCTGTCAGGTGACGGGGCCTGGATAATACCCGCGTTAAACGGACGGCGAAGACCGGCAACAACAGGCGTTTAAATTCCGTAACAAAAGTATGTTTTTATCTTTTTTTCTTTTTTCAAAATCTCTCTTTCTTACTGTTTATTCAATGTCACATGCTGTTTTTATTTGTTTTGTTTTTTTTATTATGTAAAGCACTTTGAAATGCCTTGCTGCTGAAATGTGCTATACCGATAAACAGTGAGTACATGAGGATGATTGACAGCGCTAAGACCCTCCTCCTGACTGATAGGTTATTTGGAATCTATATTATTGGACTGAATGAATTTACTTTCAATTTTATGTATGGACTGGAGGTGTTAGTGCCTTCAGATATGTTTTGTGAATTAGTGCTATATAAATAAAATTGATTCAAATAAAAAACTCAGTTGTCTAAAATGATATTAACTACAGACAATTCAGTTAATGGCGTGGATAACTTCATGAGATAAGGTAAGGTTGGTTTGGTAAGATGAATGAAGCCAAATTTTAAATATCTGTTTTGTATTTACTCAAGTAATTCTTTCTGATCATTTCTGAAGATCTAAATAATTTAGGGATGATTAAAAAGCAAAAATCAAATTGAAATTCTTTTGAGGTGAAATATTTCTCATAGCATTGTATGAATCTGAAAATAAATTGAAGCAATGTAACGTCTCACAAAAAGACCAGTGGAAGAAATAAATGCAGACAGAACATAAATAAAATGACCTAAAATATTTTATCTATTAAAGCAAAGCAAAAATTAAAAGAAATGCATAAACTCCATCTTTTGGAGTTCAGAATGCCATCATCTAATGTATCCCAGTGTAAAACAAGGGACTTGAGATCAGACATAAACTTGTCAGTGAATTGGACTCCCTGTGCTGTAAAAGCCAGACGCACAGACACTTCCTGCCCTTTCCCTCCCCCTGGAGGTATGAGGCAGTGAAAGCTGTGTATGAAACTTCCACAGACTCGCACACACACCTCAGTTTTATTGTGTTCAAATGAGACACATCAAAAGGCTACTAATTTACAAGGAAATGGTGCATCCAACTTTTTGTCCTCTCTCCATTAGTATTGTATGAGAAGGTGGAAGTGAAGATGGCTGATCTGAAAAGCACAGCTCTTTCATGTCTTCAGTTGGACTAAATAGCACTCTCACAGTTCAAGCAAATGGTAGATATCCAGACATTATATTGGTGACAGTCATTAACAGCAGACAGCCAAGAGAAGGAAAAAAAAACATTTGTTCTTAGATCCAATTGCTCATCTAACTTCAGAAAGAGTAGAATAGGAAATCAAGGTTAAGAACTAAAATTCAGTAGGATTAGCACTGAAAGTATTTTCATTCAGGAAGTGAATACAAAAATCACCACACTGTAGCTTTGTAATTTAGTGATTCTTGAGAATAGGGACAAAATGGGTTTTAATTTTCCCATATATATTTTTTTATTATTTCTCAACCTTATGTATGCAAAAATGACTAATGTTTTGGAAATGTAAAGATGCTAAGGTGCAGGCTCCCAGTTGCAACACTTTTTTAAAAATAAAATTTTTAATTGACCTGACCCAGACCTTTGTCATCAACATCAGACAAAAATAAATCTAAAATGATTTTTAAAATACCATATTAGTGATGTTTTTACTCATTTTACAGACAAATGCTTCTCAAGAAACAAAAGAAATATTATTTAAAACAAAAAACAATAGTCCATCTGACAGAGTTGACTGTGCATGACGAAGTTGACACAGAACTGAAGGTGGTGACAAACTAGTGAGTAAAATGAAAAACTTGGTACATGTGAAGTAATGCGATTTATGTGAAATACATTAAAATGAATTAATTGCAAATTTAAGTGAGATTTGACAATTTCATTGAAAGAGTCACAAAAACTGATTGAGTTGACATTTGACGGAGTAGACAAAATGCCAAACTACCTCAATTTATGTGATGTTATTCTGAAGGAGGCCATATTGTAGCTCATCAGGTCCATAAAATCTTTACAGTAAACTAAAATTAAGCTTTTATTTCACAAAAGTTAAGGTGTTGACACATCATGGTTGTGACAAGCAACTTAGGAATAAAAAGAAGAAAAAACTAAAGAACAACATAAGCTAACCAGAGCTAACCTTAGCAAAGGAAGAAAAAGGAAGAGGTCATGGGGTCCTCAGAAGTTCTGGTGCCCCCAATAAGGCCTGATTTTTTTACATTCTTTTCATATCTGACGGTGTTGACAAAAACTAGGGACAAATTTCAATGAAGTTGGAAAATATATAAAAATGATTTTTAATTCAATTTATTGGTACTTTTATAATTATTTATATGACTACTTATACTTAATTGTCATAATATATAATTTTAATATTTCTTAAATTGTTTTAAACTATTATAATGTATTGAGTTCTGCTCCTGGACAAGGGATTTTACAGGCATCATCCACCGACTACAATGTTTAAAATAAAAAAATATTCAGCAAACACCAGAAAAATATATATTGTTGTGCTCACATGACCCAGGTTAGTTTAGTCAGATATTTGAAAAATATATATTTCGTGTATATTTTATTGAAATTTTGTGCTTTATCCAAAGGACCTGTTTTGTCCCCATTCTCAAGAATCACTGAATTACTAAATATATAATATATATATATTTATATATTGCTTCTTTGTGTGCTTTGGAGTTTCTGTGCTGATTAACTTTTTTGCGAAGCGATAAAAGCTGGTAGCTCTTGCATTGTTATAGAATGGAGCTGCATTTCTTCAGCCCACTGGCTGTAATGTTGACACCTTGAGATGCCATGAGACCTAAATTCTGAACATCATGGCATGGAGGGCATCTCAGTTTTTCATGTCTACCATATAACCATTCATTTTAGCTTTTAAACTGGTTATATTGATCCTGTGTCCAGACAGAGGGATAATCAGTAGCCCAGCATCACGACCTATTTGTTCTGAAGATCTTGCAGCTTCCACTTCTCTTCCTAACATGGCGCCTCCTCACCCTGACTCTCATTCTGGTAGGAGGAACCACAGAGCTCTGTTAGGTTAAAAGCACATCTGAAGTTGTGATATTTTTCCTCCAACAGGATCCAGAGGAATCACCTCAAACCAGATGTTGGACTGGATTTTATTTCAATGTCATTTGTAAATGTTAGCTCCTCATTTTCAACAGTGGAGCTATAAAGGTTGAAAAAGGTTATTATTTTGGAGAAAATCTCATCAACATCAATATTTCCACTAAATAAGAGGCAAAAAAAAAGTTTGATAGAGGAAAAGCCTCTCAGACTCTGAGCCCAACAGCACCAAACTGTATTTTTGTATTAGACAATTAATTTAATTTCACATAATTATTGCAGTAGAAGCCATTTGTTTGTTAAATACTTAATAAAACATATTTACTGTGTTTGATGTTTGTTGTAAATGACTTATACTCACAAAAAACAAGGTAATTAGTCCAAGTTTGTCGTTTATTGAACGTTCAGAAACTACAGCGGCTGTGATGAGCCACAGCAAAGGTAAAACAACCTGAAAAAGTGATCAACTCTAAACCAGTCGCACCTTTTTACTCTCCGTCTCTCTGTCATTTAAGCACACCCGTTTCCATGGCAACCCCCTGAGCTCCACAAGCCGACCAGAGATTACGTTAAAAACATAACATTCAGTCCGTTACGATATCAGGTTGGCAGGCTTGATATTTAACAAGCCTCTCATGAACACAGTGGTGGTTAATTTTAAACTCCTGCTCTGCTGGTTATTTTGATAATGGAACTGAAACGCACAGAATTGCGCAACACCTTGTTGAAACAATAATTACTGAGATTATTATTGTTGTTGGGTCATTAATTTGAGCATGTTTAGTTGATTTTTTTGTTGTTCTTTAATAAAGTTACGAACATTTTAAGCGAGTCATAGGAGGACGTGTTGGTCTCAGCCTCCTGGCTGCGTTCAGTTTGTCACCTGATGTCGAGATCGACTCAAAACCTTCCGCGATCGTCATGTTGCACCGCTGCTCTAGCAAAGCACGAAGAGTTCAGAAACGATATGAAATGAGAATAAAGGTATTTATTAACTGACTAAGTCGTGTTTTAGATTGTTCTTGAAAAACTAATCAGTCACGGCTGATTAGTGGGTGAACTCACGGCTACACAGTGAACCCGCTGATTTTTTACAGCCACTCCTCTCTCTTGCAGGTACTGCGTACCCCCGCTAAATCTTTTAGGGGTACGCAGTACCCTACCATACCCTCCTACTTTCACCCATGGGCAAGGCTGACTGACCTGCCGGCATGCCGCCAGGCCTGCTGGAGACACTCACAGTAACAGAAACTAAGGGTGCATTCACATCAGCCCTGTTGAATCCATTTAAATCTAACTCTCTTTCCTTTCCCTATAAAGTCTGGTTCGTTTGGAGAGGTGGATATGCATAATCGAACTACTATGTGGACTTAAAAACGGAACTCTGGTCCGCCTACAAACTTAGGTTTAGTTTAAGTGAAATCTGGTGTGGATTGAATGCAAATGTGGATGCAAGTGGACCAAAGACTGCTCCAAAGGCTCAGCTTCCTCAACAGAAGGCATGTTGGTGGGATTGAGGAGGTCTTCGAAGTATTCCGCCCACTGGCCCACAACGTCCCGAGTTGAGGTCAGCAGCAAACCATCCCCACTATAAACAGTGTTGGTGCTGCACTGCTTCCCCCTCCTGAGACGCCGGATGGTGGACCAGAATCGCCTCGAAGCCGTACGGAAGTCTGTCTCCATGGCCTCTCCAAACTCCTCCCACGCCCAAGTTTTTGCCTCAGCGACAACCCGAGTGTTACAACCCCACCCTAAAATCCCTAAAGTAAATTGTGGCACTGGGCTTTAACATAAAACAAAAAGTAATCCGAACAGTTGATGAGTAACAAAAATATAATTTATTTTACAAGTCCGCTAAAACAAGTACAGGAGGGAAAAAAGAAAAAAACACAGGGGAGCTTAAATCTTCAGGGTCTCCAAGGCCAAAATAATAAACAAAACACCCCCTTACAACTATAAAATAAAACAACCACCTTCTAAAGAGAACTAAAAGAAAATACAAAAACCTAAACTCCCTTACTAACCAAAAACAGGAGAAAACAGGTTACAACAAAAATGGCAGAGAACCCCTACCAGCTTCCACCTTCCTGGATAAGTTACAGAGTTGCTCACAGCAAACTTAAGTCGGTCCACACACACAAAAAGCTCTCAAGCAGAGTCACAGCTCATGGCCCAGGTCAAACAAAAGGGGAGAGAGAGAGAGACGTCTGGCATCTCCAGCTTGCTGCTTATATATATAGCGGCTGACGAGCCCCAACACACTTCACCTGCAGCAATCAGGCAGAGCTGAAACAAAAAACAGAGCTCTCTCAAAAAAGAGAGCCCCTAGAGGTCAGTGACCGTAACACCCTCCCCCATAAAATCCTTCATGAAATGAAGACATTTCTTTAAGTTACATCTGTAATGCATTGAGATAAGCAGCCTTACATCCTGGAAAGTACATCAGCAATTATGTTTTCAGACCCTTTCTTATGCCTGATGTCCAGGTTATATTCTTGGGCCAACAAAGCCCATCGCATTAACCGCTGGTTGTGGTTATACATGCGATTCAGGAAGACTAGGGGGTTGTGGTCCGTATAGACTATAACAGGACTGGTTGAACACACATAAACTTCAAAATGCTGCAACGCTAGTAGCATGGCCAATGTTTCTTTCTCAATTGTGGAATAGTTCAATTGATGAGATTTGAACTTAGCTGAGTAGTAGGAAACTGGATGACTGATTTCATCTGGTCCATCTTGGAGCAACACCGCTCCAGCCCCAGTGGCGCTGGCATCCACTTCCAATTTGAAGGGCTTGTTGAAATCTGGAGCTGTTAATACAGGAGCACTGTGTTACGACTGACGGCGTACAGTTGATTATAAATGAGTCGGCAGGTGCCCGTCCCTGATTGATTTCCAAGAAGACGACGGAGATGTCCCATTGGCTGCTTTCCGGAGGGGACGGACATAAAAGACGCTGACGCGGACTTCCTGTGTTCCATCCTCGACTCATCTCCACCGGCCACACCCTTTGCCTTTGTTTATCTGTGTTAGAGTTCTGGAGTGTAGGAGTGAGTTGCCGTTTATGTTTCCTTAGTTTTCTCATGTTTTTCTTAGGTTAGGAAGGTAAGTTTTTTTGTACTTTGGTTTATTTACTTTTGATTAGGTAAGCTTCTCTTATTATTTAGATAGGTTCGTTTTGTTTGTTGTTTTCGGCGATAGCTCACTCTGAAGCCAGGTACTCCAGTTGTAACATCTTGATAAAAAAAGATATACCTGTTTTAAAAAATAAATCATTATCAACTGTTCAATTTTGTGTGTGTCGGATGTTGAGATCGGAGGAGGATGGATCCTTCATGTTGCGACCTGGCCCCCCTAGACTGGTCGTAACAACTGCATAAAAAGGACTTTGCACAGTCAAATGCATGTTGACATTCAGTAGTCCACACAAATGGTTCCTTTGGACTACACAGATTTGTCAGAGGAGCCACCACCATTGAGAAGTTCCTGCAGAAACACCTATAATAGCCAACTAAACCCAAGAACCGCCGGAGCTCACGTCTGGTCGTGGGCGCAGGGTAGCTTAGGATAGCCTCCACCTTTGAATTTACTGGACGTACCTGGCCATGGCCCACTTCCTTTCCAAGGTAGGTCACCACTGCTTTGGCAAACTCACATTTTGCCAGGTTCAAGGTGAGTGAGGCTTGAGCTAGACGAGCAAACACAGTTTTCAAGGTGTTAATATGATCAGTCCAGGATGATGAATAAATTACGACGTCATCCAGGTAGACGTTACAGTTCTTAATGTCTCCTAAAATAGTGTTCATCAGCCGCTGGAAAGTAGCTGGTGCATTTCGCATTCCAAATGCCATCACTGTATATTGTAGGAAGTAGTCTGGTGTGACAAAAGCTGAAATGTCAGAAGCTCTGGCAGTCAGGGGAACTTGCCAGTACCCCTTGAGCAGATCTAATTTGGTTATATAGGTGGCTGCACCAATACTGTCTATGCAGTCTTCCATACGAGGCAATGGATGCGAATCAGGGACTGTAACGGCATTTACTCTTCGAAAGTCTGTACAGAAGCGTTGAGAACCATCTGACTTTGGTGTCAGAAGACACGGAGAACTCCAGGAGCTATGACTTTGCTTAGCCAAACCATTTTCCAGTAAATACTGAACCTCCTTTTTCATCATTTCCCTCTTGACTGGGGGACAGCGGTACGCATGCTGCTTAATGGGGGATGCATCACCCACGTCAATGTCATGCTCCAGTACTGAGGTCTTAGAGGGCACATCTCCAAAAAGCGCAGGGTACAGCTGGATCAGTCCTTTCACCTCCTCCTTCTCACCCCTGGGAAGATAGGACAGGTATGCATCCAAGGACTCAAGAATGATAGAGTTTGAAAACCTACCACAGTGGCCTTCACACTTTTTCAAACCGTCATGGTGGACATCTCCAAGCACAAGAGTAATTGATGCAGGTTTTGTAGAGTTCTCACCACACGTGTCCTTGCAATCATTTTCTCTGGAATGAAACAACTTCAACATATTGATATGACACAGACGCGTTTGGCGCCTCCTATCAGGAGTATGAACAATGTAGTCTGTGTCACTGACTTTGCTTTTTACCACATATGGGCCAGCAAACTGGGCTGAAAGAGACGGCCCAGGTGTGGGCACCAACATAAGCACTTTATCACCTGGTTTAAACGACCGCTGTGCAGTCTTTTTGTCATATAGACGTTTCATTTTCCCTTGGGCAGCCGACAAAGACTCTCTTGCTATCGAACAAGCATGATATAGACGTTCCCGACACTGTGTGACAAACTCAAGAACGTTGGATTGCGGCTGCGTCTCAGCAGACAGGAGTTGTTCTTTCAGAACCTTCAGTGGTCCTCTGACACTATGCCCAAAAACCAGCTCAGCAGGGCTAAAACCTAGAGACTCCTGTTTAGCCTCTCTGGCTGCAAACAACAGAAAAGGGAGTCCTTCATCCCAGTTTTTGTCCGTTTCATGACAATATTTGCGCATCATGGCCTTGATAGTCTGATGCCATCTTTCTAGAGCGCCTTGTGACTGGGGATGGTAAGGACTAGAGGGAATGTGTTTAATGCCAAAAGACTGTAGTGTCTGCTGGAAAATTTTGGACAGAAAGTTGCTGCCTTGGTCAGTTTGTATAACTTTAGGCAGACCAAAAGTTGCAAAAAACTTCAAAAGGGCTTTTGTTATGGTAGGTGCTGTGATTTTTCTTAGTGGAATGGCTTCAGGGAAACGAGTGGCAGCACACATGACAGTCAAGAGAAACTGGTTACCAGCCTTTGTTCTGGGCAGGGGACCCACACAGTCCACCAGGACACGCTCAAAAGGCTCACCAACTGCAGGAATGGGCTTAAGGGGAACAGGTGGCACCCTCTGATTAGGTTTACCCACTATTTGGCAAACTTTACATGTTCTACAAAACCTGGCAACATCTTTCTTCAGGCCTGGCCAAAAGAAATGTTGTAGAATACGGTCATGGGTTTTAGTGATTCCCAAGTGACCCGACCATGAGTGGTCATGTGCCAACTGCAGTATTTGTTCCCGATAACCTTGAGGAATGACAATTTGCTGTACTACTCCCCAATCTTCCTCAATACCCTGCTGTTGCAAGGCAGGCCTTGAGATCCATTTTCTCATAAGTAATCCATTCTCCACATAAAACTTATGGGTTTTATCACTATTTATTGAATCACTCACCCCTTCAAAACATTTAGTGAGCGTTTCATCACTTTTCTGATCTTGGCTCAAACTCTCACGTGATATTGATAGCGGGAGAAAAGCCTCAGTCTTTGGAGTGAAGTTGTCCTTGAAAGGCGCCGATTCTGAAAAGTCCTCTGCTGGCAGCTTGTCCTCCATCAAAGCAAAACCAAGAACAGAGTCATCCAAGCTTACTTCCTTCAGCTTGCGAGCTTGAGACCTGGTAAGAGCACTGACAGCAAACACATCAGGATGGGACTTCAACATCTCATCTTCACCCATCATGCAACTGGGATTATCCACCACCTCAGGAATAGGAAGTACCTTGTCTCCAGCAAGATCATTTCCCATTATAAATTCAACTCCCTGAACAGGGAATGAGTTTCTCACCGCAACTTTGAAGAATCCAGAGGCCAACTTGGATTTTAGGTAAACATGATGTAGAGGTGCCGGTACATACGCCATTCCAATTCCTTGTACTATTGTACTTGCATTACAGGAGGTGTCAGCGTTGAATGGCAGAAGGCTGGACAGAATAAATGACTGGGAACCGCCAGTGGCCCTCAGTATCCTCACCGGTTTCTCTTCCTCTGGAAATCCTGTTAGAGAGACAAGACCATCAAAAATGAAGGGCTTAAAACAGTCAGCAGGTTCACTCAGGTTTGAGAGATCTGGGGAGGATCTCAGGGTTTTGACTAGGCCAACCCCTTTAGCTGGTTTTGGTGGCTGGGGTGCCTGTTTACGTTTCAGGGCCAAACAGTCAGAAACAATGTGCCCCATTTTATGACAATAAAAGCATTGCCTCTCCGATTTGGAAGTTGGAGCGTTCTTAACCTGAGATTGTGGCACATCTTTCCATGTCTTGTCACGAGAAGGTTGGTCAGATTTACACACAAAAACATTTTTGTGAGTAAGGGCAAATTCTTCAGCCAGAACAGCAGCCTCTTGTAAGGTAGTAGCTTTTTGCTCATTCAGGTACAACACTGTACGATCTGGAAGGCAGTTTTTGAACTCCTCCAACAATACCAACTCACGTAGTAAACTAAAGTCAGTAGCTTTAGTTGCCTGGCACCATCTGTCAAATAGCATTCCTTTTTCTCTTGCAAATTCAACCAATGTTTGTGCAGTTGATTTTCTTAAGGCTCTGAACCGCTGCCTGTATGCCTCAGGTACCAGCTCATATGCCCGGAGTATGGCAGCTTTAACTTTGTTATACACAAGACTGTCTTCTATTGTGAGTGCTGCACATACTTCCTGTGCCTTACCACTCAGTTTGCACTGCAACAAAAGGGACCAAACATCTGTGGGCCAGTGAAGGGCAACAGCAATACGTTCAAACGCATTAAAATAGGCTTCCACCTCTGTCTCTCGGAATGGTGGAACCAGGGCAATATTTTTGCTAATGTCAAATGTAGAAGGTGCTAAAGAAGAGCAAGGTTCATCTGGTGAAATACCGACATTGTCTTCATCTCTACCAGAATCTGTAGTGAGAACATGGGTTGGTTTCTGAGACTGTAGCTCCAGTTGACGCATTTTAATGGCAGTTTCAGCTTCAATTTGTCTGCATTTAAGCTGGAACTCAAATTCATCCTTCCGTTCCCGTTCCTTAGCTTCAAGTTCTAGACGAACTAGACGTACCTTCAAACGTGCCTCAACACTGGGATTTGAGGATTCAATAGAGAAGGGCTCAAACCGTGGGAGAGAGGCTGGTGGCTTATCCGCCCCTGGCTTGGTAGCAGCAGGTGGCGTCTTTTCTCCTTCCTCCTCAGCACAAACCTCAGAATGATCAGGACTTCCAGGAAAGGTGGTCTCTTCTTTGTCCACATCCACTGCGAGTACTCCTTTCTCAACTAAGCTACTAAAGACAAGAGATTTTAAGTCATGTTTGAGCAGAGACTTAGACACATGGATACCCAAGTATGAAGCAATTTCATATAAATCATCTTTTCTACAGACATCAAACTGTTGTACAGTAGGATTACTCAAAAATTCTTCCAAATTAAACTGTGCCATGTTCAAAAATAATCCCGGACGAGCCCCCACTTATGTTACAACCCCACCCTAAAATCCCTAAAGTAAATTGTGGCACTGGGCTTTAACATAAAACAAAAAGTAATCCGAACAGTTGATGAGTAACAAAAATATAATTTATTTTACAAGTCCGCTAAAACAAGTACAGGAGGGAAAAAAGAAAAAAAAACACAGGGGAGCTTTAAGCTTCAGGGTCTCCAAGGCCAAAATAATAAACAAAACACCCCCTTACAACTATAAAATAAAACAACCACCTTCTAAAGAGAACTAAAAGAAAATACAAAAACCTAAACTCCCTTACTAACCAAAAACAGGAGAAAACAGGTTACAACAAAAATGGCAGAGAACCCCTACCAGCTTCCACCTTCCTGGATAAGTTACAGAGTTGCTCACAGCAAACTTAAGTCGGTCCACACACACAAAAAGCTCTCAAGCAGAGTCACAGCTCATGGCCCAGGTCAAACAAAAGGGGAGAGAGAGAGAGACGTCTGGCATCTCCAGCTTGCTGCTTATATATATATAGCGGCTGACGAGCCCCAACACACTTCACCTGCAGCAATCAGGCAGAGCTGAAACAAAAAACAGAGCTCTCTCAAAAAAGAGAGCCCCTAGAGGTCAGTGACCGTAACACCGAGCCACATGCCGTTTCGCCTGCCGGTACCCATCAGCTGCTTGTGGAGTCCCTTAGGCCAAAAAGGCCCAATAGGACTCCTTCTTCAGCTTGACAGCATCCCTCACCGAAGGTGTCCACCAACGGGTTCGAGGGTTGCCGCCGCGACAGGCACCAACAACCTTGTGGCCGCAGCTCCGATTATAGGCCGCCTCGCAATGGAGGTACGGAACATGGTCCACTCAGACTCAATGTCCCCCACCTCCCCTGGAACGTGTTCGAAGTTCTGCCGGAGATGAGAGTTGAAGCTCCGTCTCACAGGGGACTCCGTCAGACGTTCCCAGCAGACCCTCACTACTGGTTTGGGCCTGCCAGGTCTGACCGGCTTCCTCCCCCACCACCAGAGCCAACTCACCACCAGGTAGTGGTCAGTGGACAGCTCCACATCTCTCTTCACCCGAGTGTCCAAGACATATGGCAGCAAATCCGATGAGACGATGACAAAGTCAATCATCGGAACTGCGGCCTAGGGTGTCCTGGTGCCAAGTGCACATATGGACGCCCTTATGCTTGAACATGGTGTTCGTGATGGACAATCCGTGACGAGCACAGAAGTCCAACAACAGAACACCGCTTGGGTTCAGATCGGGGGGGCCGTTCCTCCCAACCACGCCTCTCCAGGTCTCACTGTCATTGCCCACGTGAGCGTTGAAGTCTCCCCGTAGAACAAGGGAGTCCACAGGAGGGGCACTCTCCAGTACCCCCTCTAAGGACTCCAAGAAGGGTGGGTAATCTGAACTGCCGTTTGGCCCGTAAGCACAAACAACAGTCAGAACCCGTCCCCCCACCCGTAGGCGGAGGGAGGCTACCCTCTCGTTCACCAGGGTGAACCCCAACGTACAGGCGCCCAAATGGGGGGCAACAAGTATGCCCACTCCAGCCCGGCGCCTCTCACCGTGGGCAACTCCAGAGTGGAAGTACGTCCAGCCCCTCTCAAGGAGACTGGTTCCAGAACCAGAGCCATGTGTCGAGGTGAGGCCGACTATTTCTAGCCGGAACCTCTCAGCCTCGCACACTAGCTCCGGCTCCTTCCCCACCAGAGAGGTGACGTTCCACGTCCCAAGAGCCAGCTTCTGCAGCCGAGGATCAGTCCGCCAGGGTCCCCTCCCTTGGCTGCCGCCCATAGCACAATGCACCCGACCCCTTTGGCCCCTCGGACAGATGGTGAGCCCATCGGAAGGGGGACCCACGTCTCCTCTTCGGGCTGAGCCCAGCCGGGCTCCGTGGGTAAAAGCCCGGCCACCAGGCGCTCGCCATCGTGCCCCACCTCCAAGCCTGGCTCCAGAGTGGGGCCCCAGTGACCCACGTCCGGGCGAGAGAGAACGAAGTCCAAAGTTTGTATTCATCATAGGGGTTTTCGAGCTGCGCTTTGTCTGGTTCCTCACCTAGGACCTGTCTGCCTTGGGTGACCCTACCAGGGGCATAAAGCCCCAGACAGCATAGCTCCTAGGATCATTGGGACACTCAAACCCCTCCACCACGATAAGGTGGCAGCCCAAGGAGAGGCAAACAAACTAACTAAATAAACAAAACCAAAGTTAATTAATCCCACCATTAACTAAACCCACACCCTTCAGTTCTTTGACCCCAAGCTGGGGTAAACAAATCCCAAGACAGGCTGGCCTTGGGTAAGGTGCTTGATGTGGTATAGGTCCAAGATGGGAAATCAGAGATCAGGATTAGACAGAAAAAGTGTTCTCAGGCTACAAGGAGCCTCCTACCATCCTGGCAGGAGACCAGAAATCTTCACACATACAAGTGCAATCTTTTCTTATGGCTCTAGGCCTGGACATTTAGCTCGCCACCTTCTGGCCAGATCCGCCGTTTGTTCTACATATCATTGCCATTTTTCCTGTCTGGTCTGGTGGTAATCAGCTCCTGTAGCTCTGCTCCCCTCAACCCATCCTAGTGTTTCTCCCAAGTAATTTTTCCTTGTGGTTGTTTTTTCAGACAAGTTCGAGCCAGACTTTGAGTCTCTTCGTGCAAACCCGAGAATCAGTTTTCCTCCGTGGATCTCCTCGTGATGCCATGGTAAATACCCACTGGATGCCCGAGTCTCATTCACTGTCCTCCAGCCTAAAAGATCAGCATCTGTTCCTGGATAATCGTTGTCTGTTGGTCCTCTGCTCCGAGCCTAAAACTTACCTGTCTGCCCCCCACCGCAATGTCTGTCGCCGCCAACTATATCATTCCGCTGCTCAAAGCCCCACTGGAACCTTGGATCATAATCAGACCCGCTCTCCGAAGTAAGAAACCCCAGAACCTACAGCACATGCCTTCCTCAAGCTTCAATTCATTCCGGAACCAAGTAAGCACTTTCAGTATTCTACACATTTTCCCATCCTGCAACTCAGTGTCTAACTGTCTCATTCCCGCAGTTAGACGACCTGTCTTGTTTCCCGAGACCAGAATCATTCCTGCACCATCTAATTGTGTATTTTACAATAAACTTGAATTGTTCCTTGGCTCATGTGGTGTTCTGTATGTGGGTGAGAAAACTGGAACTCAACATGACTGTGTGTATATATATATATATATATTAATTTATATGTGGTGTTGGTGGGGATCGTTCTCATTTGCATTCACATCTTCAATGAGACTTTCTGATGGTACTTCACTCAGCCGTTGTAATTGGTGTCGGGTTTGCCTGGTGTTCATTTGGGCCACGATTCTCTCTCAGGTCAGTTGCTGCCTTGTTCAGCTTTGATAGTTCATTCATTACTGTGGCTACATACCCAGTTTCTGGGCTGCTAGTTGTAGTTAACTCCCCTCTGACCTGGCGTCCTGGCTCCTCCCACTTGCCACAGCACTTGTGTTGTACCTCGTCAATCTCAAGTTGTGACAACAGTTTCCGTTTGCGGATGTTGAAACACTGAGCTACTAGTTGTTTGGCAGTTAGTGTTGACTGGAGATGTCGAACTAACCATTCCTCCAACATTCTAACATTCTAGAGTAGTAGCATTCCAACAGACAACAGATCCATGTTTTCACCTCTGGTGAGAGGTGAAAACATGGGACCCACACTGGGTAGCTCAATTATATATATATAATTGAGCTCAATTATATATATATAATTGAGCTACCCAGGGTTTTCCCCAGTGTATTATAAGCCTGGCGGCCCGCCATGCTTTACTAGCCCCGCCGCCAGGCTAGGCAATGCTTGTTTACGTGTCATGGGGAAAAAAAAAAAGCCAGGCTGCAAGCGTCTCTGTTGCTCTTAGCATTTCACTAGCAGAGCAGATTTATCCTTAAGGATAGGTTTATAATAGATAGGTTTATAGTTTATGCATTTAAAGCCGACAGCGCACGAACTAATCACACAGCTGGCGCCTCTGCGCTTTGCCTTGCGCTCTGCCGCTGCTTTACCTCAGCGCCGATCGAGCGCGCCTCCTTTCACTCAAACTGGACACAGGCTGACCTGTATGGATATTTACATCAACTTACTGTGAGGAATTATGATCCTTTGGAGAACTCTAGGTAAGAGTTTAAAACCCACCGCATTAGCTCTGGTTGCGCAGCTCTATGTGAACCACAAGAATAACTTGTAGGGAATTCAGAGGTTGCGTTGTGGAGCGGTGAGAATGATTTATGTTTGTGAACGAACAATTATATGCGCTGTTTACATCTAAACACGCTGCCCAGCGTGTGGCTCTGTGTCTGTCTTCCCTGTAAAGTTTATGTCTGTGGTCCAGGTTGGCCGGAGAGTTTGTGGATAACGAGCAGCGCTAACCTCATCATGCAGGTTCAGCCCAGTGAGGAGCTTTTGCACTGTCCTCGGAGTCACGTGTCACGCTGATTTTATATAATTTTATTATTATTTTTAGTAGTATTTTTCCGGTTACACGATGCATCAAACCATATCAAATGCATTGTCTACTTAGAGAGCGCAGCCGAATGGAGATCTGAGAAACTCGTGACCGTTAGGCACGGTCGAGTCCCATGAACTCGACCAATCAGAATAGTTTCTGTGACAATTAAAACTCAACAGACACAAAATGGATCAACTACTAAAGCCAAATTTCCCGTTTGTTGCACATCTCTGCGCAGTGCAGCGGATTTGCTCATTGTGCAGGGCCGGTCCAAGGTTGCATGAGGCCTTGCACAGACTTTGACTTAGGGGCCCCTCTAGCTGTTAAAATCATCAGCATCTCTAACAGCTTCTGTGTTAGATTTAGTGAAATATGGGAGAAGGGTGTAGTTGAATTGGCAGGCCTAAAAAGCAATAAGTTATAAAAGCGGTTTACTAATTTGTATTTGTAAATTCAAAGATTAAACTCACAGCATCACATTGTTGCGATGGTAACAAAACTATTGTTCTTTGAAGTTTTACAAAGTAAACTTGCAAGCTCCTAAAAATCTTGCATTTAAATGTTAAACAATTTTTTAAAAATTAATTTGTGTATGCTGAAATTGAATCAAATTTAACAGCATTGATAATCTCAATAGACAAGTGTTACATTTATGTATCTGTGGTCTGTTTTAAAATATTAGTATTTATGGGGCCCCTGAAGCTCCTGGGGGCCTGACGGAGCTGCTGACTTAATTTGGATTAAACAGAAGTGTGCCTGTGGTCATCGGGGCCCTCAGGGCAGTCAGATCCCAGGAACAACATCAGACATCTCAGTCCAGAAATGTGCAGTTTTAGGCACAGCCAAGATACTGGAGGATTCCTCAAGCTCCCAGGCCTCTGAGAGAGGACCTGAGCTCAGAGGATGAGAGAGAGAGAGACGATCCACGGAGGGTGAGAAGGGAATTTTTATGACATAGGTGGTGGAAATTAAATTGCTACATTTACTCATTGATGCAATTACAATTTGTCTAATTGTACATTCAGTAGTTTACTAAGTCTGATCTTTTACTTTTATAAAATTTGTTTTGAGTAAAGTATTTTACTCAGTTCCATTAGAAATCATATTCATTAATGAGTAAAAATAAAACATAAGTAAACACCACAACAAACAACTTTGATCTTTCGGCTGGGTTTGTATTGAAATTATTTGTATCATTTGGAAGACAGAAGAGAAATGTTATTATGTGACATTTTCCACTTTTTAATCCCAGAATCAAAGCAAAACCCATCAGGTTTAGTTGAAGTCAACTTCTGAGAAAAATAAATCTCCTTGCTGTACTAAGGCATCTGTTTAGCTGTAGGTATGACAAAGACAGTAGCTTTATCATAAATTGTAAATTTGAATATTTTAAAGAACTGTCAGTTTTATCTGGTACTTGTTTTTAAAATTTATATTGACTAAAACTGATAACAGACAATCAGCTGTTTGGTTTGGAGTCAGTTATTTAAAACCATTAGAAAGGAGGGACAGTAGAATATTGGACAAATTGCTTTTTTCTTCCAAAGAACTGTTTGGTTTTGAAACAACATAAAACAGAACTGGATACTCTCTGCTTGCTTTTAATTGTGACATTTTTTAACAAGTAGACAGATGTTAAACACAGCAGTGAACGTTTTGAAGGCTGGCTGTTGACGAAAGCTTTAAGTTCTGGGGGCCGGAGAGGGAGAAGCTCCAGAAAACAGCACTCTCATTTGAGAAACATTTCGGAATGAGAAATAAAGCTATTTATAAACTGATTGTTGTGTTTTAGACTATTGTTAGCAGATACATTCTGACTCAAAGTGCAGCCGTTCTTCAGTACTGCGTACTGGTGCAGTCTTTTAGTGGTATGCAGTACCGGAGTACACTGGCTTACTTTCAGCCCTGCATGTGAACATGGTTTGGTAAACAAATGCATACAGTTTCTACACACAAACAGGACATTCTGCTGTGTGTAGCAACAATCAGTGTTTATGCGGCTTTATCTCCTCCAGCCAGGTCTCTAATCCTCAGCAGCACATTGAGTCCTTTTTAGACAACAATGCATGGAGGGCCAGCACGTGCAGAGGGGGGGGGGGTCGAGGGTGCTTAAGCACCTGCCCCTTTTGCTCCTTGCCCCAAAGTGCCATTTTTTTTGTATTATAATTTCCTAAGTCCTCTTCTGACACATAATAACATTTACTAAAATTATTCTTTTTTTGTTGAGTTTTTTTTTACAACATAATAAGCCACCTTGTTACCTTTGACCTTTTACCCATGACACATGACACAGTTGCCTCTCGAGCAGTGAGATAAGGCGGCTAACTGGAGTTAACGTAGCGAACGTTCCAGATTACAGAACAGTTTTGTTCTGAATTAAATTATAATGTTGGTGAATTAAAAAAAATAAACGTTTTTGGTGAATAAAGTGGAGTAGACTTGCTACTTGTCAGATGATGGAAAACGTTGAAGTATCGTTTCTGCTTCAGCTCGGAGTCGCGGTTTAAGCAGAGAGGTAATGAAATGCAACAGACACTGACAGGCCTCTGCGTCTGCCTTTCTCTGAAGAACTACTGAGGGGAGGAGACAGACTGGTGAGGAGAAACTGTTCTTATCTATCGATTCACTATTTTTATCATACAGACATTAGGCTGTTGTTGTTGTGCTATTAGCTAGCTGCTAGCTAACAACTTTGCTAGCAAAGCAAAATAACTAAAAAGCTTCTCCCCTGTGTCGTTAATGATATCAGTCATTCTTCAGTATCGCTTATGCAATAAGGCACATCGCCCATCCAAAACCGATCAACTCCATAATGGATATATGTCAGATCTTCTCATTTCCTTTGCTGCATAATGTACATTGCATTTATTCTAGCTTTAGATAAATATATCTTGAAGGAGAATAACACTTAAATAAAAGTCCAACAAGGATATTAATTTAGAATTAAAAATAACTCACCTTGAACTACATGATATAATGTATGTAATAAAAGTGTCATTAATGAAGGGTGTTGTTGCGCAACACCCCCCTCTCCTCCTCCCTTCTCTCTCTCTCTCTACTTCCCCTTCTCAGAGGAGGGAGATGTGCAGCCAGCTCTCCATCTAATGGGTGAATTGAGTTTCCTAAATCTGATGGGATTTTACCCTGTCCAGAACTGAAGTAAACTCTGTTTAAGCTGGCATCGAGAAAGACTAGCCTGGTTTCTAACGACCTGCCCCTCCAGATGTCCCACCCTTCTTCACCCTGTAAATTAGCCAGATTGAGCAGCCTGCAATCAACTAGCTTCACAGAGCACACCTGTTAACGGTCGCTCTTTCTCTTTATTACAACGTGCACTTGTTACTGAACCAGGTTGGTTTTAGTGACTCGTGCGAGTCCCAAGGGTGTTGTTTTGGCTAAAAGCAATCTATAAAACATTTTCCACTTTTTCCTCCCAGAATCAAACTTCATAGCTATTTTATGACCATCAAAGAACTTTAAGGTGACTCATTAATTGAATGTCCACAACATCTTTTAGATTTTCTTAATGCTAATTATTTTATTAGTAAGGCAATTTTGCAACGGTCAGTACAGCTTAATTCAGTAGCAGAAATAATCAAATAAGTAAAATCAATAATCTAGTCTATCTTTCCCTAATGCTGACACTGAGAACTAAAAGAGGGAAACTTTGAGAGAGACGGACAGAGTTTGGCATTTTGAACCCCAGAACTGGCCTGATGATGAAGAAGGTGTTGCAGCAGCAGGAGGTTCCCAGTACAGGAAGAGTACTGACTCAGAGCAGCAGGTCTCGGGCCTCAGGGTAACTTCCTCATGGGTGTAGCGGTCCTCAGCTTCTTGTCTTGCAGCTCTGTAGCTCCCTTCTCCTCGTCTCACGATCTTTCTGGTCCCACAGAAGGAACACACCAGTTCTTCCTCTTTGCCTTTGTCTTTATCTTTGTCTTTATCTTCATCTTTGCCTTGGTCTTTGTCTTTGGGGGTCTAAACCCAGCTGATGAGAGAAGTGCGATTTGAAGCCACATGTTGCGGGGCTAACGGGTTGGTCCCCATGTGCCGGGGGCCACATGTGCCGGGGCCACAGAGTCTTCGGCTCTGTGGCCCCGGCTCTTCTTCAGCTGCAGAGTTCTTTGTCCATCTCAATCTTGGCTCGAAGCTGCCTGGAGGATCCAACCAAAGATTCCTCTTTTGCACCCACCTTATAAAGGGTTTATCCACCTTTTGGTGTGTTTGCATTGGCTAGCTTTGTTGCTGTGCCTCTCATTGGCTGACTACTTGCACCGTGGAGACCTTATGACCTGATCTCTGTTCTAATGTCCCTGAGTTGCTCAATAGTCCTCCTACGTCTGTTGCTTGCCCAACCTTTTCTTAGGAAAGTTGAAGTTTAGCAATAAGGCTTTGGTCACCTCTGCTCTCCTATCAGTTCCTCTTTTCCCCTGACCTTTCACCTACTATCTACCTCCAACACAACATCAGTGACCTTTAATTACAGTTACAACATTTTACACCATTTCAAGTTCAATGTCAAAATCACATTTATAACCTTTTAGTTTCTCTGATTTAACATTCATTTATAATGTTATAATAACCATAACTTATTAGTTATTATTATAATCATAATGTGAGTTATTACAGACACTTCTGACAAGAAACCAAGAATAATCCATTATTCTAATTATCTGATACCAAGTTAAAGTTACTTGTTTTACCTTTAAGTACTTCCATAAGTGTAAGAGTAAGTTTTGAATATTCTTATAATCAAACCGACATCAACCACTGGTTAAACCAATATTAATTATTGGCCCAATTATAAGTCATTAATTTAAGTATTTTACTCTGGGTTTCATCCAATTACTCAACATGTTTAGATTTTATTCTTTAAACCTTTAAGTCTTTAAAATAAGGAATGGTCTGAACTATTTTTATACTGATGCAGGCTGGAAACTTCCTCTTTCTTCAGGAAACCTGCTCTTCCTGTTCCATGACTCTCTTTCTGCCTGACTATGATTTTATGATTAAATAGAAAAAAGTAGAATTAAAGCAAAGTTTGTAGGACATAATAACAACAAACACAACCAGATTAATTTTATTACCGTCTGACTCTACTGTTGGGTCTTGATGTCACCTGTGTAATTAATTTTAAGGTAATTTTATTTATTGTTACTATTAACCTAAAATCTCCAGCATGGGGAAGTGGGATGAGCTCGACTTTTCTCGACAAGGGGATAAAACTCAATCCAGACTTTAAGTAAGTTTAGGGTCTGGTTCGCAGAGTATGAAGTTAAATTTGTTTCCCAATTATTCAGTGAAAAAAAAAACTGACCTCAGTTGGATAAAATAAAATTGTAATCAAAACCTTTGTAATTGTAATGATTTCTTTTGTTTAAACAAAAAGTTTTGTTTAAGAAACTTTTTTTAAAATTAAATAACTATTTTTTGTCTCGTGAACTTAAAAAGTTATTTGCCAAACAAACTCTTATTTGCACACATCAGAAATCTTTTGTTATGATTTTAGGCCCCGCCCACAACGTTATGTGAGAATCACAAGCAAAACTTTGAGTCACAAACAAAAACTTAGAATAGCAAGAAAATATTTCTGACATGTTCAAATAAGTTTGTTTAGCAAATAATTTTTTCACTTCATGAGACAAAAATGTGTGATTTTAATTTAAAAAAAGGTTTTTTAAGCAAAACTCAGTAGGCTTTTCTCATGGTGACATGCATTAACAATTAAATTTTTGCTTTTGTTTTTTTTTTTCTTTTCTTTTTCTGCAGTTCCACTTTAAAGTTTGATGCAGCTCTGCTTTCCTGAATGGACCATCTTCATCTCCACTGTAAGTGTAGCAAACAGGCAGCTCTTTTTTATATATTACAGTCACTAAAAGGTTGCATTGTTTATATTTTTAATAGTGTAATTCTGTGAAGTCAAAATATGTCTGGTGGTCCAGCTCTGATTTACATGTCCTGCTAAATTGCGGGTTTGAATATTGCAATACTTTCCTATAACAAAATAAGAAATTACTAATAAAATATCTTACATATTTATAGTTGTATGCTCTAAATCAGTGTTTCTCAACCTTTTTTGGGTCAGCGCCCCCCTAGCCTTTATCCAGGTCCCTCACCGCCCCCCACCAAAGAATTTGCAGGCTACTTTGCATTGGCTATTATTTTATCATTAATATTACTATCACTATTGTACATATTATAGACATCAGTGATTCAGGAACTAAGACAACACCTGCTAGAATATTTGGAGATAAATGATAATGGATCTGTAACTCCACCTATGATGTGGAGTGGAGCTAAAGCAGTAATACGAGGAAAAATGATACAGATATCTTCTAGACGTAAAAAACAGCGTACGGAAGAACTAACAAGACTTGGAAAAAAATAAAACAGCTAGAAATTGATCATAAACATAGAGGGGGAAATAACACACTAAGAATTAAATGAGGCTAGAAAAGAGCTTGATAAAGTCCTCACATACAAAGAGGAGGGAGCCCTGAGGTTCTCCAAACAAATATACTATGAGATGGGAAATAGAGCCAGTCATTTGTTATCGTTCCAACTCCAAAACACAATCCAACAGGATAATACACAAAATAACTGATCCCACACATAAAATAACTTTATTTCGAACGAAAGAAATTGCCAACACTTTTGCTTCTTTTTATAAAAACCTATATCGGGAACCAAACCAAATTAACAATGAATTAAAACACCAAACTGATACATTTCTTGCTAGGCTAACGCTCCCCACTCTATCTGATGAGGAAGCGGCTGATATGATTTCAGATATAAGAGAGACAGAAGTACAGGAGGCAATTAACAAATTGAAAAATAATAAATCCCCAGGGACTGATGGACTCCCAGGAGAATTTTATAAATGTTTCAAAGACATACTATTACCAACATTAACCAAAGTTTTTAATTATGTGTGATAAGAAAGGAGTCCTCGGGAGAGGCGGTTACCACAGTGGTCAGTCTCCTCCGTGATGCATTTGGGATAGAGGAGGAGCAGGTGGAGGCCATTGTGAGTTTCATCCAGGTGCCTCCCAGGGCATATGATGATCATGTGTGGTGCAGGGTACCCCCAAATTTTAAAATCTTTGACCCTTTTGTCCTATATGAGCCTGCAGAGGGGAGCACTGCTTTAGGACACTTAGGTGTGGGGGAGGACCTCTTAAAAGTCAATGAGGCCAGGTGACCATATGTTAAAGTGCCCATCTCCAATCACTCAAAACATGAGGTCATCCTACCCAAAAGAACTCCCCTGGGAACCACCCAACATGTCATAAAGGTCCTGGAGACCAACACTCCAGGGTCCCACCAAAAAGAAATGGCTGCAGTTAGGGTCAATGGAGTTGCATCCTCCAGCAGCTTTCCAACTGACTCCTGTCTCCCTCCTGTCGAAATCAGTCACTTAAGCCTCGAACAACAACAGATGGTAAAGGAAGTGCTCTGTGAGGAGTGTGGAGCCTTCTCCCGTGATGGTGATGACATTGGATGCATTCCTTCTCTGCAGATGGAAATTAGGACTAAGGATGATATCCCAGTCCAAAGAGCCTACGCATCCATTCCAAAGCCACTCTACAAAGAAGTGAAGGAGTATATCCAGGAACTTCTGGTTAAAGGTTGGATTGTGAAATCTCTGTCACCATACGCAGCCCCTGTCATATGTGTCAGGAAGAAAGATGGGTCCTTACGACTTTGTGTCGACTACCGGCTCCTCAACAACAAAACTGTACCTGACTGCCACCCCCTCCCTAGAATCCAAGATCTTACTGACTCCCTGGGAGGATATGCTTGGTTCTCTATTCTGGACCAAGGGAAAGCGTACCATCAAGGCTTTATTGCCGAAGGGTCAAGGTACTTGACTGCGTTCACAGCCCCATGGGGCCTGTACGAGTGGGTTCGAATACCGTTTGGGTTGTCGAACGCACCGGCAGCTTTTCAAAGGAGCATGGAGGGGATGCTTGACGAGCTGAGAGATGAGTGCTGCATCCCGTACCTCGATGATGTTTTGTGCTTCTCCAGATCATTTGAAGAGCATGTGCAGGTGTTACGCAGAGTCCTCCAAGCCTTGCAGCGCCATGGTGTAAAGTTGAAGCCAGAGAAATGTGAGCTCTTTCGCAAGAAGGTCAGGTACGTTGGCCGGTTGGTGTCGGCAGATGGAGTAAGGATGGACCCCAAAGATTTTGAAGCAGTACAAACACTGAAACACAAGACACCACAAACAGTTGGGGACATCAGGCAAATGCTCGGGTTCCTGAGCTATTACAGAACATATGTGCAGGATTTTTCACCTATAGCCAAGCCCCTGTATGACCTGCTTCAGTCAAAGGCCGACACCTCTCAGCTTAAATTGCCGCGGGGAAAAACAAAAGGCCACCAGCAGTCCTCTCGAACCCCAATAGAGTGGACCAAAGAACATCAACAGGTCCTTGAGCAGCTCATTGACAGATTGACCAAACCCCCAGTGTTGGCATACCCCGATTTCGACCGCCCTTTCACACTTCACACTGATGCCTCCCAAAAGGGGCTGGGTGCGGTTCTCTATCAAGTTCAGGACGGAAAAATGAGGGTGATTGGATTTGGGTCACGCACACTGACGCCAGCGGAACAGAATTATCACCTACCACACTCAAATTGCTGGCATTGAAGTGGGCGATATGTGACAAGATATGTGACATACAGACGTTTGCCCAAGCCTATCCCACCAAGAACAAGGCTGGTAAGACGGCAGCCGACTGACTTTTCAATGATTTCATCCCGAGATTTGGGTACCCGGCCAAACTCCATCATGACCAGGGTCGGGAGTTCGAGAATTACCTCTTTAAAAATCTCAGATGATTAGCTGGTGTGGCCCATTCAAGAACCTCCCCGTATCACCCCCAGGCAACCCGGCCGAACGACTAAATCGTACCTTACTGCAGATGCTCCAGACTCTGGGGGAGAAAGAGAACTGGAAGGATCACCTACATCATGTGCTCCATGCCTATAACTGTACAAAGCACGAGGCCACAGGGTTCTCCCCTTACTATCTGTTGTATGGTCAACATCCTCGCCTCCCTGTTGACATCCTCTTTGGTCTCATAACAGACCAGGAGGCCGAACTCAAAGAGCCAAATGGATATGCAGAGAGGTGGGCTCAAAAAATGACTGAGGCATATCAGATAGCCAATGCAAACAGCCTACAATCCAGCATAAAGGGAAAGGCCTACTATGACAAGAAGAGCAGAGGTGTCATCCTTCAGCCTGGGGACAGAGTACTGGTACGCAATCTCGGTGAAAGTGGGGGCCCTGGAAAGCTGAGAAACTACTGGGAGCAGCAGATCTTCATCGTCAGAGAGCAGGTGGGTGACAACCCTGTCTATAAAGTCAGCCCCGAGCGAGGAGGTCGGCCAGTTCGCACTCTACACCGAAACCTACTGTTACAGGTAAATGACTTACCTATAGAGCCAGTCCAAAACCCGACCACAAGTACAGCAGAGTCACAAAGGAAAGCCAAAAAGAGTTCAAACGACCTTCAGGCCAGACATGCTGTACTGCACTCAAGCTCAGATGACTCTGACGAAGAGGAGGATGGGGAAACACCTCGTTACTGGCTTCGAATACCTGTGGAGAGACCCAGACCAAACTTTCACACACCTGATCAAAATACTACCGATGCTTTCCAAGAGATAGCTGAAGAGAATGACACCAGTTTGATGGAAGCAATCCCAACCGAACCTGGACAGGAAGGAGAGTGTGTCAGAAGTGGAAGGCAGGGGTCAAGCAGTGGAGATGGACAATATGTTGAGGAGCTTCAGTCCACATTCCTGGAGGATATACTTTCTGCCCCTCAAGAGGACAATACTCCAGCACCTGACACGGAACACCCAGTCCCCCTGAGATGGTCTACAAGAGAAAGACAGCCAAGATATATGTTCACTTACCCGACTCTGGGTCAACCAGTGTACCAGTGCCCCATTGTGAATGCAGTTGGAACCCAACCAATGCAGTGTATGTACCAGTGTCTCTCCTCCCCTTACTTCCATCCTATCCAACCACCACCCTTTAGCCCTTACTCTTACCTACCTGTTATGTATCCAACACACTGTAGATAGAACATCTGGGAAAGATTGTTACATACCTGTAACACACAGACGTCATACACTGCATACTCACCTGGAGCGACCTGCAACACACAACACTACATATTTTTGTTTTGCAATGTTTTGAAAAAGAATTATGTTCAGTCAAGTTATTTTGGGGACTAAGTGTCAGGGGCCACCTTTGTTTGTTGGGGAGTGTGTGATATACCATAAAATGGGAGAATTTAATTATCACTCCAGACCAAAATTACCCTGTTAATATAAAAAAAAAAGTAACCAAGGTTCGGGCAACGTCTCACCAGGAGACCGGAAGTGAGGAGCCCTGCCCCTTGCTCTTCAGACCGAGTTTGGGGAAGAAGACGGCGGTTGTCCTTTTTTTCTATCACTGACGCTGTTCGTCTTTACAGGCTCTCCTTCAAGATCAAAGGGGAAGCAGAAATTCACCGCAAGAAGAAAAGGAAAAACAAAAAAAACAAATAAAACATCATTTGTTACAACTGTCCATCATATGCTGAGACGTGTAACAAATGCACTTAAAAAGGGGGAACTCTCAAATTCCTGGTCCGAGGCCACCATTTCAGTTATTCATAAGGAAGGGAAAGACGCAACAATCTGTGAAGGATACAGACCAATTAGTTTGTTATGCACAGATCTAAAACTGCTGACCAGTATCTTTGCTAAGAGAATACAAAAACATATCAAAAAACTAATTCACCCGGACCAGACGGGATTTATGCCAAACCGACGTAGTGCTAATAATATAAGGAGAACCTTGAATGATCAAGAATCAGGAATCTATACTAATTAGTTTTGATGCACAAAAAGCATTTAATACAGTTCGCTGGCACTTTTTACATAACACTCTATTGGCTATGGGCTTTCATCCACAATTTGTGGAATGGATAAAAATCATATACACAAATCCTAAATCACGAGTTAGGGTTAATGGATATTGCTCCGACTTCTTTATGCTTGAAAGAGGGGTCCGCCAAGAAGACTGTCTTAGTCCCTTACTTTTCGCAATAAACATCGAACCCCTAGCAGCAGCTATTAGAATGAATAAGGATATTAAAGGCATTAGAGGCAAAAATACTACTGAACATAAGATTTCACTTTTTGCTGATGATGTTTTGACTTATATAAGTGACCCGGTGACGTCCGTTCCCTCACTCATGGAGACTATATAAGAGTATGGTAAACTTTCGGGCTACCAAATCAACCAATCCAAATCTGAAACAATGGTAATACACGGCCACTTGCCAACAAATTTAACAGATCGATTCAAATTTAAAATATCCAACCAGGGATTCAGATACTTAGGAATTTTCATAACTCCTCAAGTAACACAACTTTTTAAAGCTAATTATGGAAAACTAATGGACGAGATCAAGACAGATATTTTGAGATGGAACATTCTACCTCTATCGCTTGTAGGAAGAATTGAAACCATTAAAATGAACATTCTTCCAAGACTCCTCTTTCTTTTTCAAACCTTGCCTATGTAGTGGTATAGAAATGCACCTAATTCCACACAGGTGGTTGTCAGGTGAGAAGTTCCGGTTGTTAAGGTGGGCGTGGTATATAAGGAGCTGCGGCGTTCATTCAGGATGTGTCGTCTTTGCTCTTCCACTGTGTGGCTTGCATCCTGTGGATTCTGGCAGCGGAAAGTAACAATCTCTGGCTGGCTGGTGCGTGCTACACTAAGATCCTGGTGGTAGGTGTTCTCTCTCCCTGCACTTCAGCTGATCTTGGCCAGAAAATCTAAATTGAATTGTGATTATAGGTAAAGCGCCGCTGCGCTCCTTCTCTTCCTCCTTCTGCGAGTGTGTGTGTGCGCGTGTTTGGATCGGCAGGTAGGAAACTAACGCTCATCTAAGCAATAGTTTGTTAGTTTTATTTAAAATGGTGGCTAATTAATTTTTCCTAGGTCCCCCCACAGTTGGACCATTGCTGCTCTGTTCTGCTCGGATCTACTCTGCTTTGCTCTGTCTGCGTTCGTTTCCCGGATCTGTCAGTCGGCGTTCGTTTTCCCGGACTTCCATCTCAGTCGTTTTTAAAGTTGGACTGCGGCGGTATTATCCGCCTCCATCGAAGCGGTGTTTGGGGTGTGGCATCGGCGCACCCCTTTCACCTCCTGTTGTGGCATGACAAGCGGGCCACGCATGGTCCTGATGTTTTAACTTGCATTGGCTATTGTTAATTTCTATTACTTTACTTATTTTGCTTACGGCCCTTTTTGTCTTTTATTTAGTTGGGCTGATATTGTTTTTTTCTAATTAGGTTTAAGATTGTTATCTTGGTTAACTGTTTTTCTTTTGTTGTTTTGCAGTTGCTGAGGTCCGGTGGCGGTGTTGGTGTGGTGACGGTGTCTTCCTCTTCTGCGTGCTGTGATTCTTGAGTTTGGGTTGTCTCACTGCGTCTGGTGTGTCAAAGGGTTTTTTTGTTTGTTTGCTGTGTTTGGTGGATTCCGTCCCTATAGCGCCCCCTCTGGCCGGTAACTTCAGCTACTGCACTTACTTTGATTTTCTTTGTTTTCCTTTGTGTCCCATTCGTAAAAAGAAACTGGTTTTAAAAAGTGTTTTAAAAAGAGCTTAATAAATGGTTGTTTTATAAATTTGAAACTGTCTCAGATGTGCTAAATTCATGCATAACTGAACCTGTGTGCCTTAAACCAAAAGAAATATTCTCTGGGTGAAATTCCCAGGGTGGCGTTGTTGTGCAACCTATTAAAACTAAAAGTTCACCAAATCTGAGTTTCCGTCTAGTATCGCCACACCTATAAAAGTACCGATATCCATATTTAATATACTAAATAAATGGCTCTCAAAATTTATTTGGCAAAACAAACGCCCAAGAATTAGACTGAAAATTTTAATGTGTCCAAAAGAGCTTGGGGGATTAAATATACCAAATCTTAAAAAATACTATTGCAGAAAACTTGCTAAGCCCAGTGGTCAGGATGCCGAGGCGGTCCACCGGCGGTCCACCGTTTTTCTGTATTAAAAGATGTTAAGTAGACAATAAAAGTAAAAATATCACTGGGTAATTATATATTATGGGAAAACATCGTCAGTGAATTGCTGTATAAACCCACAACTAGCCTTAAAAACAACTAATCAAAAAGTACAATTAAAATAAATATCAATTATGTTTACTTCTGTTAAATCCAAATTAAGTCAGCGGCTCCATCAGGCCCCTCAGAGCTTCAGGGGCCCCATGAATGCTAATATTTTAACATAGACCACAGATATATAAATGCAACATTTGTTTACTGAGATCATCATTGCTGCTAAATTTGACGTAATGGTTTCAGCATATATAAATTAAAATACTTTAAATTATTTAACATTTATATGTAAGATTTTAAGGAGCTGGCAAGTTTACTTTGTAGAAGTTCAAAGAACAATTTTCATAGTCGGTGTGCTATGGTGGCGCAGGGGTTAAGCACAACCCACATATGGAGGCCTTAGTCCCCAATGCAGGTGTCACAGGTTCAACTCCCAGCCTTGGCAACCTTTACTGCATGTCTTCCCTCTTCTCTCATTACCCACTTTCCTGTCAATTAACTATCAAATAAAGGCCACTAGAGCCAAACAATATATAAAAAAAGAAACCACAATATTTTGTTTTGTTTTTTACCACAGTCAGATTACCACAATCTGACTGTGGTAACAAAGTCAGATTGGTTTGTTACCACAGCAACAATCTGATGTTGTGAGTTTAATCTTTGAGTTTCAGCTGTTTGTTCACAAATACAAATTAGTAAGTTGCAGTTATAATTTATTGCTTTTTAGGTTTGCCAGTTAAACTACTCCCCCTGTCCTAGATTTCACTAAATCTAACACAGAAGCTGTTAGAGGTGCTGATGTTTTTAGCAACAAAAGGGGCCCCAAAGTCATATTCTGCTCCAGGCCTCATACAGCCTTGGACAGGCCCTGCATGATGTGGTAATCCGCTGCACTACAGAGATGAGCAACAAATGGGAGATTTAATTCAATGCTGCTAATGTGACTCTAGAAGCTCTTTCATTTCGTGTCTGTTCAGTTTTTAATCATCACAGAAACTATTTTGGTTGGTCGAGTTTCTGGACGAGTTTTTCAGATCTCCGGTGGCCGCGCGCATTAACTCTGACTGACTAAATGGACAAAGCATTTGATACGGTTTGGTGCTTAATGTAACCGGAAAAATAATACTAGTAATAATAATAAAATAATATAAAATCAGCGTGATGCGTGACTGCAAGGAGAGCGAAAGCTCCTCACCGGGTTAAACCTGCACGATGAGTGATTAGCGCTGGGTCGTTAACCACTAATGCAGCGGCTAACCGGGAACACAGACCTAAACTTTACAGGGAAGACAGGGCCAAACGCTGGGCAGCGTGTTGAGATGTAAACGCAGCATAATGTTTTGTTCACAAATATACATCATTCTCACCTCAAAGCACCTCTGTAAGCGCAACAAGTTATTCCTGCGGTTCACATAGAGCTGCGCAACCAGAGCTAATCAGAGCTAACGCGGTGGGTTTAAACTCTTACCTTAATCAATAACTCCTCAGAACTAATTATAATTCTTCACAGGGGGTTGATGTAAATATCTATAGCGGTCAGCCTGTGTCCAGTTCGAGTGAAAGGAGGAGCGTGGGATCCGCGCTGAGGTTAACTTTAGACATCCAGCTGCTGCAGCGCGCGAGGCAACGCGAAGAGGCCAGCGGTGTGATTGGTCCGGCTTTAAATGCATAAACTATAAACATATCTTCTATAAACATATATTTTAGGAATACCTCTGCTCTGATAGTGAAACGCTCGGAGCAACAGAAACACTTGCAATCCGGCTTAAAAAAAGGTAATTTATTTTATTTTATTTTATTTTATTTTCCTTAAAAACAAAACAAACAAAAAAAAAACAAGAAAGGTTTATAATACACTGGGGGAAACCCTGTATTGGGCTGCCCAAACCAGATCGTTATTAGCATGGATGCGCCAAGATGAAGATCCAATTTGGTACAGGATGGAACAAGGTGATTGCCAAGACATATTCCTTGATACTATCCCATTTGTTAACCAAAACACATGGCCAAAAAATAAAATTAATAATGAGTGGGTTAAGTTCACCCTGTTGACATGGGCAAAGATCAAAAAGATGCTAAATCTACCTAACTCCTTCTCTAGAGTTATACGAATCAACCATAACTCAGAATTTCCTCCTACATCTGGATTACATAACTGGGTTGAAAAAGGATTAACTTTAGTAGATCAAATGTTTGAAAATGGAAATCTAATGTCCTTTCAACAACTTCAACAAAAATACAATCTTCCAACCCACGACTTTTATAAATACCTACAAATGAGACACTACCTACATAAACATAAGGAATGGAGAGCCTTACAGGTACCTCCCTCTAGTTTGGAGCATTTTTTACTTTCGGTGATGAAAGGAAATATCACTACCAGATTTATATCCCATATTTAGGAAACCATAGCTGATACAAAAGATATTAAAGGGAAATGGGAGTTAGAAATGAATGTCGTAATCAAAGATGAGGACTGGGAGGAGATGTTTTGAGAGGGACATAAAATATCAAATAGCCCAACATTAAGAGAATTTGAATGGAAAATTAAAATGAGATTCTTCAGAACTCCTTTTCTCACATCTAGACTTGGCCGCACCTCAGACAAATGTTGGAGGGGTTGTGGACTGATTGAAGATTTTACCCATATATTTTGGGACTGTCCAAAAATAACAACCTATTGGAAAGGAATACAAAATGAAATTATAACATGTTTGGGTATTACAATGCCCCTCGAACCATCTTTAATAATACTAGGTATATTCCAGAATATAATTGAAGATCACAGTAAGTTTTATATCTTAAAAATTTTACTTGTTCTTGCAAAGAAAATGATCACAGTGTCATGGCTGAAACCTCAGCCCCCAACAGTCTCTCAGTGGAAGAATAGAGTGAGGGAGGTGTACTACATGGAACAAATCACAGCAAAACTACAGATGAAAAATGACATCTTAGAAAAATTGTCTCCAATCCAAACACTCATTTCAAACCACAGCTAATGGAAATTATGATTGATAAATAGGAGATTTTCACATGTATTTGCCTCCTTTTTATTATTTTCTTTTTCTTCTGACTATGGACAAACAAAGCCTCTTATGGAGCACAATCTGTGAAGTTATATATGCAGTTTGTAAAATGTGTTATATGTTTGATGTGACTTGCAATGAAAAATTTTAATAAAAAGTTCGGGGAAAAAAACATAAATAACTGATCAGTTATTTACTGTTATGGTCTGTAAGATATATTTATTCTCAGTATTAGATGTGGTCTCAACAAACCCATGGCACTTCAACAATATTATTTTACCTTTTATCTGGAAATAGTGTCTGTTTATTCTTGCCATACAGTCTCTGTATTAATTATTGCTCGAAAGGTCTTGTTATATCAGTTTATTTCTGCTGTGTGGAGTTTGTGGATTCCTGGATTATCGACAAATTTGTGACAGACTTGGCTGAACTAGTGAACACTCAGACTGTTGGTGTGGACAGAGACGCAAGTTGGATGTGAGTCTTGCTGAGACTCGCAGCCCAGCTGAGGACTCTAAAACTCACTAACGGGATGGAGTCGATCTTGGAGAAGTTGCTGGTTTCGGCTCACTGGAACGACCAAACTAATGTGGATAATTGGGAACTGAGATGTATCGGAGAGACTTTAGGGAAGATTGAAATTTATAATCTTCCCGACCTAAGACATTCTGTATCTGAATTGGCTTTCCCCATGTTGCCTTGGAAGGGCACACTCTTCCCTCCTCACCCCCTCCTGTTATCCATGTAGCTGTGGAACTGAACACTCCCAAGGACATTCCTAGATAACAACACCTGTATCGGACTTCTGTCGGGAGGCTGAGCAACGTAGTTTCATGGCCCTGTGATGTCACCGCCTTCACTCATGTTTTGCCCTTTGCTTTGTCTGAATGTTGCCATTTGCCCTAATGTGTCCTTTCTTCTTTTTTTGTTTTAGTTTGATAGGAACGGTGGAGTATTCCCTATTTAAACCAGAAAAGGATTATTTTAGTTTATTAGTAATATCAGAAATTGTGGAGTGCGTACTATTTAGCTCAATATTATACAGTCCAGAAATGGAATTAGAATTAGAATAACTACGAACTTAGAATCCAGAAATACTTAACAGGAAAAGTTACTACTTAATTGGGGCCTGCCCATAGCAATGCATAGGGAGAGCCCATGCATTGCATGGTAGGCACCTATTGTTCTACACCCAATAAGCGGTCTCTTTATTAATTTATTTTTCTCACGTCACTGTTAATGCGGCTTGTACCGCTCCATGCACCCCCACAAATGTAGTATCAAAAAATGCGGCTCGATCAAGGGAGGGGAGCTATTACTTCTGGTGGGATTCGGAGTTACCATGGCAACATAAATTGTGAAAACGACCCCCAAAAACCCCATTCAAGTCAATGGAGCGAGGGGACAGAAAATCCTAAAAAGACACTATTTTCGCCAGGAACCTTGGGCCCCATGACAAAAAAAATTAGATTGGGCCACCCCACACCCCACACAGCTGCTGTTACAATTTCTTGAGTCTATCTGACCTATCACAAGCGTCACAATTTTAAAGGCTTGCAACTGCCTTGCTTTACATCCAACAGTCCACATACAGAATGCAAGTAGGTTGCTTACATTTTTTCTATTAGTTTTGTATTACTAAAATGTTTCTCCCCACGAGCAACAGTCATAGGCAACATGCAAAATATATGAGCTAAAAAAGAAAATGAAGGGAAAGGAGCCAGGTGGGCAAAGTTTCAGTCAGGTAAAGTGATAAAAGGTAATGGGACGAGGGTGAGGAGTAGGACAGCTTCTCTCCTATTGGTCAACATCAAGATCCAAGCACTGTGTGTTGAGGGAGTCTGTGTCAAAGATGTTGAGAGAAACCAATAGATTAGTAGAGCTGGAGGACAATAAGTTCTGCTAAATGTAATCTAATACTAATATTCTACTAATATCCCTCCTTCCTCTGATGAATGGGGAATACTAGAGGAAAAAAATAAATCGAGTATCTCCAGTAGCAGTCATTGTTACAATCAATGTGAATGGCAGGACAGGGTCCTTCACATTCCAGGGGAATAAAGGTTGTCATTGCTGAGCTGAAACTTGTTGCTCTGCTGTTAATTTGAATCAGTCCTCTTCCTTTAACACATTCAAAAATCTAATGATCAAACAAAACAGGTAAAAAAAACAAACAGATGCAGAAATCTTAGGACAGAATGGAGCAACACTCTGATAACATTCTGTAATCCATTTAGGTTGTTGGCTTTTCAAATGTTGTCACCTGTTAAACAGCAAACTACATGTTTTTCCCCTTACATAGGATAAAATGTCTGTCTTTTATTTCCAAAGATTTAAATTCACAGTATTGGAGAAATGAGAGCTTGTAGGTCCCATAATCACACAGAGTGGCCCCAAAGTCCAGACATTAATCACTATAAGCAGCCATGACAGCAAAATCAAAGACTTGGCCCCTATAGCTCAGCTCTTTCCTTTGCTGGCCCCAGTGGACCCCAGATGCTTCAGCTTACTAACTGTAGACTCCAATATCATGTAGGAAGAAAAAGACAAAGAGGTGTCACACAGCAGCAGATTCTGGGATTTAAGAACCCCATTCATCTTTGTCGACTGTACATGATCCAGCACCTGTGCCATTATTAAATGGTGATACATACTGCTCTGCCTGACTACACGCACACACATAGAGTTTTATGAACTATTAGGATGCATGTCAAAAATAGAACAAATGAGTACGTGACTTTCCAAAATTTCTAGAGGCCTGAGAATCAAAAGCTTTTTGTGTATTGCTTCCAGCAAAACATTAATCTATAGAGATTTTAGCCATGCCTACATTTTGGTAATTTTTATGCAATATATGTGGACATTGTCTGGTTTATGTGACTTATTAGTGCAATAACCTCACACAGTTATTTCAGATCTTAGTGAATTGAGACCCAATACACAGTATTTTCCAGTGTGAGTGACTTATAAAGACTAGATAACTGTCAGTATTTGTAACAGGCCTTGTGACGGAGGAGCCGTCACGAGCCGGGACTTAATTACGAGTCCGTGTCAACATGCGAGCACGCCCACACACACCTGCGTAGAAACGTACACAATCGCTAACTTACTTTTGATGCAGCTTAAACTGACGCGGTTTGTCGTGGGTGCACACGCAGTGTTCCTGCTTCAGTTAGCATATCCATCCTAACCTGTTTTCAGTTCCAAGCATTTTCCTGGTTTTGTTTTCAAGCAGGGCTGCACAGTGGCGCAGTTGGCAGAGCTGTTGCCTTGCAGCAAGAAGGTTCTGGGTTCGATTCCTGGCCCCGGTCTTTCTGCATGGAGTCTCCATGTTCTCCCTGTGCATGCGTGGGTTTTCTCCAGGTACTCCGGTTTCCTCCCACAGTCCAAAAACATGACTAAACATGACTGTCAGGTTAATTGGTCTCTCCAAATTGCACCTAGGTGTGAGTGTGTGTGTGCATGGTTGTGTGTCCTGTGTGTCTCTGTGTTGCCCTGTGACAGACTGGTGACCTGTCCAGGGTGACCCCGCCTCTCACCCGGAACGTTAGCTGGAGAGGCACCAGCAACCCTCCCGACTCCACTGAGGGACAAGGGTGTAAGAAAATGGATGGATGTTTTCAAGCAGGGTTATTTCCCGATTGTGGCGCGCCAGGAGGGAGTCATCTGATGACGTAAATGACGTCATCAGAACGTACTGAGTGTTTTCTATTAAATTGAGTATTGTACTTTTGATTATAAGTTTGTTTAATAACTTTTTTTATTATTATTTTGTATCCTTTAAGAGTTCATTTGCGTTAGAAGTAATTGTTTTGTTTTGCTTGTTTGGTCTTTCTGTGGGCGGAGCCTATGGCTTTAAAAGTAGGGCTCTGCGCCACAGCGAGGCAGTTTGTGGCTTGACTCCTGAGAAGTCACATGGAAGGTGATGGACTTTTACATGGAAGGTACTGATGTTTGTCTGTTTTTAAACCTGCCTTGGACGTCCTTGTATATATTTTGCCCCTGCTGTCTCTGTTCACTTGGAGAAGAGCTAAATAAATTTCACTAAAGTGATCTCTGGCCTTGGGCAGTCATTTTTTGTTTGTCCAAGTCATAAGAGAACCCCGTCATAGGCCTGTTTGAAATATGTGCATAATAAGCATAGGTGGGAATTCATCACACTCATCTGCAAATCATGTTCTTGTTATTACAAGACAGTAAAACTAAGCAGTTCAAAGGCTTTAAAGAGACATAGTCAAATAATATGGTAATTCTGTTTAATTGTATAGCATTTATGAATTTTGCAGATGGCATTCATGTGGAAAGAAAAAAAAACAACACTGACTTGATTTTTTTTTTTTTTTAATTGCTGGCAAGAAATGTAAACTGAAATGATGTGATTTCTTGAACATTGTACTAAACATTAATGAATTAAATAAAATAAATACTTCCACTATGAAACAAAAAAATATGTTTAGATGGTTGTGTCATATTTAATCTCAAATTATACTTATGGTTCCCATTACGGAGGATTTGTTGATAAAATCCCCCCAAAAACGAACAAGTTTAACACTTAGTTGATAATTAACAGTTTTTCCCCATGCTATTCTTTTATGTAAGACTAAGCGAATAGTCTGAATTTCTATTGAACAATATTTTCTGACAGAAATTAGAGCAGATTTTGTAAATAAACCACCTTGTGTTTATGATTTGCATAAACACAAAATCAAATGTGACAAAACAGAGCCTAACAAAAGCAGAATGAAAATAAAATTTCCTATCACTGATAAAATTGCACCTTTGTGAATTTTAGAATTCAATAGTTCTATTTATTTGTTGTCCTTTTTAATGGCAAAGGTAATTTTATTTATATAGCACATTTTCAGCAACAAGGCAATACAAAGTGCTTTACAAGACTTAAAAGGAAATGCAAACAAAATAACAAACCAAAAGAGGAAAAGAAGAAAAAGCTAATGTTGATCCAAAGTAAATAAACTAGATACTCTTATTCATGGTTGGTATATAAGTGTAAGTAAGTATCCTCTGGTCTAATTCCTTTTCTGGGCTGCAATAATAGGAGTCTCTCTGCATCTAATAGTGAGTACTCTACAGTTTCTAAAACAGTGTTTCTCAACCTTTTTTGGGCCAGCGCCCCCCCCAGCCTTTATCCAGGTCCCTCACTGCCCCCCACCACAGAATTTGCAGGCTACTTTGCACTGACTATTATTTTATTATTAATATTACTATCACTATTGTAGATGTTTTGATTTTTATGCTTGTTTCTGTATTTATCATCAAATATAATTTCTCAAAGAAATTATTTTCACAGGTGTCTACAAAAAATGCAATGAATGAACATTCAAGTTAAAAGTAAGCATCGTCCACAGCTGACCTCATCCACTCCTCCATCCCTCCTTTCCTACTTGTCCCTCATCCGTTCCCTCACCCCTTCCCTTCTCCCCTCACCCTTAAATAATAAAACTTTAATAAATCGCTAAATCTTTATCTTGTGTCGTGGTCCTTGCTAGTCAATGTTTCATAGTCTCCACTCTGTTTCAGCTCTTCTTTAGTCCAACTGTAGTTTTTACCTTCATTGGTAACACCAATGCCAATGCTGCCATAAGATTACAGGCTAGAAAGAAGTTTGCCTGGAAAGTGTTGACAGTGAGGAATTTTTACATCTTTATGGCCATCTTAATTTTTAGCAGTCTAGTGAATGTGCATCACAGATCAGACAACTGGAAAAAGGCATTGCCATATAATTTCCCCTTCACTGTTGATAATATGGCACAAAATCATTTTGAAGCCGTCTTTTGGTCACTTCATCTCAGAAGCCCTGGAGAAGATTAAGATATTGAGGAAGAACACTGTAGACAATGACAGGCTTTTCAAAATGTACACTGAGATTGTGATCGCCTCCCAGAACCACTTCCAGCCGCATCCGATGACATCCAAGAACCATCATATCATGAAGCAGTATCAAAAGAACAAGCCTACAAAGTGGGGTTACAAGCTTTTTGTGCTGGCAGACTACATCACAAGTTATACCTGGAATTTTTTTGTCTACACTGGAAAAAGTGCCTCCACCATAGGCGAACCTTGGGATACTCTTTGGTGATGGACCTCTTTCCATTCTCTTCTGTTGGTGAAGGATACACACATTTTTTTAAACAGTATTTTAACCAGCCCCATGCCCCAAGTTCTGAGTGTCAGAAATATTGACTGTTGTGGAACAATAAGAAAAAAACATATTGGTTTTCCCCAAGCTGACAAGAGGGAACCTGCTGTTTGTGAAGTGGATGGGCATACATGAGGTAACCATGTGCTCCACAGTCCACGCAGCCTCCAGTGGAAAAAGTATCCAGCAGAGGGTAAAAAGTGCTGGTGTGTGGCAGAGCAAAACATACCAGCTCCTGATCTTGTTATTGATTACAACAAAACATCAAGGATTACAAAAACTTTTTTCTCGTAACCCTTTGGTTAAGAGAAAAACCAAAGGGTTTTCTGCCGGACTATTTTTGAGAAGTTTTCTTGAAAATAGTGTGCCCAAAATGAATTGAATGTATCTCTGTAACTATAGAGTTTATTTGAATTGTTATGGTATGGCGGCACACAGAAGTGCAGCAGCTTCTCGAGCTCCCCAGATTAAGCCCTATTCTAACATCTGTGAGGCTACTTTTGGAAAGAGTTCAGCGACAACTTCACAGCTGAAGTACAGCTTGGCTGAACCAATGGCTGAGGCTGAAATCCGCACTTGGTGGACAGCGGCTCCTCAGGACAACGGTCTGGCGCAGCAGGGTGCAATAAATAAAATTAAATTACTTTTTTATTCATTTGTGACACAGAAAACAATCTGTGTTTTCTGTGTAGTTATTTTTGAGGTTTTCTGTGTTTATTTAGTCCTGTTGCCACGTGACAGGAGAAACCTGAAATCAAACCTACAACCTTCTGATCACAAAATAAGTACTCTACCCACAGAACCACTGTCACTTAACATTGTAGTGCATTTTAACCTAAACAATATGAGGACAACACAACTAAAACCCTGTTGAATCTCTCCTACCTTCAAACGTTTTCTATTGTCAAAGAAAGTTCTGAACCCCACCTTAATGTAAATAGATCAACTTCATAAAGAATTACCGTAATTGCTGTAAACCCTTCAGCTGGAGATCAGATGGACAAAAAACATATTTAAAACTACAAAAGATGTAAAACTGAATGATAGTTTAAAATTCAAATGAGACATTTATTGTGTTTGATGTTTATTTGGAACTAGAAATGCACAATGACCTGTTGGAAGGATGAAGTGGGTGATCCCTCTCATTTCTGGCTCTTCTGAAAGATGAGTATAGAAAAATAGTGTAGAAAGACTTAGCTTAGCATAGCATAGCCTATCTGCAATACATAGAAATCTTGCCAGTATGAAGGTTTTATCTGATCTTGATTGTACACTATTTAATCAAAGGGTAACTTAAAGAGCTTGCCAAGGAGCCTGTCCGTAGTTATAGGTTGTTTCACTCCCTGCTTGGATGTGTTCAATCGTCCCAACCAAGCAAAGATGAGGTTTACCCTGGACAGTCAGGTTTTTCATTTCAGTGTGGGGATTTATGGGTAATATTAACCAACCAGCCACAAGTCATCTTTATGGGAGGCATCAATGCTAAATTTTAAGATGGAGAAATAACTATGTGTTATTCACTAAAACCACAATGAACAAATGATGTTATAGAGCATTACTTACCATCACGTATCACTGTTCCACTCAAAATCAAACAGGAATGCATTTTCCTTCTCAGTGTACTTTTTCTGTCCCACTAGTGCTCAGCAACAAAGGATCCCTTTTTGATTGGTGCACAAGCATCCAAATCACTAATTTCCAAAACAGATACAAAATAGATGAAGATGGAACTTTTAAAACGGTGAGAAAATTATATTTTTTCAATATCTATTCAATGTTCAAGCAGTAAACCCAGGGAATCAATTTTAATATAGCTTTAAAGTCACTGATCCAATGAGCCCTCAGACAAGGCTTGTCACCTCCAGATAAAATAAACTGAATAGCCTCACCTTCAGGACTAAGTCTGGCTCTTCATTTTGGACATGCTTATGCTATGATCAGTTAGTCCTTCACCTGCCAACATCTGCGGGTGAAATGATGAGCCAGCAGAAAAAATATTAAAACAGATCAACAGACTCAAATAGAATTTACAAAAAGAGTCATTTCCTGTCATAACTTACAACTTGTCTGATAATTTTATCTGATAATTTGGCCAACTACTGTGATTAATTAAAATACTTTGCTTAATCTTAACCAACCAAAGTAGCAGCAAAGCATTGGGATGGATAAATACTGCTGTTCCATCATTGCGTCATTGGTTTCCACTTAGGAGTGGACGATGTAGCCAAAACATTATATCAGAATATCATTTTGGAATACCTCCATAACGACATCACAGACGATATTCCACGTTTTTGTTTTTTCTTTTCTTTTTTGGGGGGGAGGGATATATATACTTTTCATTATGAAGTCATTTCAATCTGTAGAGACTCACAGAGTGAAACAGCAGTTAGACAATTTTATTGGACCGAGAATTTGGTGCTTGGACACCGGCAGAAGATGTGCATGCCGAGAATTACCGCGAGCTTGGATGATCGGCTCGAACAAAGCTGAGGTAGGTCTTCCCCTGGGCCCGGTCACTGGTGGTGGAGCGGGGCTTGGAGAGAGGAGTCTTGATGGGACCTGGAGGCGTCCAGGAGACTGATGGTGGAGACGGGGGTAGGTTGAAGCACAGCTGAATCGGGTGGATCTGTGGTTGCTTCGCCTTTTAAAGGAGCTCTTGCACGTGTTTGGATCGAGGTGGAGCGGTGGCGTGTCCTGGTTGGCTGGGGCGAAGGCATGGTGATATGTCATGCCGATGTGAAGTCTTACAGGTTGAATTTACACCTAGGACTTCATGTATATGCACAAAATATACAAAATCTCACAATGTTTGATGCATCAAAGAAAATACAAAATAGATCAATAGAAATGTAAACTAATAATTACAACAGTCTGAAATAAACTGCCAAAAGTAAATAGAAATACTTAAATATACAAATTGTGATTGCCCCCCATGTTTTTTAAAGCAATCATCATGTGTAAAACTAAGATTCTTGTTTAATATTTTTAAAAGGAGATATTCCTTTTAAAAATGCTGAACACCAAAAACCCTGCAAACAGTGAAAGCTGGTGTTCACTTCCTAATGACCAGAAACTTTGTTCATTTGCATTTCTTCCCACAGACTTTTCCAATGAAGTAATGACCGTCATTGTTTTGATTTTTAGCTTTCATGTCGCCCCCTTACCTCCCCTCCACACAGCGCCGTCTCTTTACCAACATTGAGAAGAGTTTGTTTAATATTTTCTTAAAGGAATATCTGCTTCGGGACACGGAGCAATAAGCACCTTCAACTCTCACCTCCACTGATTTATTTGAATGACTATGAGCTAGCAGATGTGACTAGCTGCAGCTGCATGGCTTTATCTCTATGTTTCTTTGTTGTATCCTTGTCGCCAATAGCTGATAACTCTGTGAAATTTAGTCCAGACTGTAAACCAGCTGACCAGCTTCTTCTTTGTTTTTATGGTTTATCAGCCATGTTTGCCTTATCAGCCATGTTTGCCTTCACCTTTACAACTTTAATATAGCTACAAAGGCATGGCGGGGTGACCTATTTACGTCATGAAGTTAGACGGCTGTCCTAAGCTCAACCCAAGGATCCCAACCATGCTACAGTAGACTTGGAGGACAGACGTTTCCCCTGCTAAATCTTGCTAATAAAATATTAAAATTCAGATTAGTGTTGTGGACAGTTAAATTAATTGAGTCAAGTAAAATCAATGGTCAGGATTCTAGAAATTAGGGTGCTTCGGACGTTTCTTTGGTGTCTATAAAATAATGACCTTGGGACTCAAGCCGAGTCTCTAAAATCTATCCAGACTGTAACAAGTGCACGTTGTTGAAAGAGAGAGGGCCACCATTAACAGGAGCAGTTTTTGGAACTAAGCAGTTGCAGGGCTACTCAGCTGACTGTTACATTAACTGAAAAAGGTCGTAGCTTCTGGACCGGAGGTAGTCGGAGTCTGGACGCACCTCTCTCGCTGTCAGCTTAAACAGATTGTCCTCTATATACTCAGCTGGAGTAACACTCAGGAGTTGGAGGCATTCCGGACTCATTAGATGGAGAGCTGGTCAGTAGTCAGTCAGTGAGGAAGTATAAGCATATCTGGCTATTATACAATAACAGGCTCTGCAGCACAAACAAAAAACCCTCCAGTAAATAAATACTTAAAGCAAAAGACATGCAACACATTTTATTTACTTTCACTGCTCAATAGGAAGAAACACATTGACAATAAACAGTTCATTATTTCATTACTTTGGCTGAATTATGCCTTGGAAATCAAAACTAGCAAAACTGCTACATTGCTTTCATAGACTTAGCTCCTTTTTCTGTCGAAGGTAGACAATATTTCATTTATATTTAGCTCTTTAACTCTTACTTTAATAAGAAGTGTTTAAAACAGGAGGGAGCAGCTGAACGTTACCTCTAGCTGACAGCTCTGTATGGGAGCAGAGGGGTTACAAAAGCTGACGGTAAAAAAAAAAAACCAGAAAGTATGCGTTTATTTCTTATCTTCAACGTTGAGCCTTTAAAACCACAAAATAAAATCTGAATATTTTTCTAGAAAACTCTCATGCTGACCTTTATGTTTAAGTTATGATACTTCCCAGATATTAAATTTCTACATATTTATAGGTTCTCAGCCATCCAGGACATGAAAAATCCCCCATCAAAAATAAATGGGGCAACTTAAGTTAGAATTTAAATAACACATGACTTGTATTGAGAACCACTGCAATAAATCAATATTTATGAGGAATTTTATTAAGTGAAGTTACTTATTAAAACTTGTTTTTAGTCAGAGCCTTATGTTTTTGTAAAGGTGTAGCAGATATTAGATTGGTGACGCTGAACCAAACTCGTATCTAAGCAACATTTGGATCTTAGTTTGACTTCTATGGGTCTCAACAGGTTGTTTACTGAGAAAAACACTTTGGCTATTCATTGCTACTTACTAAGTCATTTCTGATGGTGCAGCTTGAACACAATAAAAAAAAAACATTTAAACCACATTTTACATTACATTTTACTACAACTTTGCCGACCCCTACAAAATTGCTCTTAAAAAATGTCCCTGTTTATGGTCCCCCCCAATAATGAGATGGGATTTACACCCTTGGTCTTTATTAATTTGTAAAATTTGTAATGCTCATTAGATCATGCACATTAGGGAAATAAGGCCTGTATTTGTGTGGTCTAGGTTTGTGCTATTTTATTGCGACATGCACACGGCACGCGTAATGTGTTAGGAAAGTGGTTGTACAGTGATAGTATTGTGCATACCCTGCGATAATATCTTGCAGGTGCCCCTGTTGGCAACAACTTAAACTTTGTCTACAGTTTAAGGCAGAGAAAAAGGGATATGTTATCATCTGTAATCAATTCCTTCAGTTTCTTTTAGTAAAATGGGATATTTAAATTCTCTCTAAATTCATTCTCACCTTACCTCTGAAACATGCCACAGAGTCAAACATCAAAAGTACTGTATGAGCCAATTTAAAAGGAAGTTCAGTTTATCTAACACTCTGATATTCATATATTTTCTCCATCAATTTTGAGACTTTGTAAAATAATTCCATACTGACAAATCCTACATATAAAGTTACAAGATTACCATCAAACTTCTTTGTGTTGAAAACTGTTAGCCAGTCACCTAGCCTTTGGCTAAGTGGCGACGTGTTTGCCCAATCAAAGTCATCATTACTGAATTTAGGACCAACCAGAAAGTTGTGTAATAGCAAAATTTATATCAAATGCAAAAGAATGTGGAACACCTCAAGATGTATTCCTCTGCATAATTAATTTGATAGTTGTAAATATCAAAATATAAAATCCACATGTAGAAACTAACTAACTTAAATTTTTTCAGATTTTCTTCTGAAATTGAAGAATATTCTAAAGAAAACAGTGCACATGTACAGCGCTGGAAAACATTATAAGACAACTGCACTGAACCCCATTGAAAACCTCATGGTTATTTCACCCAATTTTGATTTCTTTACTATTCCTGAGTTAAATCAATAGCATTGTTGTTTCTAAATGAACATGAACTTGTTTTCTTTGTATTATTTAAGGTCTGAAAGCACTACATCTTTTTTTTTATTTTGACCATTTTTTGTTCATAGAATATAAAAACAATGTTCATTTTACTCAAACATATACCTATTAAAAGTAAAACCAGATAAATTGATCACTTTAAGTGGTCTCTTAATTTTGTCCAGAATTGTATATACATGTACTTCAAGTATGTGCGTATATCCACATACTTGAAGTATGTGTATATACACTATTTAACATTTTCTACAAATTCAGAGGACAGTCTGGAGAGTCATGGAAAAGTCTTTTTTTTTTCTTTTTTTTTAAATACCAGTGGGAACCCAGAAAATTAGGGATGGAAAAAAACATCTACAGGAAGAAAGATGGGGACCAGTTGCAGCACAGCAACATTATTCACCCCTACACTTCAGAGAACTTCATCTCATAGCCCCTCTTCTCCACCACTGTCTTGTCCATTTCAACACATCAGGTGAGGAATGAGCTATGGAAGATCAAGGTGTGAAAGGCTACAAGTCCAGATGGCACAAGCCTCAGGCCCCTGAAGTGCTGCACACATCAAATGTGGCATCCTGGGATACATGTTCAACCAGAGCCTGAAGCTGGGGAAAGTAGTTCATTAGTAGCTCCTGTGTGGTACCAATTGCAAAGACCAAACATCTAATGGACTTCAGCCAGTGGCTTGTAGCTGCAGACTCGTCCTCCTCAGCAGGTAGAATCTGTTCTGACCCTTTCTATAAGAAACATCAGTGTTGTGAGTCCACTCCAGTTTGTTGTCCAGGTGGACATCCAGGTATTTAAAAAAGCCTGCTATCTCAATACTTGCTCCCTGGACGTTCACTGATGTCACTGAGGTGGGTCTACACCTGCAGAAATCCACCACCAGCTCCTTGGATTTAGCAATGTTGATCAGAGGACTGGTACCAGTCCACAAAATCCTGAGTCCACTCTCTGTACTCCAAGTCGTCCTCACCTGTAATGAGGCCGACTATGGTAGAGTCATCAGAGAACTTCTGAAAGTGGCAGCATGGGACGTTGATAGAGAAGTCTGCAGTGGAGAGGGTGAAGAGAGCACAGAAATTCACAGTCACATAGAAAATATTTTGGGGGTAGATTCCTTTATATGTGTTATAATGTGTCTGGAATATAAATGAAAAAAGAACAGATAAAAAGAACAAAAGCTATTACGAGTTAATGCCTCAAAATTGAAAATATATGTCATTTAAGTACAAAGCTGACATGAAACAAAAACAGTTTAGTCTTTTAATGAAAAAAGTAAAATGCCCCTGAAATGAAGCAGAAGCATCCCTTTGTCACTGAGATACATCTGACTGGTCTCAGAACAAACTTCTAGATAAGTTTGTTCTTTCTTGATGAGCAGTGATCATAAGCAGTCTACTCACTGCTTATGATCGCATAAGCAGTGAGTAGACTGTGGTTAGCTGGCCTTTCAGCTGGGAGCTAATCACAAACATTTTACTCTACCAATTAGGTGTATTTAGAAACAGTTAACATGTAAGAAAAGCGCTAATGAGTCCACTGGGTTTAGACTCTCTGCCCTCTCTTTCTGTCCACAAGCAGGATAAACTGAAGTCCTAATTTGACAGATAAATATGAACTGCAGAAGTGTGACATTAAAACTTGAGAGAACAGACACAGCTGGCCTGTTGTTGCTGTTGTTTGAATGATCTCTCCTCTTCACTGCTGACCTAATGTAGCGATCATACAACGGTGAAGATGAAGCAAAAATCTGTTCACACACTTCAATCAACACTCAGATGTTTGGAACCTTTAGATAAATTGCCTGCACTAACCATTATTTTCACACATGAATGGTGGAGGATTTGGATAGCATATCATCAAGCAGAAAAATCATCAGCCAACATTAAACAGTTTTTATGCTCTGTTGTTAGGTACTGTTGACTCCAAGCAAGGCTGTTAGAAAAAATGGGTTTGAGGAATTGATTGGTTGAAAAAGCCTGTGTTAGAAAAACTTATTGCAAAATGTTATGTAGCGCAAACCTAATTGGTTATTAAAATGTACTCAACATTCCCTTTAAATTCTGCCATATGTAGCATAGCGGCATCAAAATGAAATAAAAAATGGCAAAAATTAAACAATTCAAACTAACTTTAGCATACATAAAACAGGTGTAAGAGCAACCATACAAAACAAATTAAACAACACAAAATAAAATAAAATTATCAACTCCTGTAATGTCAAAAGCCAGAGCAAAGAGACAAGTTTTAAGACGTGATAAAAAAAAAAAAAAACAGACATGGAAGAAGCCTGTCTAATTTGCAGTTACGGTTCATTCCACAATTTAGAAGATTCAATCAAAAAGGTACATTGTCCCACGTTGTAGGCTTTGGTAGGCAGGAGCAGCTTATCTGTAGCCATAGATGTGGGTAGTAACCAGCTACATTTATAGTTACTTTTCTCTGACATGATGAAGTATCATAAATTGAAATGTTATACAGTGGAAATAAATGGGATGTTTTTAATATGGAGCCAGGAGTGATGGGGAAGGAAGTGAGCCCAAAGCATTAGCCCTGAGGGACACCACAGAGAGAGAGCGGTTGACTAAAATACGTGGTTTCCAAGGCTCTAACACAGGAAGTTTGATCTGCTAGGTAAGATCTGTTCTGCAGTTTCTCAGGATCTTTTTGTTCTAACTAATAGGTTTGATACCCCGGTGAACGAGAGGGTAGCCTCCCTCCGCCTACGGGTGGGGGGATGGGTTCTGACTGTTGTCTGTGCTTAAGGGCCGAACAGCATTTCAGATTATCCACCCTTCTTGGAGTCCTTAGAGGGGGTACTGGAGAGCGCCCATCCTGGGGACTCCCTTGCTCTACTAGGGGACTTCAACACTCACGTGGGCAATGACAGTGAGACCCCAACCACCTGGAGAGGCGTGGTTGGGAGAAACGGCCCCCACGATCAAAACTCGAGTGGTGTTCTGTTGTTGGACTTCTGTGCTCGTCACGGATTGTCCGTCACGAACACCATGTTCAAACATAAGGGCGTCCATATGTGCACTTGGCACCAAGACACCCTTGGCCGCAGTTCGATGATTGACTTTGTCATCGTCTCATCGGATTTGCGGCCGTATGCCTGGACACTCGGGTGAAAAGAGGTGCGGAGCTGTCCACTGACCACTACCTGGTGGTGAGTTGGCTCCGGTGGTGGGGGAGGAAGCCGGTCAGACCTGGCAGTCTCAAACATGTAGTGAGGGTCTGCTCGGAACATCTGGCGGAGTCCCCTGTGAGACGGACCTTCAACTCTCATCTGCGGCAGAACTTCGAACACGTTCCGGGGGAGGTTGGGGACACTGAGTCTGAGTGGACCATGTTCTGTGCCTCCATTGCCGAGGCGGCCTATCGGAGCTGCGGCCGCAAGGTTGTTGGTGCCTGTCGCGGCGGCAACCATCGAACCCGTTGGTGGACACCTTCGGTGAGGGATGCTGTCAAGCTGAAGAAGGAATCCTATCGGGCCTTTTTGGCCTGTGGGACTCCAGAAGCAGCTGATGGGTACCGGCGGGCGAAACGGCATGCGGCTCGGGTTGTCGCTGAGGCAAAAACTCAGGCGTGGGAGGAGTTTGAGAGGCCATAGACAGACTTCCGTATGGCTTCGAGGCGATTCTGGTCCACCATCCGGCGTCTCAGGAGGGGAAGCAGTGCAGCACAACACTGTTTATAGTGGGGATGGTGCGCTGCTGACCTCAACTCGGGACGTTGTGGGCCGGTGGGGAATACTTCGAAGACCTCCTCAATCCCACCAACATGCCTTCTGTTGAGGAAGCTGAGCATGGGGACTCTGGGTTGGGCTCTCCAATCTCTGGGGACGAGGTCGCCGAGGTGGAAAAATAGCTCCTCGGTGGCAGGGCCCCGGGGTGGATGAGATCCGCCCGAGTTCCTTAAGGCTCTGGATGTTGCAGGGGTTGGCTCACGCGACTCTGCAATATCGCATGGACATCGGGGGCAGTTCCCCTGGATGGCAGACTGGGGTGGTGGTCCCCCTGTTTAAAAAGGGGGACCGGAGGGTGTGCTCCAATTACAGGGGGTCACACTCTTAAGCCTCCCTGGTAAGGTCTATTCAGGGGTCCTGGAGAGGAGGGTCCGTCGGATAGTCGAACCTCGATTCAGGAAGAGCAGTGTGGTTTTCGTCCTGGTCGTGGAACACTGGACCAGCTCTACACCCTCAGCAGGGTCCTGGAGGGTGCATGGAGTTCGCCCAACCAGTCTACATGGTTTTGTGGACTTGGAGAAGGCGTTCGACCGTGTCCCTCGGGGGGCCTGTGGGGGTACTCCGGGAGTATGGGGTACCGGGCCCTTTGATACGGGCTGTCAGGTCCCTGTATGACCGGTGTCAGAGTCTGGTCCGCATTGCCGGCGGTAAGTCGGGCTCGTTTCCGATGAGAGTTGGACTCCACCAAGGCTGCCCTTTGTCACCGATTCTGTTCATTACTTTTATGGACAGAATTTTTAGGCGCAGCCGAGGTGTTGAGGGGATCCGTTTTGGTGGCCTTAGGATCGCATCTCTGCTTTTTGTGGATGATGTGGTCCTGTTGGCTTCATCGGAAGGTGATCTGCAGCTCTCACTGGAGCGGTTCACGGCCGAGTGTGAAGCGGCCGGGATGAGGCTCAGTGCCTCCAATCCGAGGCCATGGTCTTGAGCCGGAAAAGGGTAGAGTGCCTTCTCCGGGTCAGGGGGGTCGTCCTGCCTCAAGTGGAGGAGTTTAAGTATCTGGGGATCTTGTTCACGAATGAGGGAAGAAGGGAGCGGGAGATTGAGAGGCGGATTGGGGCAGCGTCTGCCGTGAAGCGGGCACTGTACCGGTCCGTCGTGGTGAAGCGAGAGCTGAGCCAAAAAGCAAAGCTCTCGATTTACCGGTCGATCTACGTTCCCACCCTCATCTATGGTCATGAGCTTTGGGTCATGACCGAAAGAATGAGATCACGGATACAAGTGGCCAAAATGGGTTTCCTCTGCAGGGTGGCTGGGCTCTCCCTTAGAGATAGGGTGAGAAGCTCGGTCATCCGGGAGGGACTCAGAGTAGAGCCGCTGCTCCTCCACGTCGAGAGGAACCAGTTGAGGTGGCTCGGTCATCTGGTAAGGATGCCTCCTGGACGCCTCCCTGGTGAGGTGTTCCGGGCACGTCCCACCGGGAGGAGGCCTCGGGGAAGACCCAGGACACGCTGGAGGGACTATGTCTCTCGGCTGGCCTGGGAACGCCTTGGGGTTCCTCCGGAGGAGCTGGAAGAAGTGGCTGGGGAGAGGGAAGTCTGGGCCTCCCTTCTGAAGCCGCTGCCCCCGCGACCCGACCCCGGATAAGCGGAAGAAAATGGATGGATGGAATAACAACAAACACAGCCAGATTAATTTTATTACAGTCTGACTCTACTGTTGGGTCTTGATTTCACCTGTCTAATTAATTTTAAAGGTAACTTTATTTATCGTTACTATTAAACTAAAATGTCCAGCATGGGGAAGTGGGATGAGCTCGACTTTTCTCAACACAACCCAGCTAGAGAGGATGCCTTCCCTTTTTAAAATATCTTTAAGAAATGATGTATTAAGCAAATGTGACAACTGCACAATTCTAAATCTGTACGAGCTATTTCTCTATTTTCAGTTTAATCTTAGAATTTAGATTATTGTCATTTGCTTACATTCTAGTTGATTTATAATTAGAATTGTTGTTTAATTTTTCTTATGTAGAATAGGTTTTTGGTTAGTGTGATCAGCAGGTGTAGATCTTTTTAAAAGTAACAAGATGCACCCGAACACAGACCAAGCAGTGCACAATATTTTATTAAACAATTTCTTTAAAACACTTCTCTTCTTAAAAACGAGGCTTCAGGCCCACTACTCGGTCCCTGGAACAAAAGGGACGGACAAGTTCAGTTATTCCAAAAGAAACAAAACAAAACATGCAATGCAAAAGAAATTAGTAAATCAAACACACAAAAGAAAACAAATTAGTAACTTCAATAACACAACAAATACAAACTGTAAAATAAAACACTTCAAACAATGGAACAAATCATTGTCGTCATCCAGTTCCAAATGCCCCTCAATGGATCTTAACAAGCTCCACCCAGAAACGCCCCTCTAAAGTCCCACATGGCTGCATGTCTCACAAACAAAGTCTCGCGGAGCTTCGCTTCTATGTGTAAACATGGCTCAACTGACTCTCTGCAGAGTATTTCTGAGCCGATTAGTTTAGCATTTCTGCCGGATTTTCAAAAAATATTAGCCACGACAATGGACAGGGGAACAAACAAGTTCATGTCATCTTTTTTGGAAGACATCAAGGTGTTTGAGCCACGCGATGCCTCCAACATTGTGCGAGTAACAGTGAAAAGCTACCGGTCGATGAGGAAAACAGCAGATCCTCACACCCTCAGCATAAATATGGCTGTGGGCAAGATCACTGATGCCTATTGTTCTTGCAAGGCTGGGTAAGTCGGGCATTCATGGTTTTGAGGGTTACTTTTGAATCAGTGATTTCTGTTTTTGGCAAATGTTTGAGCATGCCTAGGCCTTATACACTGTACTTGGTGCTAGCATGGCTAACACTATTACAGTTTAGTAAAAAGGCTTTTCAGGTAAAATAAAATCTTTAATGTATGTCAGATACGGTACACATTGCATATTGATCTGTTCAGCTAACGTAAGACTGTAACAGACAGGCTTCAAGGTGTAGAAGTTGTATCGGTACTGCCATTATGCTGTACTTGGCTAAAAGGTTTTCATAATGGATGTGTTTATTATTGACTTTTCATTCACTAAACACAAAGAAAGCAAAGCAATAATACTTACACCAGCACACTTTGTTCTTATTGATCATACGACAGTTGAGCTGCAAATGCGGTCGTGCACAAGCTTTGATCCAAGCAAGACATTCCGTTTCAGAAAATCTGAATTTTAGTTCCACAAATACGATCAGGATACCTGACATCGCCTGTGCAGATACCCCACTGACAGTGGAGAACCGTTCTTTTTTGAGTCCTGATGCAAAAACCTTCTGCCGGTCTGCTAGTCCACAATGTACATTAGCATGTGCTTACTACTGTAGCTTGTGTTTGTGAGACGGTGACGCACGTGGTAGCTGCGCTGTGACGTGAAATGGGCATTAGCCAATGAAACGCGGCCCCTGTGGTAAGGTCCATGGGGCCATAGGAGTACTGCCCCGCCCACACAGCCTGCCCAACCAGCAAAAGGTTTAGTTGAGAGTGGCCCAAACAAACGATGGCAAGACAAGACAGCAGAACATCCAAAGCGCTGCAGTTCCAAACACAATCAGGTGCCTGAAACAGAAAACCCATTAACGGTGGATCCAGACAACAGAAATCAAAAGTTAAATAGCAGGCAGCTTACCAGGGGTGGAAACACAGCCTAACCCAGAAGGCAGCGGGTCAGCAGGTGAGGACCAGATTAAAGCCGCACGCCACAACAGCCTCCAGCCTCCAGCTGCAGCCGGCAACGCCAGCAGAGCAACACTGCAGAAACGCACGATAGGTGTAGCACCCAAAAAAGAAACCACAATCCCAAGAACTAATGGCAAAACCGGCACTTACGATCTCAGATGAGCCGATCAAACACACAAGCCAACATGTAACCGCCGATTGTAGCAACAGTGGGAGAAACAAAGACGCACGCACCCTGCAGCGGCCCACCCAACTATAAAGGCATTTGCCCCGCCCACCAATCAACGGTACGCTTCTAGTTGCACCCGGAGCACAGAGTGGGGGAGGGTGAAACACCATCCCACCACACTAGTAATTCACTTAATTAGTTAATTAATTTCAGTTTGGGACATGGGTGTTTCACTGTATAAGTAGGTAGGTTTTAAGTAGCTCATTATGTACATGGGTGGTCATATGTTTTTATTTAACCAATCATCAGTTGTCAGACTACCAGTCAGTCAATCAATCAGTCAGAGAACAGGTGCAGGAGAAGCAGCAGAAGCCTGAGTAGCCTGTGACTTTTTTGCCTGAATACGGAATAAAGTAACAAAGAACAGTATTTTTGACTGTTTTGATCTTTTTGAAACTGCATAAGCCAGAAACCCACGGTGTATCAAGTGACTATTTGAGTTGAATTCACCTTTTGCTTTGATCACCTTTAAGTCTTGAATTTGAGTTTTGGACAAATAGTCACTACAAAATCATTTACCAAACCTCTACAAGGGGGAAAATATCAAAAAGTATAATTTTTTTTCCCACGTTCACCATGGTGAATTATTTTGATGTAATACACAGGAGCTTTTTTAAGTGGATCTTAAGATGTGCATTTGGGCATGTGTGGTTGTGTATGTGTACTTAAATAGATGTGAGCTCCCTTCTGCGTATACAGCTCATCTAATTCTTCATCATGTTTCATACAAAAGAGGATCGTGTCTTGTTCCATCATCTGGGCTTTGTGAAGGTTACTTACGCCTACGTACCTCCTAAACTTCATATCCCTTAGAAACAAACCTAATTAGTATGAAGTGATGTTTGCAGTATGAGCTGTGCTGAGCTGTTGAGGGGGGTTAGAAAGCTGGCAAACAGATGCTGATTATCACATTATATTTTTATAATCATTAAAGGGGGAGGAGTTGGGTATGAATTGCTAACAGATAACATTGTATATGCCAAAAGTCACTTTTTCAAATGGATTATATTCATACATGACCTCAAGGCTATTATTATTAAACGTAGCAAAGAAACTTCAATAACTTGTAGGGTTTTACTATTCTTAAATGAACTGAAGACAAGTGAACAAACCAGGAGTTGCAAATTACCTTCAGTGACAAAGCTTACAGATGCTTTCAAAAGTATTTATACGCCTTAAACCTTTTCATATTTTGTCACATTGCAACCACAAACTGAATATATTTCATTTGAATTTATGTAAAAGACCACACCATACTTTTCACACTACACCTTTCAGCTTTTTATTTGCAAAAGAAATGTCTCAGATTATGTATAATTGTCTTTATACTTCACAAGTGTAAACCACTCTGTGTTGATCTTTCAAATAAATTGGAAATGTTCATGTTTGCAAGCCATTGTAAGTGTTTGTGATCTTCATAAAGTTCAAGTGAGTTCCTTTTCTTAAATGTTGTTTGCCCTTTTCAGTGATGTAGATCAGTGTTTTTCAACCACCGTGAGTGATCGTCAGGTGTGCCATGGAAATTATCCAATTTCACCTACGGTACCTTATTTTCCAGACTATAAGCTGCTACATTTTTCCTAAGCTTTGAACCACCAGGCTTTTCTGTGGATTTTTCTTCAACCACCAGGGGGCTCTTTGGCAGGACGTGAATCATTCGAAGTCAAAATTGTAAATCAAAGAATGCGCTAATTTTCATTTAGAACAAGCACATGCTAGCCGCAGGCACGACGGAGAAATGTTTTCAAACTCATATGATGCAGATTTTAAGTTGAGGGCTGTCGATCTGGCACAACAACAGAGAAATAGAGCCGCTGCACTAAGCTCGGTGTGAACGAAACCATGGTTCAGCTTTGGAGACGGAGGGCTGCGTCCTTAATATAATATATATATAGCTCCACAAACAACATTTCACAAGTAAGATGGACATATTATTGTGTATATATTGTGATTAGAATATTACTTTACTGTATTTATGTCCACCGGCGAGATACCAGCTAATATTAGCTACAGTGCTTGGTGTAATACGGGTTCAGCCGCTATGAAGGCTAACTGAGATTCTGTAAATCTAAAAAAAATTTATTATTCTCCAACACTGACTTAGATTATCTGACACAAGAGCCTATATTAGAAATGAAACAACGTAACATACATTATAAAATGTATGTGTTACATTCACCAGTAACGTTTATAGTGGTAAAGACTATTATTTATATGTAATTCTTTCACTCTGTCAAAAGTAAGATACATCCCAAATCTTCCGTTTTTGTTTTGAAGGTTTCCTAAAGACACGATGTGAGGAAGAAGAGGGAGAATCTATAAAGAGAGACGGATTCACTGCAGGATGAATCTCACATCGGATTTTGGACTCAATCTCAGCTGCTGAATCTCTGAAGCTAGAACTCGTCGGCTGGAAAACACACACACAAATATATATATATATATATAATTATTCAGTATTAATCATTTATTTTTGTTTGTAGTTATATAAATATGTATTAATTTTACTAAATAATTTATTAAATAAATTATGAACGGCTGTGGGCTTTGTAATATGCTCATCATACATCAATATCAGAATATTCCATTCCTATTCTATTGTTATAGCCACTAAGCATATTTAAATATGCTGAACTATGTATTAAAAACATGCTTAAAATATACAATTGTTTATAAATGTAGCTTTGATAGATGTTTGAATATGGTTTCCAGTAACAAAAAAGTGTGTTATGATCGATTAAATGCGCTGATACGTCATTATGTTGCTAAACACATAACGCTGAGTGGAGTGGTGGACCGCTCCAAGATGGCCGCCCTAAATCTCGTCAGCGACAATAGGCGAGAGCGGTCCATGAGGCGTCTATCCTTATATTATGTCTATGGAGAGAGCATTGAATCTAGAAAGACTGTGATGACAGTGATGGAAAAGACAGTGAAGTTCAGCAGTAGTCAGAAAGAACATGAGTCCATTTCCCACAACATATCTGTGTGAAATGAGCTTCTCTAGTCTGGCTACTATAAAAACTAAAAACAGAGACTGAGATGTTGAGGAAGAGCTTTGTCTTTCTTCAATTTCTGCCAGGAAATCAGCTGTTTTCATCCAAACATGCACAGGTTTCACTCTAGGTGGGTAAAATGTACAGATATTGACATTTTGTACATGCAACTCTTCATATTGTAACAGTGAAATCTTTCTCAAATATTATTGCTTCTTTCTTTCTTATTCTTTCAGAATAAGAATTATTTTCTGTATTCTGGCTAAAAGAATGCTTGTGGATTAGTTTGTAAAACACTTTGAAGTTTTCTACAACTTCTTTAAATTTAAGACCACAGTGTTGTGGCGCTGTTTAGGTGTATTTTTGAAGTGGACATGTTACGTGCAATTTGAAAAAAGAAATGTAAAATGTGATAAAAATACATTTTTGTGTTTATTTGATTCCTATTCAAGACACTTTGATAAGAATCACTATATATGTAATATAGGCGGCTACACAATATCTTTGTTTACATTTTTGGTTGGTGGTGTGCCTCGTGATTTTTTCAATTAAAATAATGTACCTTCGCTCAAAAATGGTTGAAAAACACTGATGTAGATCATGAGCCAATCAGTCAATGCGGTCAGCTGTTAATCAAATGGTGTACGTTTTGGTGCTGTACCCTGCTCAGTGCTGCTAGTACTACTTCTGAACTAGGTAGAAACATCTGAGAACAGCCGGGCTGAGCCACACCGGATTTAGTAATGGCAGACAAATCTAGCGAAGGAGGACCGAGAGACGGGCTAGTCGAAAGGCGCCTTATGATGCCAACATCCCACCGAAGGGGAGCAGAGGTCCTCCTTTACCATCTTTGCACTGAGATGGGGTTTCTACTTTGACAAGGTTCTGGTGACTGGCAGAGTAACTACAAGTAGTAACATCCACGTAGGCAACATGCCCATCTTAGCTTGCAGATAAAAGCTAATTATGGTATTTTGGTCTATACCGTTGCCAAACGTCCCATAAAAAATGGAATTGTCTGAATTTCGGGAAAAAGTACGCATCACATATTGAGCTGAAACAGGATGGACTCTGTCCCATATTATTGTGAGAATCAAAAAACGTGTCAATGTCAATGTAGTTATTAAATAATGGGACACTCCACATGCATCTTTACAGTAAATTAACTACTAGCCCTCTCCTGCTCTGTGACCAGTGATGCACAGAGCATCACTGTGACCAGAGTGTACATACAAACCTGACCCACACAAGCGCAACCACATCCTCAACACACATCATGCATCATGTGCATGGTCCACAAAAACCAGCACCACAAAAACAGAGGATCTGGTCTAGAAAAGGACCAACGTGTGCAATGCAACACAAGCACATACACACACGCACATACACTTATGTGCCTGAATATGCCTACTTTTATTAAAATTAAACTAAATAATAAAGACAGGAAAGCAAAGCCTACTGCATGATCCATGGATGGAGGACAGAGATGCCCAGGTTTAGGTGGCAAGTCTGAGACTTCCATCCAGAGGAGAAGGTGAAACGACAATGTTTGGCATACATTGTTTGCTTAATTTCCATTCTTTTTGGCAAACGTTTTGACAAGATTAACTGTTTAACTCTCGACTGGTCTTAGCTCAGGACAAGCTTAGCAGATGTCACAGTTGGTCATCAGAGAAGCAATGGGCGTGTCCCACTCTTCAGTTTCAGAAACTATATTAAAAAAAAACTTGTAAGAACTGCAGGAGGGTTAGAAATAGGCTTATTAATTTTTTGTGACTGCATTGTCACATTAAGCTAACAGAAAGAGCACCAAAGTGCCAGATCAACAAAAGTAAATTAACCAATAACATTTATATTTAGGAAGTACATGTTCCCATCTCCGCAGTGTTGTGATCCGTGTTTTCCGTGTATTTATTTTGAGGTTTTTCTGTCTTTATTAGTCTGTTCCCCTGTGAGTCTCTTTGTCTTCCCTGTTGATTGTTCCCAGCTGTGTCTGGCTAACCCTCCCTGTATATTTAAACCCACCTGTTGTCTTTGTCTCTTGTCGGATCCTCGTCGTGTGTGCATCTCTGTCTACCCCATTGCTCCCTGTGCAACCTGTTTGGATTCTGTTCTTTTGTGGATTATTCATTAAACCATCATTCAACTTCATCCTGGGTCTGCCTGCGTCTTTCCTCACCACCCACACCGCAAATCATGACACACAGATATGGGCTACGTACAGGATGTTTTGACATAAGACCTTTTTTTCCTGCACAATTTGGTTAATTGTAAAGGTGGAAAATAAAAATATCCAATAACTGCTGACAATAGCAGTTAACTAAAGTGGGACAAACAGGGTTTACTTGGTGTGTCAGGACTGCAGCTGGTCAGAGTGAAGCGAGCTGACAGCAAACTTCAGCACATCTGCATGAGGGCGTAGTGTGCGATGCTGCAAACTTTGAGCTTAAACTGACATACAGGTGTTGTGCCAAACTAGTTATCATTGAGAGAATGGGTTTGGCACAACAGACCCTGCTTTCCCTTGTAAGTAAGGAGGGAGTTAAGGTATGTTCATGTACTCTTCAGAGATGAGATTTGTTATATCAAGATCTGTGGATTGCGTTGTGTTTGAGTGAGAATCTGTCTTATGGTTTATGAGACTGATGGTGTGTTCTGTTAATATGTTACTCAGTATGGTGTGTCTTAGTTTTATTAGGGGCATTGCTTTTATATTTACTCATATGCCACTCTGGTCACTTGGTTTTTCACCTGCTTTTTGTTCCAGCAGTATTTCAAGAAAAATCTACTCAATAAGCTAGAAAAAACAGCTTTCCTCAGCAAGAACCACAGGACGAAAAATGGGATTTTCGTCAGCTATTGACACCTTGTTCTGCCGTGCGCATGGAGATTGAGGGCTTTCAGCAAGAGGTTTTGGTCAGAGTCGAACACTGCCAAAAATGGTCAAAAACGCTGTGTGTCCGTGTTCCCCTATCACCCCCTCCCCCTTGTGCCTAGCAGAGGTTTTCGTATTTAAATGAAGTTGCTGAGTGCCATGGAAATGCAAATCAACTGTTGAGCACCGCCTTCTGACTCATTCATTTTGTAGCTAATCCTTTTTAATTTCTGTTCACCATAAAGAAGTATGTTTGGAGAAAACAATCTATCTTATCCATTAAATATATATATTGCATGTGTGTTAGGAGCACTGAAAAACTTAGTTTTGGTTGAATTGATGATATAAAAGAAAAATATGCATGAATACATACAATAGACTTTTGTGAAACGTGATCTTACTTTTAACATTCCTCCTATCTGAAGATTTATCTTGTGAAGGGAGGAATTGCACAACTTAATCAAAAATAATTAAAAAAACATGTTCCAGAGTGGTAGATTGTACATAAAGTATTTTTGTGAATAATATTCAAACTAATGTTAATGTTCACTGATTGCTTTAAAGACCCAGAGTCATGCTATATTGGAGTGGTAGTGGTCATTCCACATCACAATACAGGACTTAAGAAACTACAGATTTTCAGTATTCAGTTGCTTAACTCTCAAGTTTAAATTGAAGAACAAAATGGTTGAAAGTTTGTGATACCTTCTGATAGAGTATAAACACTTGTATTATTTTTTTAAAGTTTTGTTAGTTAAGCATTAAATATAACTCACGGATTATGAATCATATTCTGTATAAACTAAAAAGGAGACAGCTCAAAGTAGAATTGAGTAAATAAACATATAATTAATTGCTGAAAACATTTGAGCAATTAATTATAATAAAAATAAAATATACTGTCACGTAACTTTTGAAAAAATAACTTTTAGAATGTAGTTTTTTCTGTCAACTTTCATTTAACACTCCAGTCCAGTTGGTGGCAGTAATTCGCTTTCATAGTCGCCATTAAACTCCAGAGGAAGATTTACACTGGTGGTAACGAGTGCTAACTGCTACACCCAACATGTGTGTTGTGTGAAATGGTGGGAAAAGTCCTATTTCACGAAGTTACCTTTTCAGCATCGTTTTGATATTAAGCAATGTTCCGGCGGAAAACAACAGATGACACCGCGGCGGTCCAACAAGACCGAACTCACGGTAAGAAAGCTTTTATAAATAACACGTGGAGCGAGACCAGTTGCTTTGTTTGTTTCTTACAGAAAGCGGTCTGTCGTTTTCTTAATGCCGAAACAAGTGTAGGGTGAGATTTTGTATTGTAATCTCTATTACATGTGATGTTCTGAACTCTTAAAAATACTCGCATCTTCTTTGATTTTTTCAGACCTGAAAAATGGCCAAGCAGAACCAGCCAGACCTCAGACCACGGTGCCGAGGAGCTCTTACGGAGTCCACCAGGACCAAGAGAAATTCAGTAAGTTATGATTTCACATTTAGTGAATAGTGAACACTCACATATTTGTAAGGAAAACTGATCTTCGCGTTATTTTATTTATTTTGTTGTAACACAGTACAACAAGGCAGAGTGTGGAAAACAGTAAAGATCTACAAAATGGCGGACGGAGGACGGATGTGAGGACGAAGTCATGAAGCCGGTATGTATAATCACTGTGTTGATTCCCGACTGTATGATGGTTGGTTGAGAATAATTTAAACTTATTTACTTATGTATTTTTGAGAAAGCGATATATTTGCTACAATGTTTTTTTAATTTTACATTTATTTCCACAGACTCCACAGAATGAGAGTCACATTTGTGTCAATCAGACTCTTCTGGAACGTTCTGATGTCCGTGATGAGGACAGAGATGCAACTGTGTGTGAGTATCTACCATTTTAGAATGTTGATATTTTATGCTTCAACGTTGTTTATGTACATAATGTAATTATGCTATGTATTGACAATGCACAAAAATGTTTTCCAGCTGGATCCAGGACCTACTGCCAGTCATCCAGATGTAGCTAAAGAAAGAAGCAGGTCAGATTTTTTACTAGAGATGTCACAATTGCATCAAATGCATCAGTTTTGCATGCATGTTTGTATATATGTGTGTATGAATGCAATCAGCAGTGAAAAGAAAAATAACATTACATTTTCTTAAGAAGCTGTAACATTTTGGGACAAGATGGTTTGCAATAATTTTAATGTAGCCTCAATGGTTAATGACAAATCACTTAAGTACTTTTATCAATGTTTTGTTAAATATCATGTTTATTCACATGATATTCAGGAGTTGATACTTTACCACATAGCCATAGTTTTCAATGACAAATGGATTACACCTCCCCATATTTGGTGTTTCTAAACCAAGACACTTAAAATGTCAGTATAGTTTCAACAATATGTTTTCATAAAGATTCTTTATGACTTAATGTCTGTTCTGTGTCAACAGCTGCTGGAGGCGAGGGAGAGCGTCCTGGCAGCAGAGGAGATTTCCTTTTGGGAAGGTGTCACCATTGACCTCATGTCTGATGAAGAGGATGGCGTCTTCGAGGGTGAATCAGACTGGATTGTGAGACCACCAAGTTTCCGCAGCCAGGAGCTCGGCAACCTCTGCTCCAAACTACAAGAGAGACTTGAAGCTAACCCTAAATACAGCATGTTGCGTCATAAGCGTTTGTATGTTGGATCATGCTCAGAAAGAAAGCCACCACCACACGGCCCAGTAGTAGATAAGCATTTTGTGCTGTAATCTATTTATTTTTTTTTTAAACTGAAGTTTTTTTTTATTTATAGATGTGTTATTTTATGTGTGGTTTCTTTATTTGTAGATGTGTTTTTTATATATATGTCTGGTTTCTTTATTTGTAGATGTGTTTTATATGCATGTATGTACATATTTCTTTTTCAACAAAAATTTTAAATATAAACTTATGCCTTGTGCTTGGTGTATTTTTATTTCTGGGTTATTTTTTATAATTTATTAGGGAGGGGCTTAACCCCTCCCTAATTGTAGATCACAATTGTCATTGTTTTTTCATCCAATGACTGACGATTCACGTGGGTCTCCTGTTGCTATTCACATGTTAAGTAGAGTCGTTAAGCTGTTAACACCCCCCGCACCCCCCCATCCTCCTCCCCCCTTGTAGGATTCCGCATTTGACTGCGGCCGGCGAAACTGCGCTGCCCCGCCAACTGTCGATATCTGTCGCTGACTAGCTGCATTTGCGTCAGAATACAGGGTCAAAAATCCCACTTTTCTTCCAGTGAACATTTTAATTATTGAACGCTTGGTCAACTTTTTGACCTTCCCCTGTTACTCCTAAAGGCTTTGACTTTATTGTTTGGTTCTTGAGATTTAGGCGTTTGTGGACAACTGTCAGCACAGTATTTGTTTTTAGCTTGTCAGTCACCTGTTAGAGCAGGGGTGTCCAAAGTCTGTCCTGGAGGGCCGGCATCCTGCATGTTTTAGTTCTCTCCCTGGTTTAGCACACCTGCATCAAATGATGACTCGTTAGAAGGTTTAGAACATTGACTTGCTGAGGAGGTTGTTACTACCACTAGGGAGAGAACTAAAACATGCAGGATGCCGGCCCTCAAGGACAGACTTTGGACACCCCTGTGTTAGTCTGTCATTTTTTCTTGTACAAATTACTCAAAGTCTTCTGGAGAGAAATGTTGACGGCACAAATGTAGGTCCTTCAGAAGTTCTGTTCAGGTCTCTCTCACTGGGTTCTTTGTTTTCATGTGGGTTTTAAATTACAGTCGACAGTGTGGAATTATTTACAATTACACCACTCAAATGCAATATAGTAAAAAAAAAAACAAGTCAGATAAAGTTAACCTTCCTGTGTTTACTCTGTAGATTTCAGTACAGAACAGACCCATCTGCGTTAACAACCCAGCAGGTGAAAAAATGGCAACTTCCATGGGAGAAATATATAAAAAAAGATATAACATTTTTGAAGTGATTATCACTTTAGTTAATAGAAAAACTACTACAAATTTAGACCAATATGTTAAATGAATCTTGGATCCCTTCAAAATTAATGGAAATCTGATGCATTTGGTTGATGTTTGTAGTGTCATATGAAAGGTTGTGAGTAGATTTACCTATTAAATTTTAACTGATTGTAAATTTAGAAAAATGTCAGAAAACATTATCTATTTTTTGCAATAAGCTATTCTGTGACAGTTAAAAAAAGGAAAACCAGTTTTAGAAATGACCTAAAATAACAAACCTGTAAGAGCAAATAGGTGTATTGTATGTACCTTCTGGTGTCACAGTAGCTTTAACACAGCCTTTTTACTTTATGTCTAACTATGTGATATCCTGTAAAAAGAAACTTCTCTTTAAATGCAAGAATATCAGTGCTGTTATAACCAAACACACACACACACGCACGCACACACACACACACACACAAAAACAGAAGCATATTACCTTGTATAAGTCATAAACGGATGGAATTTACAAACGCTCCAATCGGGAAGAATTTGGCCAGTCTTGCGCTGTTTCTTGTTAAAAGTAAATAGCATCAGTGGGACCTGGAGGTGAAATTACACTATATCATGGTTGAGAGCTCATTAAAAATGGATATGAGTGGTTGACTAACAGTGGCTCCCAGGCTAGAAACTGTCAATGGACCCGCCACTTTCCTTCCATGTTGTAAAATATTCAAGCTGATGTGACACAGCGGGCATGTTGGTGCCAGACATTCACCATGATTTATGCTTCTCATTTCCAGCAGAGAACATTTTAAGTGAAAACAGAGGGAATTTTGCAGTTTTATACCAAGACACTGCAAAAGAAAAAGTGGAACATTGTCTACTAAAAGAGATTCTCAGCACTTGTAGCATAAAGAGATAGATGGCTGTATGGGGCAAGAAAGCAAAACACCAAGAGGATAATATGGAGCCGTCTGTATTGAATGTTCTGCAACACAACAAACATGATAAAATACTATTGGGTGAACAGAACTTACAGCAGTCATCATTGTGATCACAATGCTGCTTTGATCTAATCACTAAAACTAGGACAAATTTTTCAAAAATCCATGCAAGTTTGGGTTTCAGAATTTTTTTTATACAACAAGATGCATGTGTGATTCATGAAATGCATGTATTTTCACACTGAACTAAAAGTGGTAGCTGGGAACTAAAGCTAGCTGTTCCAGAATCACCAAACCTAGGTGCTGAAGCTGTTCTCCACAGTCTCCATTAACCTGGGTTATGTGAGTTATATTTCTGTTTGCTGCTTGCAAATACGGCAGACTTATTAAAATAAATCAAACTTCTATGATTTGGTTCAAATAGTTTCCAGTTAGCGGACTCACCAGACTTCTGGAAGCAAGGTCTGGTGGTGCTCGCAGCTCAGCACCGCTCCGCCATTTGGTGATGTGGGGTGATGACCTCGATGCCATCGGCAATGCTGTCATACATTCTGCACATCTACAGTAGGCTGTGCATTTGGCATGCCTTCCAAAATCACCTTTGGTCCCGTTCAGTATAAGTCCAGGTGTTAGAAGTTAGGCTGAAACCTGACCTTCCAGACAGGAATTACTGTCGATGGCAAAAACCTGCCGCAGACGTCTTGTTGGCCTGTGTTTCCCAACCCTGGTCCTCACGGCACACTGCCCTGTGTGTTTTAGATGTTACCTTGCTTCAGCCCAGGTGATTTCAGTTGACAAGTGTTTGCTGAACTGCAGTCGGTTGAATCAGGCAAAGATCAAGAAACATCTAAAATATGCAGGACAGTGTGCCTTGAGGACCAGGATTGGAAAACACTGCAGTAGGCTCTATAATCCTACTGCAGTGTACTGCACCCCACTCTATAATCATTTATGATTATAGAGTTCCGAAGCCTCTTCTCCATAGTCAAGTCTCACCCTTTCAGTAATTGGTTGGTCTTGAACCTTTCGGTTCTTTGAGCTGGCTCTTTTAAGTGAACTATGGGACTCGGCTCCTCACTGAAAGCCATTCTGCATTATAAGGGAGGGCCTACAAGCACAGCAGTGCAGGAGTGAGAGACAGAAGACAGACAGACAGAGAGAGAGAGAGAGAGACGTCTCCCCACTTTTTTCCCCTTTGAATGCTCTGCTCATGACGCAAATTTGTTTTTATTAGTATGGGAGCCTTGTGGCCAATCACATGTAAGGATTAGGAGTCATACCATTATGTGAAAACAGAGAGGGGGAGAGATGCAACAGTCAGGTGAGTCCATCTCCTCTGTAAATAGACAGTGGTGAGGAGAGTGCATTGCAAAAACCGTAAATACAAGTGACCTGTAAGAGAAACAGGATCTGGCTAAAGATTAAAGATATTTTACAATAATAAATTATTATGGATCCTTTCGGTAGATTTGTTGGTTTGAGCCAAGCCACAAGAGCCTGTTCGGTCAAAAGAGCCGAAATCCCCATTGCTAACCCTAAGCCCTCTACCTCTTTGACTGCTGCAATACATTGCAAGCAGGCAGAGCCTAACATACATACATATCATACCAACATTCTATTCTCTGTAAAAATGATTTTTACAGTCTGGTTTAGGGTTTTACACTAGACATAAAAATCAGCCAAATGTATAATTTTGGACAAATTGGTACTGTTAATTTCAGGGTAATTAACTGTTGGCAATAACTCACTTTTATTGACTGGTATTTACTCTTGACTAAAGAGTCAAGAGTAAATGTCTTACAATCTGGCAATACTGCCATTGCTGTTTTTTTATTTCTAATAACAGTTGACACAGCAATTTGATTTTCACTTTTTTATTGTTCATTGAGTCTCAGTAGAATTTTTGTTTCAGTTTTGTCTGGTCTTATACTGTGTGCCAGGCTTTCAGAGCAGCAGTGTGGAATCAACAGTTAAAGGGTAACAGTCAGCTAGACAGCTGATCAGGAACCTGTGCCCTTTTCTGGTTTCCTCAATGTCTACTCATTTAGCCACTGCACCAGCTAATAATTTGCATATCAGTAAAACCTCAGACTGACATTTAAAAAGCTTGTAAGAGCACTGGTTAGAAGTCAGATAATAAGTATTGAGCCAACATTGTCACATTAAAATAGGAATATTTTAAGACGATGTGGCATATTAAATATCCTAACTTCATTTACACAACTTGAACAAAACATGTAGTGTGTTTGAGTTATTAACTTTGTAGTGAGGTCTTTTTCCTATTTTCCAACCACAAGATTCTGCTCGTTTCCCTCTGTATGGTTGAAAACAACATGATGCCACACTTTGTCACTGAATTCAGATTTATTGCTTTCATAATGCCTTTATTTTGTTTGTGTCATTTCCTCTAAAGCTTTCACTTCTCAACCTTTTCGTCTCTTGTTTGGCACGAGGAGAATGTGTCTGCCTTTTTAAACAATAAAAAGGCAGACGCATGACCTATGCAAGTAAAAATGAAATAGACTAAAGAAGATTCTACCTGAAAGGTGGAAAAAGTCTTTTAACAAAGAGTCTTAGTTTCCTTTAAGCTGGATGTGTCAAAACTTCACAATAACTTTGAAGGTAAGTTAATAAATCGTTTGTATTCACCATAATGCCTCATGTCTGGAGGAGCTAACAGGGACAAGCTTACAAAGGTGCTATGTAACCGTTAAGTGTTTTGATTATCTGTGCAGTGTGGGATCTATCTATCTATGCTATTTATAGATCTATATGAACATATATAGATCCATCCATCCATTTTCTTTACACCCTTGTCCCTTAGTGGGGTCGGGAGGGTTGCTGGTGCCTATCAACAGCTAACCCTAACCCTAACCCTCTGGGCGAGTAGCGGGGTCACCTGGACAGGTCACCAGTCTGTCGCAGGGCAACACAGAGACGCACAGGACAAACAACCATGCACACACACACTCACACCTAGGGACAATTTGGAGAGGTCAGTCATGTTTTTTGTACTGTGGGAGGAGAAAACCCATGCATGCACAGGGAGAACATGCAAAAAGACCGGGGCTGGGAATCGAACCCAGAACCTTCTTGCTGCAAGGCAACAGCTCTACCAACTGCGCCACTGTTGGTAGAGTGGCACAGTTGGTGTATATATATATATATATATATATATATATATATATATATATATATATATATATATATATATATATATATATATATATATATATATATATATATATATCTCAACATCTGGAACGCATATTAGATCTGATTTATTAAATTGGCATTATTTATTTTAACTTTCCATATTGGAATTGGACAGGAGTTCTGTTTGGTGGCTTCCTGGAGGGAGGAATCGGCTGAGCTAATGTTGCCAACAACTTTTCTCCTGCTATTAACTTTTTTGCTTTTCTTTTTATAGAAAGTATTTCTATCGGTTTCTCTGTTTCCATTTTGTATACAGTATTTGTTTATACAGTATTTTTTTTATTTTTACCTTAATGCTTACCTGGTCAGGTGAGGTGGAAATGTACATCCTCTTGATTACTGACAAATGTCAGAACCACATGGACTGAGCTGGTTACATCAGATCAATCTGAATCTTTATTTCTCATTAAAACGACTTCTTGTCATTTTAAGACATTATAAAATTGCATCTTTATTCTGCTGTAACAATGACTGCATTCTTACAATAAAAATGTCTTGTATCCTGATCTTAATGCTCCCTTATACAACTCACAGAACAGATGATTGAAATAAAGGCACTTTTTGAAAATATATTCTGTGATTTTATTATAGAAATTGAGGACGAGAGGAATAAATTAAAATCAAATCTGGTATGAAAAAAAATCTTGTATCATCCAGCCTTATTCAGCATATTAAATTATATGACTAACTACATATTACTTAATAATCACAATTCTTTGCTGGTATAACCTAAATGTGTTGCATTTTAACATCTCACTTGAATTCCTGATCTACATGCAAATACTTGATATAACATTAACACTGAGAAAAGGGGAAAAAAAGGTTTGTGAAATGTAGAGAATTACAAACGAGATTCAATTTTATTGTAGGAACAAACAGGATAGCAAAATGAACAGTGAATATATAAAATACTTCCTAGCAGCTAATCAGACATCAGACTTGTTTTGCCTTTACTGGTGATGAAAACTCGTCACTCTGGAGGAGAGGAAGTCCAGCTCAGCCCCGTCCAGGATGACTGCAGGGTCAGGGTAGCCAACAACGTCTGCAGGTAGATTTTTGCATATCTGGTGCTCCGGTTTCAAGATCCTAATTTAAGTACTGCAAATAAAAAGTTAGTCCATGTTGTGATGATCCAGCAGACTGAGGACTGATGGACGCCGTCAGCAGGTCAGCAGGTCAGCAGGTCTAGGTGCTTGGGTCCAATGGAAAGGTAATCGGCACAACGATCAAGGCTCAGAAACATCACGAGGCGTTACGATGCAAACTTGAAAAATGAAAAACAAAAAAGCCAGTAAGTGTTCATATTTAGCTGCACAACGTAATCAAAACTAATAAATCCTCAGCTCTTTTTAAGAGATTTTCTTAAAAATAAATTGACAATATCACAGGAAATTAAATGCTTAAGTGAAACAGTTCTGGTATCACAAAGAAACTGCAAAAATTATTTCAGAGGTGTTGCAACACTTAAGTTACTGAGTAAGAGTGAAGTGAAATACTACTTAGAAAATTCATGTTAAAATCTGAATACTCTTTTGAAAGTATGAAGCTGAAATTAATTTATACTAGCAGACACAGCACATTGCCCATTATCTATACCAACAGTAATTCAATCTGTAGAGACTCGCACGGAGAGAGAAAACAGCAGTTACACGGTTTATTGGACCAAGAATTTGGTGCTTAGACACCAGTAGAAGACGTGTAAGCTGAGAATCGCTGTGAGCTTGGATGATCGGCTCAGGGCGAAGTTCAGGGTAGTCTGCCCCCGGGCCCAGTCACTGGTGGTGGAGCACAGCCTGGAGAGGAAGGAGCCTTGAGAGAAAGGAGCCTACAGGGAGCCTGGAAGATGCCTGGCAGGATGAGGGTGGAGACGGGGAGGACGTGCGTAGACGCACGGCTCCAGCTGGTGAATCCGTGGTTGATTGGCCTTTGAAAGGAGCTCTTGCAAGGTGGAGCTCCACTCTTACAAGGTGCCCAGATCGTCGCCCAGAGCTTTTTGTTTGCTGCATTTTATTTGCGTCATCTCTTCTTGTTTGCTGCATTTCATTTATTTGCTTTCTTTTTTTGTTTGCATATTTTCTCTGTTGCTGCGCATTTGCACCGGTTGGCCACCATAATTAGTTTATAAAAGTCGAGGCAAACCTAAATTTACCATTTTAATAATAAAAAGTAGCGGGGTGACGTAACTTCATAGTCTGTGTAACGGAAGAACAGATTATAGAAGCCAAGTGGAAAAATTCACTCTTTAGTGGATTATAATTATGAAACAAACAGCAAAATTAAATGTCATATTTTTGGGATTTGAGAAATATGTAACTCTTTGTCATTTGTACCACTTGTTCTGTGGATTTTTTATGTGGATCAGTGACACTTAGATAGCTGTGAAGCGAAGGTTTTGGACTTTAATCTGACCAGCTACCTGTGTGGTTTGGATCATGTTGCCCGGTGTTGGTAGATCAGAAATTTTTTTTATAATTTTCAGGCTGAAGCGTTGCTGCCCTCGGCTGTTCTTAAATTATCATCGTGCTCGGTATCAGAGGGGCGCTCCGACTGAATGTTAAATGTATGTCATATAAACAAAAACCAGTGGTGGGAAGTAACGAAGTACAAGTACTTTGTTACTGTACTTTACTTAAGTAGATTTAATAATGGATACTTTCTACTTTAACTCCACTACATTTTACAGTAAGTATCTGTACTTTCTACATTTCTACAAAACTGTCGCGTTACTCGTTACATCCAAGTCGCGTTGAGCTTTTTTTTTTTTTTGTTAAAATGTGAAGTTCAGGGACTTGCGTGTCTGTTGTCACCCATCTCCTCCCCCTTTACTCGCACGCAGAGCTCCAGACATGCGCAGTGGTTTCCTCTGAGCGGGAGAAGATGTCTGTCTAATCGCCAGTAATATAATAACGCTGCATAAATCATAGATATGGCGACATGTAAAATCAGCAGCGCTTCGCTTTCACAGACAGTGGGGACTTCGTCCAACTTTTAGCGTCACTTCGAAGGAAAGCTTAAAGAAAGGTAAGCTATGTGGACGTGATGCTAGCAAAGCTAGTTGTACTGAGACATGTTGCTGTCATGAGCTGGTGTGGTTGATGGTGAGGAGAGAACGCCGAGACCCAGGTTGTGATGAAAATGATGAGTTTTAATGAAAATATAGCTCAGGGAAACAGTCCAAGACAGGCAGCACAGCAGGAGACAAGCGCACAGCTAAAATGCCGGTAGCAACTGACTAACAGGACTTACATGCGAGCAAAAACAATCCAGGACTCAGCAGTACAACTGGAGGGTGACGACAGACGTAGACAAACTTTGACGGCAATAGACAAAAGACAGCAGTGAACAACTGACAATTGACAAGGATCCAATTGACAAGGATCTGACGACGAACACTGACAACAGGTGAGACTAAATACACATGGGGGTAATCAAGGGGTCGAGGCACACCTGGGAGACCATCAACGGGGAAGACGCAGAGACAGGACTCACAGGGAACAGGATCACAGAGAAAACTCAAAAATAAACACACAAAAACACGGATCACGACAGTACCCCCTCCTCAAGGGGCGGCTACCAGACGCCCAACAGAAAAGTCCAAAAAACAAAAACAACCCAACAGGGTGGGCGGAGGGGCGACGGCAGGAGGGCTGGAGTCCACGAAACAACTAAATCCAAAACAGGAACTGAAACTCGGAACAAACTTTCCGGGGGCCGACCACGGCACCGGAGGTGCACGTCTCGTGGGAGGTCCGGTGGGCGGCGACGTCGGAGGCGGAGCTTGGGCCACGGAGGGCGTCGCCACGGTGGGCGGCGACTCAGGAGGCGGAGCTTGAGCCGACATGGGAGGCCGAGCTTGAGCCGACGTGGGCGGCAACACAGGAGGCAGAGCTTGAGCCATGGTGGGCCGGGCGGAGCGCCTGCTTCTGCAGGCTCTGGATGGCCGGGCGGAGCGCCGGCTGCTGCTGACTCTGGAATGCAGGAAACCCTGGAGCGGGCGGCTGCTAATCAACAGCTAACGCAGGAAACTCTGGAGCAGGCGGCTGCTCGTCAGCAGCGGACGCAGGAAACTCTGGAGCAGGCGGATGCTCGTCAGCAGCGGACGCAGGAAACTCTGGAGCGGGCGGATGCTCGTCAGCAGCGGACGCAGGAAACTCTGGAGGCCCAGGGCGGCGGCGACGTCGATGCCCAGGGGCCGGGACCTCTGGCGGCTCAGGGCGGCTTTGACGTTGGCGCCCTGGGGCCAACTTTGGAGCAGGCCACGCCACTAGCCGTGCCGCTTGATGACCAGGCGCCAGCCTGGCTACCTGAAACCCCAGGGCCAGGGGAACTGTGGCGACTGGAATCGGGCAGGGGTTGGCCCGATTCTGGAGCAGAAGATGGAACTGTCGGTGGAGACGGGCTGACGGCGGCTGGAGAGAAGGCTGGAACTGGCGGAGGTGATGGGCAGACTGTGGCGGCTGGAGAGGAGGCTAGAACTGGCCGAGGTGATGGGCAGACTGGCGGCTGGAGACATCGGAGAGGCTGACGGGATCGGAGCTTTGGTGGTGGAGCGGAGACGGGGAACATCTGGTCTGGGAGCCAGAGGGTCACCGGCCATGACGGCCTGCGCTGTTTGGCGTTCCCACTCCAACCCCACTGACGGGAAAAATGGAATCCAGTACTCCAGCTGAAGCACCATCCGTATGGCGAATCCAAGCAGTTTGCAGGCAGAGTATGGTTTGGCCATGGCTTCCTTATAGTCCAAAATTGTCCTTTCAAGGTGGTGATTTTTTTATCAAAAACTGCTGGGTCCATGATGTTATTAATAGCGTTCCTCACCGTTGGTGGTCAGATCCTTCTGTCATGAGCTGGTGTGGTTGATGGTGAGGAGAGAACGCTGAGACCCAGGTTGGGATGAAAATGATGAGTTTTAATGATAATATTGCTCAGGAAAACAGTCCAAGACAGGCAGCACGGCAGGAGACAAGCGCACAGCTAAAATGCCAGTAGCAACTGACTAACAGGACTAAAATGCAAGCAAACACAAACCAGGACTTGGCAGTACAACTGGAGCGTGATGACAGATGTAGACAAACTTTGACGGCAATAGACAAAAGACAGCAGTGAACAACTGACAATTGACAAGGATCTGACAACGAACACTGACAACAGGTGAGACTAAATACACATGGGCTAATCAAGGGGACGAGACACACCTGGGAGACAATCAATGGGGAAGACGCAGAGACAGGACTCACAGGGAACAGGATCACAGAGATAACTCAAAAATAAACACACAAAAACATCATCTGTGATGAAAAAAAGTTGTCACTCATGCCCTGAATTATTGTGTGGAGGTGTTGACTGAGGTGTCAATATAGTGATATGACATTCAGGAATGATACAATTCTTCTAGACGGATCTTTACTGATTAAATTTATTACTGATTAAATTTATTTCAGCTCTAAGTATTTAATATCTAGGTGTTTTATGGGAATGTGGATCTTTAAGATCAATTTGAGAAGCAATTTTGATAGGTAAAAGTTATTTTTTTGTGTCATGTAGCGCAGGGTGCTGGTCTTGACTACAACTCTTCTACGTGGTTCCTGTCAGGATCTGTGTTTTCCCCCAGTTAGTTTTGTTAGTCTTTTCTTTTTGTTTTGGGAAGTTTTCCATCCTGGATGGAACCGGCATTACGCCTGGTGTCCACCAGAGGGCACACACCACTCCACCCCTGAGAAGCCGCCAGGTCCAACCCGTAGACACACCTGCAACTTGTTTAGGAGGCGTGGACGGTGGATATAAGCAGCGGCTTCACTTCATCTCACCGCCTGAGTGTTTGCTCGCACTGGTAACACTTCGTTCCAGAACTAGGCCCTCTGAGTATTGCTCGAGTCTAACCTCTGTTGTTTCCTCGTCAGATTCTCCTGCCGCCTCCTCGTTGCTTGGGTTTGTTCCATCGTCGCTGGCTTCTGAGTGAGTGTGCCTATTCCCTCCGTGGATCATCTCCCTCCGTGTCCTCCCTCGACGCTACCGGTGTTACCGGTCTAGACGCCACCCCTTGTGAGAACCTCCCGTCTGTGTCTTCCCTCGACGCTGCCGGCGTTACCGGCTGACGCCACCCCCGTGTGTGTGTGTGTATTGCTCCCTGTCGTTGATCCGTCCCCGGTGGATTCCCCTTCGGGACGCTACGGGTCAGGAGACCCACGCCCGAACCCCCCGGAGAACAACCTCCGACAGACCTAGCTCCAGGCTGTCCTCTCAGGTGAAGCTACCTGATCACCCTAGGACTACTTACCGTTCACACTCCATCCTCCCTCCAAGTAAGCCCTCTTCTGTTGTTTCCTTAAAGATCTTCACCGGTCCGTATCTAACCCTGTGCTCCCCTGTTGACAGTCAGACGACCCGGTCCGCAGATCCAGAACTCTCCTCCTTCCCTTTCAATAAATATCATTGTAATTTACCTGCCTGTCTGGTCGTGTTCTTGCATGTGGGTTCGAAAACTAACTCCCATCATGACAGAACACTCAGGCCAATTTACGACCTCCGCAGACGCTATCAGACGGGCTTTATCCGATCAACATGCTCTCATCCAGTCCCACGACGCAGCTCTCAGGGAGCTAGGTAATCGCCAAGCCGAAACTAACCGACAACTAACTGAACTTTCCAATTTCCTACAGAACCCAGCTCAACAGGTTTCAGATCATTCCTCCGCTTCCTCGTCAGCCCCACCAGCAACTCCAGATCCACCTAACCACTCCAGGTTTTCAGAGATCCGCCCAGCAACTCCCGAAAGGTTTACAGGTGACGTAAGCAAGGTTCAGGGATTCATTCTTCAGTGTACAATAGTATTTAACCATTCGCCACAGAGCTTTCCTCACGACAGTTCCAAAAAATATTTTCTCTTGTCCCTGTTTTCTGGCCGAGCCCTAGAGTGGGCTGAAGCCCAATTCTCCGAGGCATCCAATTATGGTTGTACATACCCTGAATTTCTAGCAGAATTTAAGCAGGTTTTCTGTCAGGAGACCGAAAGGACGGCCGCTTCCAGAGAACTGCATGGTTTCAAACAGGGCAGGAGAAGCGTCTCAGACTTCGCCATTGATTTCAGAATCAAAGCCGCCGCTTCAGGCTGGAACGCAGCCGCACTCAAGAGCGCCTTTTTCCATGGTCTCAATGAACATATAAAGGATGAGCTAGCCACATTGGATGAACCCCAGTCTTTGACTGATTTCATCAACCTAGCCATAAAATTGGATAATCGTATCCGTGCCAGAGTCCGGGAACGAGTCCGACCGGACTCACCCCCCGAGTTTCCAGAACCGGAAGTCGTTCGACCACCCAGCAGTTGCTGCCGCCTCCTCCTCCCGCTCACGAGCCCGAACCCATGCAACTGGGAAGCACCAGACTCACACCTGAGGAGCGCCAGAGGAGGATGCGCTCTAAGCTCTGCATCTACTGCGGGGAACCGAATCACATTATTGCTAACTGTCCCCTCCGTTTAAACTCACAGGTCCGGCGGTAAGTGCGGGGAAGCTGCCGGAACCAACCTTGACCAGACCCCGCCTCATCATACCAGTCACCCTTTTCTCTCACCAGGACTCACTGCCCTTATCGGCCCTCATCGACTCTGGGTGCGAACAGAACTTGATTAGTTCTGATTTAGTGCGCCAGTTCTCCGTCGAGATGGAACAATTACCTGCCCCTCTACGAGTATCATCCTTGGATGGAAAGAACCTACCCCAAGTCACCCACCGGACCAAACCACTCCGTCTCCTGATCTCTGGTAATCACACGGAAGAAATAACATTCTATGTTTTCCCCACATCCAGCTCACCCATAGTTTTGGGCTTCAACTGGTTGTATACTCACAACCCCCACATCGATTGGGTGGAGGGTAGAGTTGGCTCCTGGTCCACCAGGTGCCACTCCACGTGCCTCCGTTCCGCCGTTCCAGTACAGGGCCTGAGCCCTACCCCTGCGGATGGGGATTCCCCAGATGTCTCCGGCGTACCCAGTGAGTACCACGATTTAATGATGGTTTTCAGTAAGGACAAGGCTCTTTCCTTGCCACCCCACAGACCCTACGACTGCGCCTTCTACCTCCTGCCAGGGGCCCCTCTACCGAACAGTAGGCTCTATAACATCTCCAGGGCCGAGCGACAGACCATGGAGGATTATATCAACCAGTCCCTGGCCGCAGGCATCATACGCGCCTCTTCCTCCCCGCTGGGAGCCGGCTTCTTCTTCGTGGGGAAGAAGGACGGATCCCTCAGACCGTGCATTGACTATAGAGGTCTCAACCAGATTACCGTTAAAAATAAGTATCCGCTACCGCTCCTCTCCTCAGCTTTCGAGCCCGTCCAGGGAGCTACCATTTTTTCTAAGCTAGACCTCAGGAACGCTTATCATCTGCTCAGGATTAGAGAGGGGGACGAATGGAAGACTGCGTTTAAGACCCCTATGGGTCACTACGAGTATTTAGTGATGCCTTTTGGGTTATCCAACGCACCATCGTTCTTCCAAGCACTAGTCAACGATGTCCTCAGAGACTTCATTAACGTTTTTGTTTTCGTCTACCTAGACGATATTTTGATTTATTCCAAGTCCCTCGTTGAGCACCAGAAGCACGTCCGCCTGGTGCTACAAAGATTACTAGAAAATAAACTTTATGTTAAAGCAGAGAAATGTGAGTTCCACCTTCCATCAGTCACCTTCCTGGGTTATGTCCTCGAGAGCGGTCAGGTGAGGGCAGCGGAGGACAAAGTAAAGGCAGTTCTGGACTGGCCTCAGCCGGAGACCCGTAAACAGCTCCAACGCTTCCTTGGGTTCGCTAACTTCTACAGAAGATTCATCCGCAACTACAGCCAGACCGCTTCCCCCCTGACAGCTCTCACCTCCACCAAAAGGGCCTTCTCCTGGACTCCACAGGCCGAGGCAGCCTTTGTGGAGCTAAAATCTCGGTTCGCTAGAGCCCCTGTTCTCATCCAGCCCGACCCCAGTAAGCAGTTTGTGGTCGAGGTTGACGCATCTGATACTGGGGTTGGGGCAGTCCTCTCACAAACCACCAGTCAGGACCATAAGTTGCACCCTTGTGCTTTCTTCTCCCGCAGGCTTTCCCCCGCTGAGAAGAATTATAATGTGGGGGATCGGGAACTGCTCGCCATCAAGCTGGCGTTAGAGGAGTGGCGACACTGGCTTGAGGGAGCAGAACACCCCGTTATCATTTGGACTGACCATAAGAACCTCTCCTACCTCCAGACGGCCAAGAGGTCCAACCCGCGCCAGTCACGCTGGTCCCTGTTTTTCTCGCGTTTTAATCTCTCTATCTCCTATCGCCCAGGGTCCAAGAACGTCAAACCGGACGCGCTGTCCCGAGTCTACTCCTCTGACGACTCGGAGGATGTTCCTGCCTCGATCCTTCCTCCCAGCTGCACCATAGGCGTGGTCACCTGGGAGATAGAGGACATCATCCGTCAGGCACAAGGTGCCGAACCTCCTCCTGAATCCTGCCCGCCAGGCAAATTGTATGTCCCCTCTACAGTCCGTTCCCGCTTTCTTCACTGGATCCATGCCTCCAAGTTTTCGGCCCATCCCGGCATCAGCCGCACTATTGGGCTGATAAACCGCAGGTTCTGGTGGGAGTCCATTCACAAGGACGTCAAAGAATATGTGTCTGCCTGCGCCATCTGCGCACGAAACAAGTCTTCAAACCAACCTCCCGCGGGTTTGCTACAGCCTCTTCCGATACCTAAACGTCCTTGGTCCCACATCGCTGTTGATTTCGTCACTGGACTCCCAAGCTCTAAAGGTATGACCACCATATTCACCATAATTGACCGATTCTCCAAGGCTTGCCACTTAGTTCCACTCAGAAAACTACCCACTGCAGCTCAGACCGCTATACTGCTGTTCAAACATGTGTTCAAGCTCCATGGGAGATCCTGTCCGATCGTGGACCCCAGTTTGTCTCTCAGGTCTGGCGTCAGTTCTGCTCCGCGTTGGGGGCTAAAGTGGCCCTCAGTTCCGGATACCATCCCCAGACCAATGGACAAACTGAACGCATGAACCAGGAACTCGAGACCACCCTGCGATGCCTCACTTCCTCCAACCCCGATGACTGGGCCCAACACCTTCACTGGGTAGAATACGCACACAACAGCCACATTTCCTCCGCCACAGGTCTCTCACCCTTCGAGATAGTTCTGGGTTACCAACCACCACTCCTTCCCTCCGACGAAGACAACACCTCGGTCACCTCCGTTCAGCACCACATCCGCAAGACCCACAAGATCTGGAAAGACACCATTGCTGCCCTCAATAATACATCTGCCATCAATAAGAAACGAGCTGACCGACGACGGACCCCGGCCCCGACATACTCCGTGGGACAGAAGGTATGGTTGTCCACGCACGACATACCCCTCAAATCCATCTCCAAGAAACTGTCTCCCAGGTTCATTGGCCCGTTCGAGATCCTGGCGCTGGTGGGACCCTCGGCGGAGCGGCTCCGCCTTCCCCCTTCCCTACGTGTCCACCCTACCTTCCACGTGTCCCAGGTCAAACCGTCCATCTCCAGCGAGCTCTGCCCTCCGGCCGAGCCCCCTCCACCCACCCTTGACGGAGATGGTCAACCTGTCTTCTCTGTCCGCCGGCTCCTCGCCTCCCAGCGACGTGGGCGCGGCTACCATTATCTCGTGGACTGGGAGGGTTACGGTCCTGAGGAACGGTCCTGGGTCCCCGGTTCCTTCATTGTTGACCGTACCCTCATTAGAGAATTTTGGGACTCTCAGCCCTCGTCCTCTGCTCAGCCGCCAGGTGGCGTCCGTTGAGGGGGGGGTACTGTCAGGATCTGTGTTTTCCCCCAGTTAGTTTTGTTAGTCTTTTCTTTTTGTTTTGGGAAGTTTTCCATCCTGGATGGAACCGGCATTACGCCTGGTGTCCACCAGAGGGCACACACCACTCCACCCCTGAGAAGCCGCCAGGTCCAACCCGTAGACACACCTGCAACTTGTTTAGGAGGCGTGGACGGTGGATATAAGCAGCGGCTTCACTTCATCTCACCGCCTGAGTGTTTGCTCGCACTGGTAACACTTCGTTCCAGAACTAGGCCCTCTGAGTATTGCTCGAGTCTAACCTCTGTTGTTTCCTCGTCAGATTCTCCTGCCGCCTCCTCGTTGCTTGGGTTTGTTCCATCGTCGCTGGCTTCTGAGTGAGTGTGCCTATTCCCTCCGTGGATCATCTCCCTCCGTGTCCTCCCTCGACGCTACCGGTGTTACCGGTCTAGACGCCACCCCTTGTGAGAACCTCCCGTCTGTGTCCCCCCTCGACGCTGCCGGCGTTACCGGCTGACGCCACCCCCGTGTGTGTGTGTGTATTGCTCCCTGTCGTTGATCCGTCCCCGGTGGATTCCCCTTCGGGACGCTACGGGTCAGGAGACCCACGCCCGAACCCCCCGGAGAACAACCTCCGACAGACCTAGCTCCAGGCTGTCCTCTCAGGTGAAGCTACCTGATCACCCTAGGACTACTTACCGTTCACACTCCATCCTCCCTCCAAGTAAGCCCTCTTCTGTTGTTTCCTTAAAGATCTTCACCGGTCCGTATCTAACCCTGTGCTCCCCTGTTGACAGTAAGACGACCCGGTCCGCAGATCCAGAACTCTCCTCCTTCCCTTTCAATAAATATCATTGTAATTTACCTGCCTGTCTGGTCGTGTTCTTGCATGTGGGTTCGTAAACTAACTCCCAACATGACAGTTCCTCCGTTGCATGTCATCCCCACTCACCTTCTTTCCATCCCCTTTCTGTTGGATTTCTTTCAAAATAAAAGCCACTAGTGGCAAAAAAAAGTGAAGTTCATGTTATGTTCGGACGGGAGACCAGATGTTTCCATCCCTGAAATTATGATGCATAGAATCACATATCTAAGTCTAAAATGGAGCTTTAGCGAAAGTTCAAGCTGGAAGACTCCACCCCCTTCGTTCGCCCATCGACGTCATGCTCATCTCTGACCTCAGCGCTGGACCTCACCCGGCGTGTTCAATCAGCAATCAGGCTCTGTGTAAAAGTATCCACACCGTTCATCGCGCGTCACAGCTTCTCAGCCAGCACGTCTCAGCTTCTCCACAGCCTCGTGATTCCCCGTCCTTCGACCTCGCATCTTGCGTTGGCCCTTTCTTTTCCATTCAGACGCCCATCGGATACAAGATATTTCTCCTGGCCCCAGCCTCAATCATTTGAAGCAGCTTCTCCCGCCTATCTCTCACCTGCCGGGGTTTCACTTACTCCACGATCCACCTCCGAAAAAACATAAACCCTCCGGTCACCTCGTTAACTTTAACCTTCGGCCAGTGACGCACGACGCATTACCTCCCGCACAGTCTGTGAGACAAGGTAGTCAAATTCGGAGCTCTACGTGGAGGTGACGGCCTGATGACAGAATCAAAGAGGATCTAATGGAAGCAGCAAAAGGCCGTCTTCCTCCGCCTGCCATGCTTCTCACTTCCGCATGCCGGTATGGTCAGCATCTTTCCGGATTTCCCCCCTACGCCCGTCTCGGGCTGTCAGGACGCTCCTCAGATGCAAGAGATTCCTCGATGATTTCAAGTAGCGTCTCCCCCTTTCTCTCGCCCGACTGGGATTTCTCCATCTCCCGCTCCCTCACCACCTACTCCACGGTCCACCTCTGGCAAGCGGACACGTGATCCCACCGTTTCAACCCGCACCGTCTTTCTTCGCCTCAGCTCCTTCACACCAGTGCCAGGCTATGTGTGGCAGGAGGAAGGTGGAGGCTGCACCTGCTGGCGGGGTGATTACAAGTGAGCCAATTGCGCCAGAGGGCGCTCAGTATAAAAGCTGAGGTGAGCTGCGGACTGACACTTGTTGTTTGCTGTTGACACGTCGCGCGCTGCGCTTCCGTGTTGAGCTGTCTGTATGCAGAGTACAGAAACATACGAGCGTATTTACCCCCACGTTTGATCGTGAGTGGAGTGGTTCCTGCAACAAGTGCCGACATTTGTGAGCGTTCCCATTTGGGTGCAAGTGAGAAGAGCTTGGCCTGATCGGAATCAACTGATCGCCACACATAACGCTGCTGCTTTGCCCGGACTGAGTAACCGCTTACTTAGCGGCCAAGAGAAACCGGCGTGTGGGACACGCCCACCCCCCACTGAAGGCCAGCACAAGGAGCGGCTGCGCGCTCCGTTTCGGGCTGGATCGCTTGTTTTGCCGTGCTTGTCAAGCACAAGGATTTTTATTATTTTTACTTACACATATTTTTATATTTCTTTTACTGCCTGTATTTTAACAATTTGTTTTATTTTTATTTTCCTTAGAGGATAGCCGGTGGTGCGCTCGGACCTGGAGGTGGCGTCCCTTTTTGGTGTGATTGTGCAGTGCTTTACACAAATGGGTGGAGGGCATTTCAAAGAGTGAGTGACTTCACCGGTGTTTGTTTTGATTTCTTTGATTTGGAGCCTACCATCCAGGACCTGGTTGTACCCACCGGTAAGCCTAGTTGGATTTATTTTGCGCATTTTCTTTTTTTTGTACAGGTATTTTTATTCTTTGAGATAATAAATTATTGACTTGGAACCTGTCTCCTGCTGATTGCAAAACCGGACCTGCGTCCTTCTATTAATTCCTGGGTGATAACCCCAGGTGGCGTTGTTGGCAACAAACTAATCATATGGTCAAAACCACTGAATGCCACATTTGGCGTTGTTGGCAGGATTTTATTTGCAACTTTAAGCAGAGACTGTGTTTCAAGTGTTTTACTTTTTTTTAAGAATCTGTTTTATTGTTTTTAGGCAAAGCAGCTGGTTAAGTGGTGGAATTTTAACTTTTTTTTTTTTTTTTTCTCTCCCTCTCTTGCGTTTGGAGTCTGGCATAATTGTATCACCTCTTTACGTGCCACGGTTCAATTATGGAGGCAGAAATGCAGGACCTGAAAAGCTTAATTGTTCAGTTGAGAGCTGAAAATGAGAAGTTACGCCAAGAACAGGCGGCAGCCAGGCCTGGACCTAGCGCTGCACAATCTACAGCCGCGTCACATTCCGATGCAAGCCCTTCTACAACGGAGAGGTTTGTTTTTGTGCCACGTGATAGAAAATGTCCCATGTTTAGAGGGAAGGGAGGCATTGGGTTATCTGAGTGGCTTGAGGAAGTACAGGCCTGCATGAGGGTACGTCATTTGTCCACAGCTGATCAGGCCTTCTTTTTTTTGATCACTTAGAGGGAGAGGCACGCGATGAAATAAAGTTTCGACCTACCACGGAGCGTGAAGATCCCACCAAAATTATGGCCGTCTTAAAAGAATTGTATGGGTGTTATGAATCCTATGTGGCACTACAGGAAGCATTTTTCTCTCGCCGTCAGCGGGATGGTGAAACACTGCAGGAGTTTTCGCTGGCTCTAATGAGTCTTATGGAGGCTGTAAAATCCCGTGCTCCTAGAGATTTTCAAATGCAGAGTCATTGCTGCGTGATCAATTTGTCGAGCATGTGAGTGATGGGGCTCTTCGTCGTGAGTTGAAGCAGTTTGTGCGCGGGAAGCCAACAGCCACCTTGCTTGAGGTTAGGGCAGAGGCACTTCGCTGGGAGCGTGAGGTGCGACCGAGTAGTGTACTCAGTTTAAAATCTTCTGCCCCTCTAGCACTGGTTCGCAGTATGGCGTCAGAGCTGCCCCAAGGGGCGATTAGTTCACACACCTCTGAACTGAACCACGAGGAACATGTTGCAGCAACAGCAGTCCGCAGCTTGATCAACTTGCCCAGAGTATGGCTCCTGCAGAAACCCAGCCAGCAGGGCCGTTCTCGAGATTCCATATCTGTAGGCGCTGCCAGAAAGCTGGCCATTTTGCCAGGGATTGTGATGGGGTTCGGGTTCCTGTACGGGCCTCTGAGGAATCACCTCAGGCGGCGGAAAACTATTTCCCACCGAGTCGCTGAGCCACGATTCAGGTGGGGTAGTTGTCGGCTCAGGGGTGGGGTTTTCAGGAAGGTCAATCTGGGTCATCGTGTCCACACTGGCTGTGAGCATGGGTGGAGTCAAAGTCCCTTGTTGGTAGACACTGGTCTATGGTGTCTACAGTTACTGAGAGCTTTTTTACTCAACATTTGAGATGTGGGGTCAGGAGAAACTACAGTCCTGTCATGGCTTCAGCTAGAGCAGCCAATGGCCTGGCCATTCCTACATAGGCTATTTAGAGCTGGATATTGAACTTGTGGTAAGGTCGTTCATCAGTGTGGGTATTGGTGGTCAAGACCCCCTGGTGGTGTATCATTACAGGCCCGGTGTTTGGGGATGAATGTGATGGTCGCTGTTATGGTGAGCTTTTTAAACATCAGGTTCAACTTTGTTCAACTCACCTGCTGTTCCATGGCTCCAGAGTCCATTAAACAGGCTCTCCACAGATGCCATCATGCCACACTCGACCTCCAGATGATGGTAAAGTAAAAGTGTGTGGTAAGAAGGCTCACCATATTCTGGTGGCACACTGAAAACCATACCAGCCACTGTTCAGAGAGCTATTCAGGTAAAGCTGTTTGTTTGAGTCTGGACTCCAGCCTCCCTGCTGGGCTCCTCATTTCACCTTCTTTGGTACAGGTCGCAAGGGGAACTGCTTATATCCCCATTGTGAATGTGGGTATTACAGATGTGGTTTACACCCCGTACCTGCATCGTACATTGAGTCGTTCATGTTGTCACTTACCTGCAGGTGTCCAAGCAGTACCATCAGAAATTACTCTGTGGGAAGAAAATTGTTGCCCTTCCGTCCACGAGCAAATAGATGCATTGGATGTGACTGGACTGTCACTGAGGAACAGGTCAGGTAAGAGCTTACTTAAGGGTTATTGCTCAGTTTTCTGCACATGATAGCGATGGGTGTACTAATTAGTCACCCATGATATCCCTCTTTTGGATGACACACAGTTAAACAGCGTTACAGGCGCATACCTCCTTCTGAGTATGAGGCGGCTAAGGAACAATTCACAAATTGCTGGAGCACAGTAATTAAGGAAAGCAGCAGCCCATATGCTAGTCCTATTGTGCTGGTTAAAAAGAAGGATGGTCTTGCGCATGTGTGTTGATTATAGGCACTTAAATGCTAAAACTAGAAAAGATGCCTTTCCCTTCCTCGTAAGAGGAATCCCTGGATGCACTAGGTGGGGCACGCTGGTTTCCACGTTGGATTTGGTGAGTGGATATAACCAGGTGCCAGTATTGGAGGCAGATCAGCCTAAAACTGCATTTTGCACTCCGTTGGCCTCTTGAATGGACTCGTATGCCCTTTGGTCTCTGTAATGCACCCAGCACCTTCAAAGTTGATGCAGCGGCTCTTGGTGATCAGCAGTGTAAAAGTCTCTTTGTACCTGATGACATTGTTGTCTTTTCCTCCACAGTCCAACACACCTGGAGAGGTTGGAGGTGGTTGAGTCGACTTCAAGGTGAAGGCCTTAAAGAAAGTTGAATAAATGTGCATTTTTAAGCCAGAGGTGCGTATCTGGACATGTCATCTCTGCGAGGGTGTGCAACTGACCCCAGTAAGATGGAAGTGGTGCAACGGCAGCCTCCCACCACAGTTTCTGGACGAGATATCCTAGGGTTTGCTAGCATATCGCCGCTTTGTGGAGGGTTTGCAAAGCTAGCTGCCCCTCTTCACAGATGGTTGCAGAGCTGGGGGCCGTCAGGTCAAGGAAGCAGAGCGACCAGAGCATCATACCTGGTTGGACAGGGGACTGTCAAAGTAGTTTGACGAATGAAAACCAATGACCACTGCACCAGTATTGGGTTATGCAGATTTTCACTTCCCTTCATTTGGAGGTAGATGCAAGTTATGGTGGTTTGGGGCAGTGCTCCACAAGAACAAGAAGGCAGGTGAGGCCCATAGCTTATCAAGCCGTGGTTTAAGACCTACAGAACGCAATATGCTGAATATAGCTCCATGAAATGGAGTTTTAGCACTTAAATGGGCTATGACTGAAAAATTCGGGATTACCTTTGGCCATAAATGTGTTTCTTTACGGACAATAACCATGAGTCATTGGCTTCGGCCAATTTGGGAGCAACAGAGCAGCGTTGGGCTGCCCAGCTGGCATTATTGACTTTGAAATCAAATATCGTTCTGGCAGAGCCAACAAATGCTGATGCTTATCAGACAGCATCCTGTTGGTGTACAAGATTGACATATGGTTCCTGGTACATCCCTTCCTGAGCCTGAGAGAAGTTTTCAGAAAAAAAACAGGTCACTCAAGACGCTGTTATGGCCTTGCCTAACCATACCATCTCTGAAATTGGTGTTTTCCAGCAGCTGACCCAACTATCCAGGAGTCTTGGTTTCTGGAGGCGGAAACGGCGCCCAACTGCAGACGAGCGTCAGGAGGTATCCCAGCAGGTTCTGATGCTACTCAGACAATGGGACAAGCTAGTTGAGGAGGATGGCATTTGTACCGGCAAGTGTATAAACCTGCTGGTGGTGAGTTAATCTACAGTTGTGTTGCCAACATCTTTGAGGAAGAAACATTAAAAAAGTTCACCAGGAGCATGGCCACCAAGGGGTAGAGCGAACATTGGAGCTCCTACGTCAACGCTGTTACTGGCCAGGTATGGCTGCAGAGGTGGCACGCTGGTTCAGACCTGGAGAGATGCCAAGTAGCAAAGCAGTCTCAGCCACAAGTCCGTACATTTATGGACATTTGCTAGCCTCCAACCTAATGAAGTGTTGGCTATTGATTCACACGTTGGAACCCACAAGCAATGGACTTGAGAATGTGCTGGTCATGATGATGTGTTAGTAAATACACCCTTGCTTTCCCACCCGAGACCAGCGTGCTTCAACTGTAGCCCAGGTCTTGGTGAGGAGTGGTTTTAAAGTTTGGCATACCTGTCCGAATACATTCGGATCAGGGCGTAGCTTTGAAGTCTGCTATTCAACAGTGTGCCAGTTGTAGGCATTGAAAGATCACGCACCACACCATATCATCCAGCCGGTAATGGTCAATGTGAACGGTTAACCGAACCTTCATGACCTATTACGAACATTGCCTCCCTCTCTAAAAGAGACTGGAGCTCATGCTGCCACATGTCTATATCTTATATACTACACCCATCAGGCAACCGGTGAATCACCCTTTTCTTGATGTTCGACAGGAACCTCGGCTGCCGTTGACTTCTTTAGGAAGAGTTCAAGAACCTGTGGCTGGAAGTGTCCATGATTGGATCCAGGAGCATCAGGCCCGCCTTCAAGTAGCTTTTGAGGGTGCTCGTGGAAAGGTTGAGCGGAGCAGCGCCGCAAGAATCACCATGACCAACGAGCTCAACATGCTCCCCTGAAGGTTGGTCAGCTAGTGTGGTTAAGGGATTCACCCCACGAGGGCGTCATAAGATCCATGACCTATATGGCCCAGTAAGTATAAAGTCTCAGAGGGCCTAGCGAAGGAGGTTCAGTATATACTATAGCACCTGTAACTGATCTAGCTAAAATAAGAAATGTCAATCGCATACTGTTAAAGGTGGTGGCAGAAGAGTCTGGAGAAGGGGCCATTGGTCCCAGCTCACCACTGGGTGATCATCAATCTGAGGCTGAGATGTCGGGTGATGAGGATATGTATTTTGATGAGTAGCAATCCTCCTGCTCCAACAATGGTGCAGGCTAACCACCTTTTCAGTCAGGGGATCCACAACCTCAGCTGCCAGGTCCATCAGCATCGCTACTCATGGGGGAGTAGCACCTCCAGCCATTCACCTGGTCTTCTAGGGCTCAAGTGAACCAGTTTTGCGGCGGTCAGCAAGGACAACTGCAGGCCAGCATTCTAACATTATCATCTTCCCAGACCCGCAGGTGAAGCTCCACAGGCTGTAGACTCTCCTGATCCTACAGCCAACTCTATTTGTGTCCTATTTAGACCATGGAATTGAGTCGTCGGGCGACGACACAAAAAGGGGGGTAGAATGTGGCAGGAGGAAGGTGGAGGCGCACCTGCTGGCGGGGTGATTACAAGTGAGCCAATTGCGCCAGAGGGCGCTCAGTATAAAAGCTGAGGTGAGCTGCGGACTGACACTTGTTGTTTGCTGTTGACACGTCGCGCGCTGCGCTTCCGTGTTGAGCTGTCTGTATGCAGAGTACAGAAACATACGAGCGTATTTACCCCACGTTGATCGTGAGTGGAGTGGTTCCTGCAACAAGTGCCGACATTTGTGAGCGTTCCATTTGGGTGCAAGTGAGAAGAGCTTGGCCTGATCGGAATCAACTGATCGCCACACATAACGCTGCTGCTTTGCCCGACTGAGTAACCGCTTACTTAGCGGCCAAGAGAAACCGGCGTGTGGGACACGCCCACCCCCCACTGAAGGCCAGCACAAGGAGCGGTGCGCGCTCCGTTTCGGGCTGGATCGCTTGTTTTGCCGTGCTTGTCAAGCACAAGGACTTTATTATTTTACTTACACATATTTTATATTTCTTTTACTGCTGTATTTAACAATTTGTTTTATTTTTATTTTCCTTAGAGGATAGCCGGTGGTGCGCTCGGACCTGGAGTGGCGTCCCTTTTTGGTGTGATTGTGCAGTGCTTACACAAATGGTGGAGGGCATTTCAAAGAGTGAGTGACTTCACCGGTGTTTGTTTTGATTTCTTTGATTTGGAGCCTACCATCCAGGACCTGGTTGTACCCACCGGTAAGCCTAGTTGATTATTTGCGCATTTTCTTTTTTTTGTACAGGTATTTTTATTCTTTGAGATAATAAATTATTGACTTGGAACCTGTCTCCTGCTGATTGCAAAACCGGACCTGCGTCCTTCTATTAATTCCTGGGTGATAACCCCAGGTGGCGTTGTTGGCAACAAACTAATCATATGGTCAAAACCACTGAATGCCACATATGGATCAGCAATGCCTATGATTTCCCTCTCCAGCATGGCCGCTGTCAGCCCGCTCAGCAACACCCCTGGTTTTCCCTCACTACGCCTGTTTCAGGCCACCAGGGCAAGACGTAGCATTCTCATGTCTCATTCAAGTCTCGCAATACTTCATAACGCAGATACCTGTCATTAGTTTATGCCCTCCCGAACACGTTGACCGTACCTGGACGGACAGCAGCGGTGCATGTCTGAAAGATGGCCTCCGATGCAGATCTCCAAGGCTTGCCACTCTCATTCTTTCAGCTCCATGCTCCGTAGAGCTGCCTCTGGATATTGCAGTTCACTTACGATGTACAGTAAAGTTGCTCCTTATAGTTGGATCACAGCTGGTAGCTACGAAGGTGTCCCAAACCTTCAATCGTAAGCCAACTTCAGTGGCCGCTTTGTCCAAACTATAAAAACTCCAGACGGTGAAGCTCTGAGTCCATGAGAGCCGCCAACTGAAACACGTTCTGTCTGAGCGGCCACACGAGAACTAAAGAAACCCTAAAGAAAAATGGGTAAATAAAAAAGGGATATATGAGAAATTGATTAATGAAGCTGGGAAATAGAAAATCAGGTTAAAGGAAAAAGGAAATTGAAAAATTGTTAAATTAAAAAATAGATTAATTAAAAATGAGTAAATAGATAAAGGGATAAATGAAAAATGGACAAATTAAAAATAAATAAATGAAAAAGAGAAATTGAGAAAATGATAATCTGAAAAAATAAATAAATGAAAAAACTGGGTTAATGAAATAGGGAAATTGAAAAGTGGTTAAATGAAAAATAGATTAATGAAAAATGGGTAAATGGATAAAGGGATCAATTAAAAATAGATAAATGAAAAAGAAATTGATAATATGAAAAATAAATAAATGAAAAATTGGGTTAATGAAATGGTTAAATGAAAAATAGATGAATGAAAAATGGGTCAATGAAAAATAGATTAATGAAATAAGTGAATTTGAGAAATTGATAATATGAAAAATAAATAAATGAAAAATTGGGTTAATGAAAAAGCTATATTATTTATTTAACAATTTTTTTATTTATTTCACTCATTTTCATTTTTTGATTTATTTCACCCATTTATTTATTTATTTAATTTTGGCTGAAACGACTCTCCATACACAACGGCACAACAAAACTCAGTTGTTGCGTGCAAGGACTGAGGCAAACGTAGAGAACTATGGCAAATGATACAAGTTTTACGTGTGTGGGGTCGGTTGGACCCCATTTCGACATACAAGAGTTAAGTATCCACTGGGAAGTTGATGGCAGAAATGAAGTTGATGAAATAGTTCTACTAGTTCTACTCTCCAAGTGTTTGTTGGTAAAACCACAGGAATATTAATCTGCTGATTGTTGACTTATTCCACTTATTCCAGTTGAGCTGCTATCTACTTAAGCTCATTTTCTGCATTTATCCAGCGTGACAGGATCTGTCAGCATCCTTGTTGTGACAATCCATGATACTGATCATGGACCTTTCTACCTATTTGTTGGATGTTATGTTATCTACTTGGCGAAGAGAGCGCAGGGTCTGTTTTGTGGAAAAGAATTTCCCCTTGGGAACAATAAAGTCTAAAATCTGATCTGTTTTCTACCTCACATATTGTAGATCTGTTCTTTCATATCATTCTCTACAGCAGTGTTTCTCAACCTTTTTTGGGCCAGCGCCCCCCTAGCCTTTATCCAGGTCCCTCACCGCCCCCAACCAAAGAATTAATAGGCTACTTTGCACTGACAATTATTTTACTATCAATGTTACTATCATATAGATGTTTTGAATCGGCGCACCGATTATGTTTTCCCGTACACTTCAGCGCGCCTTACGCTCCTTCACTTCGCGCACATAACGGGGTAAATGTAGCGAGTTTTGCCCTAAACGTATCGGCGTCTGGAGGAGGTGGGTTGGGGGGGAGGCGAGCGTATGTTTCTACGCTCCTTCGTGGGGGGGGGCGCTGATTTATGTTTTCGCATCCACCTGAATAATGTGTAGTTGCGCTTCTGCCCATGGCACTTCAACAATATTATTTTACCTTTTATCTGGAAATAGTGTCTGTTTATTCTTGCCATACAGTCCTCTGTATTCATTTATTTACATTTAGTTTCTTTTGATTAGTATTATCCTCTCTTGGTTTATTGCTATGACCACTTTAGTTTATTTCCTGTTGCTTAATTATTTTATCGTTTATTGACGCTTCACTCATCACCTGCTGCGCCTCCAAATCGTCATGTGTTTCACATCATGTGTTGATTTTTTCACTGTTCAGCGTCAGATTCTCTGTTTTTATGCCATAATTCACATCTAGTTCGTCGCTCTGTTTTGCCCACTTCTCATATTTCAGAGTTTTGCACAATGTGCAGGGCGGTCGGGAAACATATCGATGGGGAAAAGGCAGACTGACATAAACCTTTTAAAACAACGGAAACAATTTCTGCATTCTGATTATTGAAATTTAAAAGTGCTGTGTTGTTCTATCGCCCCTTTCATACCGGACCACTTACAGCTCCGTGTTAACGCTATAA